>NC_143017.1:39888568-40188568 GCF_055824585.1 Amblyomma mixtum | reverse complement strand
ACCTTCTGTCATCCACCTCTGAGCAAATTCTAAAGCTCCCGCGTTAAGATATAATTATTGAGGCGGTGAATTTCTTCTGCACCTGCTCTAATAAATATCTTTAGGGAAATTCTGGCATTCCTTTTATTGGCGTCTACGTGTACCACCGCGATGCGAAATGAGATTACTGCGCACATGTTATTGGCCACTGGCCATCACTATCATCCGCCTGACTACACTCACAACACCCACAGACCTCTCCCATGTCTCTCCAATTAACCCTATCCTTTAACAACTACGGCCACCGTATCCCCGCAAACTTAGCAAACCACCCACTTAAGTTCCTGCCGCCCTCTGCTACTCTTGCCTTCCCTTAGAATCCACTGCGTATGGGTAACAGAGTGAATTCCAAGAGAAGGGAAGCCTAGCAGGGATTGTCAGGAAGTTAGGTGAGCGGGTGAGATTAAGAATTTTAGGGGTTGGGGCTGCTGGTGCTAACATTTTATTTTTCCGCCACTTTAAATCTATCAAACACCGCTTATCAGTGGTGCAATTAACTATTTATCGTGTCACTACCAAGAAAGAGAGCGGCAGCGTTTGCTTGAGAGGGAATTTGCGTCTTGTTATCAGGAATGCCTTTTTATTGTTTGCCATTCCTTTCTTGTTTCCCCTGATGCCATCTAAATAAAATTATGAGAGAACAACATTTTCTAATAACTATCAACATGAAAATGCAATAAAAGCAGCTAAGTTAAACAAGTGCAAGCAGCGGAGTTGAGCGAAGAAACATCGTATTGCTATCTATTAAGGTAGCTGTAATAGCAAGAACATCGCATGACTGGTACAAATATGGCCCCTTGATTAAGGATATAATCACTGGGGCAAAAGATGGGGCTGTGCGTAAGACGTCTGGAACCTCACAAAGACACAATTTCTAATTGAATGCAGCTTATTGGCGTGTCCATAGTTGGGTTGCAATGCAAAAAGTTCATCACCAGGCGCTAAAATATATTTCAAAGCCATCATTATGCTCAACAAAAAATCGCTGCCTTGTGTCCATGCACTTATTTCTCATAAATGCGTACTTCTGTAACTGCTTACTTAAATCATAGTGACTTATAGATAGTATTTAGGGTTTCAAAACAGAAACGTGCGCGCAAGGAGTGTTTCTGCACATGAATTCATACTCTAGATTGCTTGGGTTCTACTTGCGTTGCAAGTGCCGTGCATCTCGACTTCTGCCCTAACGGCGAGTGAGAGTAACTGTGGCGATTTTTTGGCTAACGGTAGCGAATGAAGTTCCAGAGAGGCCATCCCCTAACCAACTTGAATATGGGATACACGCATCTTCCTTTTTATTGGAACTGCTGCAAAGCATCTGCCACTATTTCGCTCAACTTATGTAGCCTTCGCTCCATGAGTTGGTCGCAAAGCGCGCTTTTATATTGAAATAACTCCTTGTACCATCCCTTGAAGCTGTGAAGCCAGAACTTCTAGAATTCTGTTTCTTGCCGTCGGCGTAATCACGCCGTCGGCTCAACTGCCTCTTGCGTTTTGTCAAAGAGATCCAATTTCGCACTCTAGCTACAGCAGTGTTTTCGAATTCTTATTGCCGAGTTTCTTTATCAGCTGAGTTGGCGCACTTCTGTCGAGTCGAGATGAAATTTTCTCAGGGCTTCATAGGCCATGCCTTGGCGCCGTCTTTTTAATCTATGACTCACCGCCTGCGCCCGACACATTTTCTGACTGGAAACCCTGCGGCTTCCTACTGATGTGTCTAAAATAACTCTCCGAATTACTTTACGCTCGCGAGGTACCAATCAGAAAAATACACATACCTTAGCGACAACACCCTGAGACATCTTAAGGAAAAGAAATCAACGCCCCGAGGCAATCCTGTGGCAACGATGTAATCGTTTTCGCAACCGTAGAAGTACCTGCGTTGGGCGCATTTGAGAGCTTACTCGTGATGTGGTATGAAGTTTTTTGTATTTATAAACTTAGGAATATTAACTCTTGGAACTACAAGCGAGTGCTCCGGCAGTAACTTAACAGAACTCATTACAAAGTAATTATAGCTTTAAAATTTCCTGAGACTTCGCCAGCGTTTATGATTTCGGTAACGCCGGCTCTCTACGTGTACGGTTCGTGTGGTCAGTAATTTAGCGAGAGCTGCATTTTCCCAATAGATCATAAAGATTAGATTGCGATTGTCTTATAGTGCCCGGATGGCCTCGCAGCTTCTGACAACATTGCCGCTCCCAGCCCTAAATTTTTTTCATGTTTACATGCAGGTGCTGCCATATACCTGGCTGGTGAAAAAGTACGGGTGAAAAAAGTAAATGCCCACTTTGTATCGGTTCTGAAGGACACTTCTATATCCGAGAGTGTTTTCCCGAACATCGACTGACTCGTAGCATTAAGTGCACTCCGAAAGCAAACGAAAAAGCGGTTTTAATAATTTACAGGAAGCAAACGGAAAAGCTAGGACATGGAATGAAACACATGTCCGACATTCTCGGATAAAATTTTGAAAATTAGAAATTTGTAAGGTACTGTTATGAAAATGTTGAAGGCAATTCTTCTTATTTGTGCCAAAAACTTTATTTTATTGTTTTTCCATCGATTGCATCGAAGAAAACCAGTGCAGAAAGCTTTTTTGATAGCAAAAATTTGAATCTAAATAATATTGCAAGACTGTCGTCGGATCATCTGCGGATAGGTTTATTGTCGTAGTGAAATCTCGCATTGTATGAAAAAATTGCGCTCATAAATGGTTTCCCAATAAAGAATGCGCTTGTCTAGAATCGCTTGCTTTCATGCAAACACTCTCAAACACTCGATGAATGAAACTCAAAAAGGTACCCTCACCTGAATTCTCAGTCAGACACCACAACAAATCGACGCTATCTCGACCATCGCTTCGTCCTTTCTGGCCTACGCCCATTGATTGCCCCGCTTTTTATTACCAAATTTGACCACGGCCGCCTCCTGCTGGTTGTTCAAGTGCAGTGCATGGTTGCAGCCCTCGTGTCTAGCAGGCAACTTGTCTGCTGTGCTTGTTGACGGGAGCCTCCAGGTGGCATTTTTCGCCTAGGGCCGCCGGACCTTACAGTGGTAACCTCAAAAATCTGCATTCAGTACATTAGTCCTCTTTTGGTTTGGCTGCTTTAATAAAGAACGAAGGTCCAGGTGAGGTTCCTTTCAGTGATTTCTGTTTACAGTTCTCCTAAAGTGTGCGCAAAGGGGATGTACCATAGGTTAGTCGTTTCATAAAGCCCATTAAGTATCAGGTCGATTGGTGTAATTTTACACCTCGTTAAAAGCCAACCAAGCACATTTAGATGGAGCTGATGTCACGCGGTTTGAAACAATAGAAGCCGTACGCTCCGTAGCAAAGGATGTGTCATCTATCTCTGTGCTGAGACAACATGGGCGCACATCTTACTACAGCAGCTTCTTCACACTAAAGAGCCCACCAATAGGGGAGCTTCTTTAATTATAAGCGGTCGCCGAACACTAGGCGAGTTGCCTCGTTTCACCTGTTCACGTAGTCTATAAGAGAAGTCTACCAGCTGTCAAGAAGACTGAGAGTTGTAATGCAGGAGATTTTCTGTTCAAGCGATGCCAATAAAGTGCATAAATCAAGCTAGCTCTCGTACATCTTTGAAAGTGAAATAGCAATGATGTAACAATGCTGCGTCAGTTGGGGCCGGCAGAATGGGCGGATGATATATGCAGTCCTATATCGAGGATACACTTGGTTCGATATACGAAATGCTCTAGCCCGCTCGTATTGGCGATTTTGCCGTTATAGATTGCGCGCCTAAACTGAACCATTACGGCGGCGTTTCAGAGGCCTACTTCTAGAGTCAGCCTAGGTACAGCGATGCTTGTTTTAAATTTTCAAAATGAACTCGTTCTCTGTTGTCAATGATAACATCCTGGGGCGAGCCAAAAACGAAACGTGTCTTTTCGGCAATGTGGAAAAAAATAACAGACCGAGAGGGAAGCAACTGTTCACTGTCTTTTGGAAACTGCTTAATAAAGCGTAATGATCGGCGTCCGGCGGGCTTTGGAGAGAATTCAAAATATATTACATCGACAATAAAAGCTTTTGTAGAGCACATGAATGAAAGCACCAGATGGTGTTGGTAAGCCCTGTGTAAGCACAAACACATAGCACAAAGCCGAAGCCAACACTCGGGAAGCTGCGAACATGAAGAATTGGCCGGTCCTAACGCTACGATGCATTGCTGTTACCTATCCCGCCGTAAAAAGTGCGTCACTCCGGAGGCCGCAGTTCAACTTAGACACTTTAACAACGGGATTCGGGTACAGTTGCGTAGCATGATCCCAAACTATAACCACACTGGAAGCAGAGTAAGCAGCCACAGCAGTAGCTATTCTCTCCAGCCAACCAACTCATACGCTATAATACATTACAAATCACAGACTCACAAAGCTACACAAGTGTGGCGAACTGGGCTTGTTGGTGAAAGTTCATACCTAAAACAGCACGAAAGACGAAACAAAAGAAGGAGCCAACGTTAACGCTGTGTGTCTCCTTTTGTGCCGTCTTTTGCGCTGTCACAAGCTGCATTCCGAACCTACCATGCAGGCGACCACATTCTATCCTACGAAAGCGCCACATCCAAGGTTGTACTAATGTGGACTGCAAAACATGGTTCACTCCTCGGGAACCTATGAGCGCATGCGGTCGCCGGTGCAGGCGTCGCCAAGGCACAAAGAACAATCATCGAACAGTGTCCCTCTCTTGGACTCTCCTGTGACAAGCAGATGATGATGAGGATGATGATGTCCTCGGGCTGGAGACGATTATCGATTTCTTCTTCCTCGGTGAATTGTATGGTTGGCTCTATGCTGTTCCTTTGTCCAATAAAATATTTCAATGTTTCTTTCTTCAGAATGCAAAAGCAGTCAGTACCTTAGGAAAGCTTTGGGTGCAGGCGTGAATGCAGCGTGCGCGCGACCTTCGAATTCTTCCAAGGCCCCATTTTCGATCGTGGCGGAGATGGAAGCTTCCATCGCAGCACCCCGTAAGGGACGTTCTGAAAGGTGAAATAGGAGATTGTCAGGCAAAAACGGAGAAGCCGAGTCAGGTCGGCAACGTCGATAGGGGTCCTTTCAGGTAGCGTTGGGCAGGCTTCAAGGGCAGCGTCACGGCAAGGTCCACTGGAACACTTTTGAAAAAGGATTTTACATCATAAGAAACCATTATTTAACCGGTTTGCACATGAAGGTGTCGAACTTTTCTGATGATGTCCTGGGCGTCTCGTATGGGTGTGTAAAAATTTTGATAAATTCTGAAGAGGCGAACGGGTGAAGTCTACAATAGGGCGAAACGGGACATCGGGCTTATGAATCTTCGGGAGACCATAGGTCGCAGGCAGTGAACCATTGTGATCTAGCAGGTAGTAGTAGAGGGAACGTTGTTGCGGGAGAAGTATCCTAAAGGCATTGGGCAGTAGTTTTTGCAGTTCCTTCTGAACTTTGGCCGTAGGATCCTGAGAAAGTTTGGCGTAAGTGCCCTCTTCTTCCAAGAGAAGCCGCATTTTTTCTATGTGTTTGCTTCTATGGAGCAGCAAAGTTGTATTCACGTTGTCGGCCGGCAGTACCACAATGTCCGTAGTAATGCGAAGGCTCGAGGCCACTTCTTTTTCTTGACGTCTCAGTGATGAAATCGCGAGATGCGAAGGTAACTTAGAAAGAACGCTAACAACGCGTGTACGCGCTTCGTCTCGGCGCGACGGGTCAACCTGGGTGTGAGAATTGTGATAGCATTAGGGGGGTGAGAGCATTAGGGCCGCGTTTAATGAACGCGGGCCCTGGTTGAAGGAAGCGTGGATTGCGTGCCGCCGTGTTTGCCTTCTGTGTGGTGACCGTCGTGCTCCCGCCGAAATTTGGCAAATATTGAATCACGCGATGCGAAAAACGGTAGAAGATTCGTGATCCCTTGCCTCGAGGGGGCATGTAGGAAGTGTAGGTATAAAATCTGATACGACCAGGCTGCAGGTTTGCTGCGCTCAGTGCTATTGTAACGCACCTTTCTTTAATAGCGACAGCATGGGGATGCAGCGCTAAGTAAATGTTTGGTGTGGCGTCACTAAGCAGGAACAAAATTACCTGGATAAGCAAAACACGATGCCAAGGGAAAAGACAGTGTGAAGTGGATCAACGAGATAAAGTGGAACAAAAGTTGAACAGTTTGGTTTCTAGCCTACCACCTTATTTCTAGTCATCATTTCTTTTCTGGGCTCCTAATGTTCGTATGCGTAGTGAGAAGGCAGCTCTAGTTAAAATATTTTTATTTTTAATTGATATTATTAACTTTCGTGCTTTCCTGTAATCCGCGCGAACGCCTCGCTGGCGCCCCTCTCGTACGGAAGCAGGATGCGAGTGTGTTTCGCTGTTTCCATGCAGACTGGGCTCCCTGACCTGAGGGAGGCACTGAGGCTGGGAGGACAGGGAAGCCAGTGCCTAATTGGGGCCGCACACACAAAACTGTCGAGGTCTTGCGTCGGCCGTGTCGGCACAGGAATGCGGGCAAGCCCACAAGGAGCCGACCTTGGTCCCGTGGGGGGACTGCAAAAATTCGACACAATGCAAGCGATATGCCAGAAAAAACGCGGCAAGCACAAATGGGGCTACAGATGTGCTGCCCCTGCTCGTATATAGGCTACAATGGGCCTGCAAACACCGGCTTGTCTTTATCTTACGATCCGCACATTTGTTCAATTCGCCAGTTTGTATTTTCCAGATTCGTAACTTGCTCTTAGCGATAACATGCTTAATAATTCGAAGATTTTTTTCTCATTTAAATTACACGCTTCGAGCTCTCACACTTAAGTGCATTGTGAAATAGCAATAAAATAATCAGTCATAGTTCGCCGAAGCTAACCTTCAAGGTTGAGCTCCGCACAAACTCTGTGAGCCGGTGATTAACTGGCTCACAGTTGATACATTTCAAATCTCTGGAGATAAAATTTCTCGGCCATACCAGCGACAAAGATCAATACATTAGCTTAAAAGCATGCCCCGTCTGTTGTTGTGTCTCTTGGCTGAGTTCAGAAGTGGATGCAAAGTAAAAGCGATGGTGCTGGGTGACAGACCAAGAATTTCATTCGCTAGCTATCTTGGGCTACTTTCGCTGTGTTGCGTAGTCTTCATCGCCATCGTTAGCATATCTACAGTCTCACTTTTCCCCCGTCTCTCACCTGCGTGGGGAGGAGACAGGAAAACAGCCACGCTAGCCACGTAGTTTTAAACTACTCATAAACACTTGAACTCTGTATCAGTGCCCCATCGTCTTATGAAAGTTACTGTTGTGCTTTCTGTGTGCCCTCAGTATGGAAAATGCACTGTTATCACCTTCTGGGGACTACTTCCTGCACATCGCAACAGGTGCACGGCATCAAAAAGTGACGTTACATATTTTTCGCTGAACAGGTGCACGAGGTGTGACTATCGCAGACTCCAAAGCAGCTCTCTAAAACCTCTCTAGCGTGTTTAAGAAAACATATCACTACCCAGTCACCCTTAACACTGAATATATACATCATTTAGCTAACGTCGCCGTCCTATGTGCTCTACTGAGATAAATTATAGAGTGGTATGACATTTTAAATAAAAAAAAACCAGACATAGCAGCCCACCAAAGCCTCCAGCAGTGAAACCTCGGCGGGAATTTCCCTACACGATTTTACCCGATGGCTTCCAGAAAACGCCGCATTTAAAAACAGCTTCCGATAAAACATAGGTTTAGCGGTCGGTCTACGTCTTGACGGATGAGGGTCAGATGAAGCAGAGTAACAATTTTTTTTTTAGGATGGGAAGCTTTTGCGGCCGAGGTAGGATATTACAAGTACTATGCGGAGTCTATGCCCCACTGGTATTAACAAGGTCCCTCAGTGCCCCCTGCGCGGCATCGCTATGCACTGAACCTGCCTTCTTATAGAACTTCGGGCTATTTTGCTAACTTTAAATCTTTTTGCATCCCCCTTGATGTATGTTCCCTGCCCACTGGTCTTTCTGCGTGGTCACCTGCGGGAGTTTGGACTTTTTCAGTACGTCATAACCTTTCTGCATTCCTCTCTGAGGCATATTCGCCACATATACATATTCGCAGTATATGGTGTATATGGCCGCATATATTTATTATTTAGAATTTTTTAACTCCGCCAATTCCTGCACCCTGTTCTACCAACGTTTTTCACTCGAAACGTTTTTTTTTAAACGCAGAAAGGTATGTCAGTTTTCGAATCCGGATAAACTGTCTGTGATTTATAAAGAGCATCAATATGGGCTCTAAAAAGCCTAATAGTTTATTGTGCTGGTTAATTTTGACAAATGGCGTTTCATCTCATCAGAATGCCGATTTACTTACAATTTGATAAATATTCGCGAGAGCAGCCTGATATCTGTGTGCTCTGCTTGGCAGGCGGTTACTGTTCAGGCCAGGCGCCACTGGAATTTGCCATCTTTCCGGCGCAGTACACTTGCGTCAGTATATTGTGGCGGACCACTATTGGCTACGTTGTCGCCATTTTTTTTTTCGGTACACAGCGCACTAGTGCGATTCTTATGAAGTTGTATTCGCTGTCTTATTTGTGAGAGTACACAGGCCCTTCGGAAAAGGCGCCTGTTCTTGATTCAGCGCGAGCTCATCTGAACTTCAAGATGTGTAGGTGGTTTGCTATTGCATTTTAACCCAAATGTTTGAAGGCTAGAGTGATGTGATGCATAGGCCAGGAATTTCGTTAGGACGTTATCGGCTGCGATGTCAAAAATATACTCGTTGATGATGCTCATGAAAGTAATCTATAACAAGCATAAAAACGGCTGCGGTGCGGGCGTTAAAGGGGTTTCCGGGCGACAAGGCCTCGACTCGGCATTGCAGTGCCGTTAATTGCGCATGTCTTCTTCGCCTCTCTCACAACATTGCAACCAATCACGCCGCTGTTTTATCTCCTCTTCGCTTTTCCCAGTGCACAGTAGCATGCCCTATAATCACTTTCCGGCCGACCTACCTGCTCTTCGAATAAATGAACTGAACAATTACTTTCCAGTCGACCTGTCTGGTCTTTGAATAAATAAACTTAATAACCACTTTCCGGCTCACTTGTCTCGTCTTGGAATAAATAAACTTAGCCATCATCTAACAAGAGTCGCTCTCTTTTTCTCTTCTGAGACCAGTTATGTTGAGATTCTGTTGCTGTTTATATCTGCGTGTTTTCACTTGTGCCCGAAGGCCCGAAGCGCCGAACACGTCTGAAAAGAATCACTTTTTCGTAATCAAGACCGCGGATATCTTCGTGCAGCTTACCTGCTCTCATACTTACGCAACACGAACTGGAGGCGCCCGTGCGCGCCAGAGTCTCGTGCGTTGTGAAATGAGCGAGGCTTAGCGTTTTTGTAACCACGAAGAGACGGAGAAAATTGCCTCCTCATGCATCCTAAGCCAGCGAAAGAGAAGACGGCAGCTAACGCTGCCGCGGCTTGCCATGTGTCTCGTGGGCGGCTCGTAACAACCCTGGAGACGGAAAACACACCATAACTCTTCCGGACTCTGGTCGATCACCAGCAGAAAGCGCGCGGAGCACCAACTCATCAGCGGGCCTCTTCTTCTCTCCCGACGGAGAAGAAACACGGGAGCGCGCTGAGAATAGGCAGGTCTCACCGGCAACCGGCTCACACAAGCGAGTCCTACCGTCCACGTGCAGCCAAAAAGCAGCACAAGAGCCGACGAAGCAACAGCGCGAAGTCATTTATTTAGCGCAGGATTCTTCGGAAATAGGAGTGAGCGCCCGTTCCGTCACTGGCTTACCTTCCCAGGGCATTTGCCTGAAAGCTTCGTGATTATGATGTAGGGCAAAACTTACTAGTAATGGAAAAATACAATGCAAACAGAAAGTATCATCTGTTCTCCACTCCAGTCGTGGAGCAGCTGCCCGAAGCAGTTGTCGTCATAGGAGAAGGTAGGTATCACTTAGGAAGGTAGATGTGTGGGCCAGTTGGTGAGACATGAAGGAGCTAAACACCGCAGGGACACGGGACACAGAAAGAAGACGACACAGGGTGGTCCCGTGTCCGCTGCGGTGTTTAGCTCCTGTAGGTATCACGTTCAGAGACAGCCGCGGAGGTAGGCGGCGCTCCCTATTATGCCAGCCGTTTGTGAATCACGGTCCTCTGTGAGTGCAGCACCATGTTACAAATGTATCGTCTTCCCGTTGCATGTCATACATTACTCCTTCCTCTCGTGGACTTCTCCCTGATGTTTGCGCCGAAAGAGGCACGTGGCTACAAACTGCAGTCCCTCCAGGCTCCACGCTGTCTGAGCTGTGCTCAGCACAACAAAACACACGAGGTATTTTCGGACATAAAACACGAGCGAAATTTTCCCTATTTCATTTCCTAATGAGGTCAGACTACTTTATCTCTTGTCTTTGGCTAGGAGAGGAGGACTTTCCATTTTTTTCTTCAATTACGTAATCATGGACCAACCCGGATGCAGCACACCCCTTAGCAAAATCTAATATGTTTGGAATGTACGGTGGACTATTTAGATTGTATTTTCAACGTATTTTGTATTCATGAATGCACTAAAAATATGTAGGAAATACGTTCCTTAAATGTCGTGCTTGGTATTCGAAATATGTTCTTAAAATATGCCAAAAATACCTCACTTAATGCATACTTCGAGCACTTTTCAAATACATAAAAAATATGTATGCAGTTTTAGCATCTTGTTAGTGTATTAAAAGTGCATTTGCGGAAATATGAAATTAATTCATCCGAAATATACTTCAATTCTAACAAACGGGCAGTCTTTTTAAATGCATTTGCAGCACACTTCAAGCTGCCGTTGAACCACCTAATGCTCGAAATCGAGTTTGGGGAAATCGCATTTTGGTGTTGGCAATGTTTTTAATGTGTACTTTCGTAAATACGCGATTAATCCGTCCAGATATACTTTAATTCTAGCAAATGGGCAGTACGCGTAAACATATTCGCCTTACACTTCACGCTACCGTGCAACAATCTATAGCTCGAAATGACGTTTCAGGGAACAGTGAAAACTCTCCCTTTCCTGTCGTCCTTTGGTTGCAACACAACAATCATACCGCGGGAACAACGCAGCTAGACAAAGACGACACGGTACGAGAACGCCTGCGTTGTTCCCGCGCTATGATTACTGTGTTGCAATTAATTACCAATCTGCCCAAGGCTTTTCTGTTCTGAAGTCGTTTCGTTTATGGTAACTTCTAGAGGAAGGTAATCACCACTTATTTACACTGCGTGCGGAGAATGTGATAGCATGATACCGGCAAAGGCGCCTTGGGTATTTCCGGGCCCGAATATGCCAGAGAAAAGGACCACGACTGGCAAGGACGACCGGCTCCCATAGACGCCTGTGTATCTGTTGGTTGACAGTTCGACTCCTGACCTGTTTTTGACACAAGTTTCGACTAGTAATTCTGTTCTAGATCGCCTCCCGATTCGAACGCGACCAGTAGGACACTTCTGAGATAATTTTTGGGCCCACAGTCTTTGCGCAAAAAACGCCTCACCGGCAAGATAGTGCGTCGCTCTCGGTGGGTATATATAAAGCAAGCCAAGTATGGCGCTTGTCAGAGCATGTGATGTTTGCTGAGGCACTTCCGTCATGATTTGCTGTGTGTAGGTATCTTTGCCGTTCCCATGCCGTCACGTGACCTTATAATCTCATGTACATCGTGATTGATGATAACTGCGCTTGTACAATTTGTTCTACAGTTGAAGCATTAACCCGTCTCATTCTGTGAAGCCGACCAGACGCCATTTTTTAAGCTGAAGGGAATGTATATTTAATGTTTGCAATATACATTTTAGTGTATTTCTAATGTAATCTAAAGTATTTAATGTATATTTTTAGTATATTTTTAATGCATTATAAATATGCTAAGCGGGCAAAAGTGTGCTTTTCGCGTATTTTAAAGAACGTTTAAAATATTATTCGTAGTATACTTCGAAAGCATTCGCATTGCACTTTAAGCATAGGGACAAAAAATGCGACATAAATATGAAATTAATACAATATGTTTGAAATGCATTTTAAGAACATACTCTTTTTCGCTAAGGGACAGTAGGCATGCCATTTGTGAAGACCCTTCGAGCACAACTCCAAGTGGGGAGCGTCGATAATATCCTGTCATCACTCAGGCATTGGCATGCTGCTCAGTTGAGCTTCAAGTGCACTTTGCCCACTTCGTTAATAAAGATCCTGCTTTAATGTGCACCGAAATTTCCGCACAGGAATTTGCTGTTTCGGCGCCGGCAGTCTCTGCTGTGCCTCAGGCCGCCGGTTCGATACTGAGCTTCAGCTCAAATCTAGAATTCTGTGGATCTGAAATGCGAATAACCATGTTTACTACGACGCTTTTTGCACGCTAAAGAGCGGAATTTCTGGAATGAAGATCACATTACTCCAGTGGAGGTTTCGTCGCATCCTTTTGAAGTAAATGTTTTATTAGTTGCATCCAACCGTAGGATGGCTTAGCCTGGCTTCAAGGTAATAGGGTGTTATTTATGCACTCCGCGTGCTTTACATTATCGGCAATGATTTTGCAGTTTTTCTGATTTTGGTAAGGATCATACTATGATTTTAACCCTTTGTATCCCAGGTGCCATAAACGTGGCAGTTTTGTTTTAATTTTTTTATCAAACTATAAATATGCTCTAAGAATCCAGTACTCCCAGCTGCCACAAATGTGGCAGCTGGTGCTTGCACTTGTTGTCAGGAGATGGCGCCACAGGTACCGCGGCACGTTTTTTTGAGGGTCGAAAACATGGATTCCACGTGCAGCCGGCCAAGGCGGTGAGTGAGCTTAGTTTTGGTTTTTTGGTGACCTCAACACTCGCGCTTCATTGCTGAAAAGATTTAGAGATGTTTTGGAAAAGCCTAGCGAATATACGTACTGAGTTTCATGTTTCTACGACTACTCCTTGGAGAGCATATCACCTCGTTCAGCTTACATGCACGTTTGTGGCAGCCAGGAATCTGGCGAGCATACTCCCAGAGAAATGCATGAAAGAGTATGACTTCATTTAGTGCTTATGTCTGAGTATTTGCGGCACCTAATTTCTTTCTATCTATTGAACCTTCTTACGTGTTGTCTAGCAGCGACTTTTGTTGACGTCGTAATTTTCAAGAGCGTTTTTTATATGGAGGCAGTGCCTGACTGAGAAAGAAACTTTTAGAATGCCCTATCGGGAGCGAGGATAAAAACTTGGACGGTTCGGATTGCGATGTAGAATACAAAAACAAGGCACAATATGAGCGAAAGCTCTACAGACAGTGACGAAAAAGTACAGGTGACGTCAACACAAAAAAAAGAAGCAAACGATTTAGCACTGGGTGAAAACGGACATCAATATAAATCGGGGCGAGGAACAAAGTGTTCTGAAGCCAACAGATGGTTTAGAAAGATTGACGAGCCCATTGAGCATGTTCCTGAAACTCGTTGACTCTAACCTAATAGAGTTCCTCACTTTCGAGACTAAAAGATTCACAACCCGAGAAAATCGCATCCGAATCCATTCAGTGTCAGTCCTCAAGATGCGCAAGTTTATTGGCATTGCCCTTTTCATGTCTGTTGCTAACCTTCCTTTTAGAAGGATGTACTGGTCAGCGAAACCCGTCAAGTGGATGTCAGCGTTTGCATGACAAGAAACAGGTTTGACGAAATTAAGGTACTACATGTGCTTACGAGCCTAAAGAACACATTTCTCAAGCTGGCACACTTGAAAAATGTGTTGCTGTAGATGAGATGGTCACCCCTTACAAGGGCGGACATTCTCTGAAGGTTTATATGAATAGTAAGCCTAACAAATGGGGCTACAAAGCTGCTTTCAGAAATTTCATGCCTCCTAAACTTTCGGGGAATTTCTATCCCCCAATCCTAGCTGCAACGTTTGTGGCACAATAAAATTTTCTACAAAATGAAAAGGGATCATTCTAACTTTTTTCACTGATCTTCCTATGAGCCACATCTGTTAAAAAATATCAATTTCAACAATGTTCACCTCGTGAGACACCTGTGGGATATAAAGGGTTAATGAAAAAAAAAAGCCCACATCAGGCTGAATACTGTTTTGAGGTTTTGCAATATACTTATACTGTCGCAATACTGTACTAAGAATTCCGCATGTAGAAAAAATAAATACGGAGGGAACTTAAGAGTGCATGCGTGCTTTGAATACTAAAGCATTTATCATTTCCTCCTGCTAATTAGAATGCTCCTGCTCCTGCTCCGGCATTCCTGCAAATTAGAATGCAGTCGTAAGACAGCGGATGTACTAGGTTCACCTTTTTTCGCCCAGAAGCAACGCGGCTTTGTGTCCTCTAGGTTGCGTGCTCGCCTTCCAGTCTGCAACTCCTGTCCTCAATTCCGTACACTTTCGGAGGAAACTTTATTTTTCTTTAATATCACTGTGACGCCATCTGGGATTTTTGGAACCACTAGCACTGGTGGACGCCGATGCCGGATTTCGTTGCCGATGAGCCATATAATGCCTCTGCATTGAGAGAGATCTGGGACATTTTTGAACACTCACTTATAAACCAAAAAAGTGAAAAAGCGCCACGCAGTGGCCACGGCCGGCCGCATAGAATGGAGACAACAGAAGCTGAGACAGCGCGACGTCTGTTAGGCACACTTTAGATGAATAAACTTTTCTTTCGGCAGCACTTACTGTAAGATGACGGTGAGCTTTCGAGGTAACACGGCCGCGTTCATTACAGCAGTCCAGAATATCTTATAAAGGGGGCACAGCTGCAATTTTCTGGGCCAGATGTGGCCAGCTCTGCTTTTGCAAAGTGATAGGCAATTTTCCGGCGACTTCGAGGCAGGAGCATGATAAAAACTATTACCAAGCTTAGTGGTAGTAGGCATACACCGGTGCTTTACTAAAGGTACCATTGTGGAATTCGGCCCTTTAAATGCTATTTGTTTTGTTTACTCCGCATGCTGTGCTTGACACAGCTAAGAAAATTCTTCACAGCTCATCACTTTTTCATGTGTTCATTTTGTGGTGAGTGTTGAAGGTATAAAAGGATTTAAAAGCATCGAATGCTCGTGTACAAGAGTGTAGAAGTAGTGAATGAAGCGTTTATTTCTACAAGAAATGCCTATACATCGGATACCCGTTAAGTCAATAGCCTCTGTAAAATTTAGAACGAATAAAGTTTGGCCAAAAGGAAGACATGTTTTTACAATTGGGCCGATGTGTGAGATTTTCAAAGTTCGTGCAGCCAACATGATTACCGCTTAAGATTAGTGCCAGCTTATTTGAGCCCATAGCGAAGGACGTTAATGAACAAATCATCACCATCGTCAGCCTGACGGCGCCCACTGCAGGATAAAGGCTTTTCCCATATCTCGTTAACTGACCATCTTCTATGCCAACGGTGGACAACATATCCATCGCAATCTCGTTAATTTCATCCGTCCAC
The DNA here is from genome assembly GCF_055824585.1 of Amblyomma mixtum. Classification (NCBI taxonomy): domain Eukaryota; kingdom Metazoa; phylum Arthropoda; class Arachnida; order Ixodida; family Ixodidae; genus Amblyomma; species Amblyomma mixtum. Next base: position 40,173,075 of record NC_143017.1, on the reverse strand, counting down.
CTAATGTTTCATCGTCCTCCACAATGCTTCTCTTCAATGAAAATGAAGACCCGCATTACCTTTTGCAATAACGGACACCGCTCATGTGTATGCTTTCACATTTAGCCGACAAATTTCAAATAGCGGTAAAGCGTTGTTCGATTGCTCCGTCGGCTATTTTCTTTCCCCTCCTTGATCGCGTATAGATTAAATTCTTATGTAAAAGCGTGTTTTCAAGCTTGCATCAATACGCCTTGTTATGCATTGCTGTCTGTGCTCCTATTTGAAAAGTAAAGATCTCTAATACGGTCGCAGACAGCATTTCTTTTCTACAGATTGCGAAGCAAATTTTAGTTCTTGCTTTTGCAATAATCGTAATATTTTCTGGCAGAGGTCCATGTCTTTGCTTGCGGAGCACGTTAAGCAAGGAGGCTGTTTCAAGGCGACTCTGTCTGATTTGTACGAAGTTTTTCACAGATGAAAGTGTTTTACCTCTTGAACTGCCCATTAGACGGCCAAGACACCCTCAGATTTCAGGCGTTCATTCCTGGTTCCTGAATGGTGGAAGAGCGTTTCGCAAACGTGGGGCATCCGTCTTCTTCAAAGCGTTATTAGAAAACCGTGAGTGGTTCGCTGGTGTGGAAACGCATCCGCGATTTTAATATTGTGCTAGATGCCTAGGCTCCAGGCATAAATTACGCAACCCTTCTGCGTCGTGCTTGCTTTCAGATTACCCCCATTCCTTCATGTTCTGCGTGCAACGGCTGCGAATGGCTGCTCTCTGCCTCTCTACAGCAACATTAAAGGAGCCCAGAGAGCCGCTGGCTCTCCCGCTGATTACGGGCGCTCCTTCGGTGTGCATCAGCGCCTGACTCTTCTCGACACTAATTTTTGCTATGTGGTTAATTTTCAGACCCATGCTATATAAAATTCCGCAGCTGTAGGTGGCTGCTCACGACACGATGCACCGTGCGCTTTAAAAGTTATGTATATATTTCCCCGCAACACAGTCTCCGCTACGACGAAGACTGTTGTGCACACGACTGCTGCCCGTGTTATGTAAAAACAGCATTTAAACACACGGATGTTCTCATCTTGGGCATGGTATTGTCAGTTGTGGCGAATATCATAATGCAGCTAGATGTGTTGAGCCGCTAGTTTAATAAAATCTAAAAGTCTTTATATTCAGTTTTGCCAACTGTGGTAGGGTGTTTTGCGCAGTTTTGTTATTCACATTTCCTTTTTGTGTCCTTTGTCTTATCTGTACTCAACTCCTGCTTGGGCACTGTTACGCGTCTCCTTGCAATAGGATATGTCTAGCGCATCATTAGTATATATGTATATGCAACACACGCAATCCTTGCCCTGGAAACGCGTGAAATCTATACAGCGGAGACTGGAGCGTATGCCTGCGTCATCCTCGCTCCACATTTTCCAGCACAAGAAGAGAGGCCTGCCTCCCACTTCACCGAAACTTTTGAGAAAAGTTGAAGTGCAATTTCTGCTATTGCGAAGCAGTGACGAAAGTGTCCGTCCACTCGCTTCTTTCACCGAAGCAATTCCACAGTTTCCTTGTCTTCCACCAGATGGAATTAAATACTACTGTGCCTGTTTGCTGGAGCTACCTGGTCATTGGAGGCTCTCTGAGAGGCTCTTTCTCAGCCACCTATGTAGCCAGCTCATGATGTCCACAGATGCAGAAGAAAAATCGAGATATAAAAGCTTTTCACCAAGCGACAACCAAGGCAGAGAATATATTTAGCGCTTGTGCAATTTATACTATGCCAACTTATTGCTATGGGAAGTGTACGTTAACACCTTCAAAATACGGCCGATCTCAATGGCTAAGTGGTAAGCGTGCTCAGCTGCTGGACACAAGGACGACGTTTCGATCCCGGCCGCGGTGGCGGCGTTTCGATGGAAGTGCTTGTGTACTCTGCGATGTCAGTGTGCATCAATGAACACCAAAATCTCGAAATTCATCCGGAGCTCAGCACTACAGCGACCCTCATAGAGTAATACCCAACACAAAATACCCCATACGCCACACCCAACACAAAATCACTACAACGGAAGCAAAAACCAGAGACATGCTTCGTTACGCAAAAACACTGGCTAGAAATAATTACCTACGCAGCTGTCCTCTTTCTAGAGTAAAACCATACACAAATTTTATTTTACCACAAAGAAGTAAGAAGGATCAGTAACCACAAGCACACAAACAAAAATACAACTATAACGGAAACAAGAAACAAAAATAGGAAATCACCCATGTTTACCTGGTAATTCTTGAAAAAAATGTCACGCAAAAGGAAGAATTTAAAACAGAAAACAATATTAATATCGCAAAAAATTGAATCACTCTAATAAGGTCCAAATGCACTCTTTAGAAACAATACAAACATCTACCTCCCATAGTTGTATTCGAGACGTTTAATATACCCTACCTGTTTGAATAAAGTTATCAGAGACCACCTTTGAACATTGATTCGAGAATAAAGATTTTTCCTATGGAGGTGATCTTCTAGAGTAAGAGAGTTACAACAGGCTTCGTCGACATGCGGTGGCAAAAGAAAAAAGCGTTTGCAAGGAAAGTGATCATGCTTTTCTGCACTTCCAGAAACCTTGCTTCTGTACTGGAAATATCTCTGAACGCACCTCGCAATAGTGTACTACACTGCATTTGCCATGATTTTGCACAATATTTTAGTGCCAAACTGCAAACCCCATAATTCCTAAAGTCAAGTAAATATTGTCCCCGAAGCGCCATCCCGGTTCGATGACCGACCCACGTACGCATCTGTTGTACGTCGCACGACAGGCTACGGTCCCATTACCCCAACGCCTGGCGTGAGCAACATCGGCACATGTCACGCAAGCGTGCCTGGCTACGGTGTGACCCCGTTATGGATCATTGAAGTGTCGCCAAAGCATTTCCCACTTCTGATTAAATGCAAAATCATAATATATATTCTGGGCTAGAGCACGGGCAGTCTATATTTGACAAGGAGGGCGAGGATGACAATAATACTAACACCTATATGTAATAAACTACAATGTAAGGCTTTATAACATTTTCGCTTCTGAGATGAATGCACACCTGCGATTTTGGGCAAGCTTTCCTTCAGATTGAAATATACACATAGCGCTGGAAAACCAGCGCTATGTGTGTGTGTTTCTATCTTTCAGTCCGTGTCTTTTAAGCGCAGGTATATTTCAATATGGCAAACCAACTCGCCCAACAAACCACTCTGCTTTCCTTCAGAGTTGCATGTTATTTCGGCCAATTTGTGCTTATTACCTTGCGCAGAAATATCGGTATACCGGCAGAATTGTAAAATTAGCTGTGCCGAAAACCACTGGACGCGGCTTGTAGGCAAACACGGATATTTCTGGTCTTCAAAAATGAATTCTTAGTACAACCAGCATGGGGCATTAGTTAAAGAGATTGCAGTACTTAAGTACCTATTTAGCTGGTTCGACAAAGTAGCCAACTGCGTAGCTATTTTGTTCTCCTTTTCGGTTGGTTGGCTCATGGGGTTTAACGTTTAAAAAGCGGCTAAGGCTATGAGAGACCCCGTAGTGGAGGGCTCCGGAAATTTCGACCACCTGGGGTTCTTTAACGTCCACGGACATCGCACAGTACATGGGCCTCGAATTTCTCCTCCAAAGAAATTCAACCGCCGCGGCCGGGATCGAACCCGCGTCTTTCGGGTCAGTAGTCGAGCATCATAACCACTGAGCCACCGCGGCGGCGTTGTCCTTTTCAACAAAGGCGCGAACCCTTGTTGTCTGCTATTCGGCTCGTTAACCGCATACTTGAATTTCTGAAAAAAAATGCATACCTCAATACTTTTGCTTGATCGCTCACTGTTATCGTTTAGTGAAGTGACGTTTTCCGGAATTTGCTCCGAAAAGGTTAAATCAGGAGCTCCGTGGACTGAACCAACGACCTCTGTTTAATAAAATGTACTGCCACGTGTCGACGTTGCTTGCGCCACGGCTCTATTCCATAATGTATATCGCATGTCGCGTGCGTTGTCATGGGCCGTGCTTGGGGCGCATAAAAAAGACCGCAACACAAAAAAGGGCCTGAACATGTTCGCGAACGAGGAGAGGTCAAACAAATAAAGGCGGCGTAGCCACTGCAAAAAAAAAAGTAAAGATATGCTTCTGTAGACTAAACTAGATTACGAGGGCGACTTTGGTGCAAGCTTGTAAGTAAACAGCTTTTGTTCATTCATGAGCGCAGTTATTAGTGTGGAGAAAATTAGAACATAGAGCCGAGAGGGCACTAGGGACGACGATGATGAAAACAGTTTTGCAGCACGAAGCACTAAACAGGAGAGGTGGGCGCATGCGTTTTGGGCTAATTTTCGGTATCGCTTTTGAAGCCTTCGTTCCATGCCCAGAGTAGCCTCTGTGGAACGTTACCTGTGCGCGGGACGCTGTTGCCGCGCAGTCGATCATGGGCTGCTGCACGAATAAACGGTGTGTTTAGATTGCTTACGTGGATATTCTCGCGCAACTTATGCATCAGTTTCCAATTATTTTACCCATTATTCGGCTGGTCACATGCCGTTGTAAAGGTCATTCCTTCACCCGGGTTTCCACAGCTGTGCCAGTGGCTGCTGTGTCATGTTGATAAATTCAGCTCAAATATTGCCTCGAAATCCAGTTGTGCTGTCTTGTTCATTTGCCAATAAGGGATACGCTAAACGTCTTAAAGCAGAGACCATGTCCTGAGGTAGTAAAAGCAAGAAACGAACTCTCAAAAATAATACTGAAGAATGAGGAACGACAACGAAAACAAAGGATTTGGCGTTATTGTCCCTGTAGAAGGCATCCCTTATGTCGGGATTGTCAGTTTAAATTTGTGTTTAGTGGATTATGTTATTCTACTTTATGCCTACTGTTGTACTGGTCTTTTCCTGCCGCGTCACTCTGGGCTCTAAACACCGCTTCTCCGCGAATAAAACCAATGTGCTACGGCATACGTCATTCGGCTGCCCCGGCCGATGCTACATTCGCGATCTAGGACAGAGCCCTGTAGCGTGGACCCACATAGCACCTATTGGCCCAGCGTGTACCTGCCAGTCATGAATTAGGGAGGACTCCCGCCGCCACCCATGAAGGAGCTCCGCCTCGCCCGGTCAAGAAAACAAGGGACGTCACCTGGGATGCCGTTCGCCTGTTCAAGCTTCATGGGAGAGATCGCCGCTGTCCAAGGAGATCATCAGCAAGTGGCGCCTGGCGTCATAAAGTTTTCTGGATGTCATGATAGCTGCTGCCAATAAGTGCGCGGAATAGCCAGCCAGCACCTAAAATTATCCATCATAACGGTTCAACAGCTCGACGTCTTTATCATCGATGGCATTGGGGCACCGGCCGCATGAAGGTTATTCATCCGGGAACAATGCGGCAACAAGGCCACCACGAGCAACATAGAACACGGTGGGTCAGTACGTTCCTCGCCATCTCCAAATTTTTCAACACTTACATTTGCGTAGCAGAGGACTAGTCGAGTGGACGACTACGCCTGATTAGCCAAGTGGCCCAGCTCCGTTGTCTCTCGAGGAAGGTGGAGGAATGCTCTCTGCCATTTGGCGCAAACGCTCCCACTCATCAAATGGGAAGACGTAGAGATGAAGGATCCATCTTGAGCACTTGAGGACATTGCCCCATGGTATATGCCTTACGCCTAGCGGACGTCATTTTGAAAGGATCACTCCGGTTTGTTACATAGGAAAAAGTCAAATCAGGGTGTGCTAGAAGGAAGTTTCCCACTTCCACCTGTTTTTAGTATGAAAGCACTGGTAGCTGCATTCTCAGCGAAAGCCACGGAGTGATAGAAATCTCGTGGCACATCACATCACTGAGTTTCTCAACGGCTCTAAGAACAACTGTGCAAAGATCACAGCTGTGAACAGCTTGTGAAAAGCTGTGAATGGCCCTGCACCACCCGAAATTTGACCTTGAAGTGCTCTTGGCCAATATCTACGAAGACTGACTGATGGGTTCCTACCAAGTATTAAAGTAAGACATGATGTTGGGCTAGTCGGTTCATGGTTAGAGCGAAACAGAACTGCGCGAAGACGACAGGACCAGAGAAGGGACGAATACACACTTCGCTTTGTGTGTGTGTTTTCGTGTCTTCTTTTGTCCCGTCCTCTTCGCGCAGTTCTGTTTCGCTCTACCAAGTATGGCACGGGACGAACGTGGCACATGGCCAAATATGGCATGGGGCACTTGAAATTTGACCTTCCACTGACCTTGGCTCAAAGCGAATAACATTGAATGCTGGGAGCTTTACAGGCAATATGGCACTTGCCCTACCTGGCCCGTGCCCAAAAATAGCATGGACCAGCCACAATTTCTCACTTTAGTAACCTTGGCCGAATTTTAATGCTGATGAGTCTTGTGTCCGGGTGGAAGATAAGCTTCAGCAAGTCTCAAAACAAAATTGGCGTATATTCAAAGATGGTCTTGGCTCACACCCAAAATGGTCTTTGCCCACCACAGAATTCAAGTGGCCCAACCCAAAAATTTGAAAAATGAATTGACCATTGTTCGGAACCAATCTGTAACAATCCGAAAAAGGGCTCGGCCCATCCCCGATATTTAGCTTGGCCAAACCAGAAAATTTGAAAAATTTTACCCACGTTCGCCACAGGCCTTGCACAGTCCCAGATTGGCTTTAGTCCCCCCCCGGAAATTTGAGTGCTGGCCGTGCTTGACAAAAATATTTTTCGCTTCCCAATGCTAAACCGCCAGCCAATTTTTTTTCCGACGGTCAACTGGCCGAAGCGTTGCTTCATAGACTGGTACGTCATCCAGTGTCATTGAAACGATAGATTGAAAACTTTGAACTTTAAACTCTACTTAGGGATAGCCGTAGGTTAGAAAAAATTACCAGAAAGCAAGAAAGTACTTCTTTACAACATCGGATATGATTCTCGTCGTATCAACTTTTCACGCAACTCGGCTCAACCTGAAGGAAACAGACGCCACACCTGATGCATATCAGAACGCAGTTGCATTCTTGCCTCAGGAAGGTTCTCTACTTCTAAAGCCGTTTTCAAAATGTGTCGATTGAATAATTGCTGTCAACAGCGAGGGGAAAGAGTTGCGTTCTACGTCACATCCTCTGCATGATTTAGCCTACAGGTGCAAAGGCTAAACGCAATAGGCGCCCATGTGCTGTGCGACACCAGTGCATGTTAAATGCCCAGGTGATCGAAACTATTTCGGATCCCTCCATTATGCACCTCTTCCTCTCTTTCTTATTTCTTGATTTGGAATACCTATATCGCCAGAAGGCATTTTTTTTTTTTGGGGGGGGGGGGGGGTTAAATATATAGGGTTTACACAAATGTAAAAAAGTCGCCATAATACCTGTACACATCAACGCATCAGCGAACAATGACCAACACTGAAATCAAAATTGCTGGCAGAGATATTAAGAGCCAAATAAAACTGTGGAATAATAAAAAGGAAATGCACTTTAACAGCGCAGATAGTAGTATAGACCTAAAATTTTTAATATAGCATTACGAAATACTTAATAAGGTCTCAAAAAATGGCTGAGGCTTAGCTAAGGTTAAGCCTAGTCAGATGCGAAGCATATTGATGGCTAGGCTTGGTGATACATGGCTTTCCTTGGTTGAATACTTGGTCATTTTAATACAACCACTAGAAGTGTATCACGCCGCTTAGCCAGACGTTCATCCCGCTCTTCATCGGTCTCTGTGGCACGCTGAAGCTTTCGCTTCTCGTTCAAATCAGCCCTGCTTCGAGGCGGCATCCCAACATCTGGCCGCCTCGCAAGTGCCTGGAGAGCGAGGCAAGCTCAGCTTTCTACCGCTGCTCTAGCGTCACGTGGTCAGCTGCAGCGCCTCTAATGTGGAGCCTCCACCGCCGCGGCCGACCGCGCGAGCCGGCACCCCATCTCTCCTCTGCTGTGACGTCATGTTGTCACGTGGTGTCACATGGTCACGCTAAAGGTCAATGGTAGCTCCACCGCCGCGCTCGACGGGCTGTAGTGTAGCTCTAGTAATATGCTTCGCATAAAAGAATTTTCAATATCAGGCACATTCATTCGTCATTGAGGAGCTCGTTCCAGTCATTAATAGAGTAAGAAAAAGAATGAATATTTAAACATATTAATACGGCACTGATAAGGTCTAATCATGTTAGCATTGTATCTCATAGAGGAGATATAACGTAGGTCCTGTATGTGCAATGTTTTCTCAATACCAGTTTGGTCTTATATATATGTTGAAGCAATCTTAATCTTAGTATTTTGTGCGCGACAAGAGTGGCTTTGAACCCAATATTTCACAAGTTTCGGTTCCACTAACTGTAAAATTATAATTTCCCCTTACAAATCGTGCTGCTTGTTTCTGGTCATGTTCTGTATTATCTATGAGCCTTGTTCATGGAGCCCAGGTTACGCATGCGAATTCTAAAACAGAGCTAATGCTAGTCAAATAAAAGTTTGCATTCAGTAATGAAAGAGGATTTGTAAAACTTAGCCAGAAAAAGTGGGAGAGGTGCCAAGCTTTCGCAGTAACTAAGTCAAGAAGATTGGAGAAGTCAGGCATTGCAGAAAACGTAACCCGGAGGTATTTACCATGTTCTGTGGTTTGAACTGCAATCATATTTGCGTTACATGATATGGAAAACGTTTTCCTTTTCTTCGTAAACAGCATGATAACGTTTTTGGGTATTAAAAGTCATTTGCCACCGGTTGCACTAGGTCGCTAATTTTTATACGTCGCCCTGCAAAGTAGACATATCCGCGAGGCATTTCAATGAACGATACATGACCCAGTTGTCGGCATAAATTGAACGCTAGCTTTAAGTTCTGATATTAAATCATTGATATACACAACAAAAAAAAGCGGCTCAAACCAGAGCCTTGAGGCACTTCCGATAGCACGAGCATTGAAGATGGTGTTACCCTGTTTAGAACAGCTTTCTGTATTCGCAGGTGTAAATAATTCTTCAGCCGTCAATAACTCTAAGCGCATCAAACCCCCAGACTTCGGGGTCGCAAAACAGCGCACACTAATCAAGTTACCTGCGTGCGTTCGCCCTCCACGGCATGACCCGTGCAGGCTGGTGCCAATATGTGCTGGCTGGTTTGCCGGCTGTTAGCCTGTGATCTCTCAGATTCATCGGGAAAGCCGTCAAAAACTCACATCGTGCGGCTTCACGGTTGCTACGGCGTAGGTACGCGGCTGGTGCATTGAATGTGGCTGACGCATTCCGTAGTTCGAATGGCATCAAAGTGAATTCATACAGGCCGTCTGGGGTGACGAAAGCGGTTTAGTCTGGTCAGCGGCAGCCATCGGGGGTTGCCAATAGCCGGAGCGTAAGTCTAAGAATAAGTGATACTCCGCTGCCTGCAGGCAATCAAGTGCGTCGATGTTTCGGGGTAGTAGATACACAATCTTGCGAGTTCTCTCTTTCAGACCGGCGGTGGTCCATACAGAACCTGACGGAGACGTCTTTTTTGTCAGCAGGGCAACAGGAGAGGCTCAAGGGTTATCAGAGGGCTGTATGATGTCGCGTTGAAGCATGTCTTCGACACTGTAAGGGGCGACGCGCCGCTCAGTGGAATAAACGCGGTACTATCGCTGTCGCAAGCGGATGTGCATACCGGTGTCAATTTTGCGGGAGACGGCAAATTAACGCGCGGCGAAATGAAGGCGGGGAAAGGTCGAAAGATGTGCGGAAGCATTGCAGCAGTGCAAACATCTGTTCACATTGAGCTTGCAGAAGGACGGCAGTGGTCGCGCGATGAAAGATGCCGACAGGAAGCAGTCGGGCGCAGTCGCACAACAGGGCATGGCAGCAGCCTGGGCACAGGCACGGTGATCGGTTAACTTGTAAGCAAGAGCACAGTCCAGTGCTTCAACCCATTCGAGGCATTCGCCGCGAAGAACATACGACGGGAAAGAAATTGGGTTGGGGGTATGCGGACTGCGGTGTGAGTAAAGAGAACAGAGCTGCTAAGGGTAGCGTCAGGCCCGAGAAGAACGAGTGCAGAAGGAAAAGAAGGTAAGACTGTGCCAGTAGCTACAGGAAACTTATCTGAAAGCCCAGGCAGCTCGCACAACAAAACCTGGCACTTGAGAGAAAGCGCAAAGCTCAGCGCGAGCACAATCAATCACTGTATGATTGGTCGACAGGAAGTTGCAGCCAAAGATGGCATCGTGAGACCAGCCAGACAGCACAAAAAACTCGATGGTATATGCTGAGCCGTTGATAGATACTCGTACCGGTCAGGCTGCGATGGTGTGGATGAGCGGTGAGGAAGGCGTTAGGAGCGAAAATTCAGGCAGCGGCGTCACCACTTTACCAATTTTGTGGCGAAGAAATGTACTAATCACTGACGCAGCAACGCTCGTGTAAACAATGACGAGAGTGGAGACTTCTTCAACCAACTCCTCAGTCACATTAGTGGGTGAAAACAGAGGACTTGACGACCTCTTAAAAGAGTCAGTTCTTGTTTCTAGAACTGCTCACATTCGAATGGGGTCCGGCCGCCGGAGCGGCGGAGAAATGGTACATCGGCGATGCCAAGGCGAGCGGCGACTACGGCAGTATGGACGAAGCGTAGACGAGCCAGAACGAACACTAGGAAAGGACGGCACTGGACAGTGCCTGCACGGGCGCACGTGATCACAACGAGGTGATCACTGACGACAAAGAAATGTAGCATGGTCCAAAGCATGCAAGAGTAGCAGATTGGCCGATGGTCGTTGGTACGCCAGCGATTTCTAGGGTGTCGTCCGGGTCGACGAAACGATGCTGGCAGTGGTGGTACGTACAGCCGGCCAGATCTTTAGCTGGCGTGCCTGACGGCCGCGTTTTCCCTGCTCGTGCAGCTTATGACGGAGCAAACTTGCGAAAATATCAAACCTAAGCACAGGCTTTGCTAACCACGTGCGTATTATTCAGCTTTCCGCAAGTTTTCTTCGTCATTTTCTTCGTCATTTCAGGTTTGCTGGGCTGGTTGGTGTGACATTGTGTTCAGGTAAGTAAAAACGCGCTAAATTTTCTCTTCACTATTTCATCCCTCATAGCTTGGGTCGCTTTGGGACGTTAGACCCTCCAAAATCATAAACCATAATTCCCATTTCCACCACGACGAACAAAGTGAGTTGACGTCACATGAGGCATACAAAAGCTGTAACAATCACTGCTTCATTGTTTTAATTGGCACAAACTGTTACGTCAGCCACCCTTTAGAGCAATCGCAGCAAATAAACCAGCAGCTTTGATACCACAGTTCGCGTACACTCCTCAAGTGACCTCCAGGCATTTTTTACGAGGCATCTTTCGGCTGAAGTCTAAACCGACGCGACATGAAGGAAAAAAAATTAGTTAATTCCACATGCCGATGCTTGTTTACTAATATCTTGCGTACAATGATAACAAAAACATACACGATTTAAAGCGTTTAGTTTGTAACTTCCAAAGAGCGGTACGGGTGATCTTGTAGCTTCAATTAGAAGTTCTTCACTTCAGATCATTAATTTCAAATTTACAGCTAATTTGCTTGCCAACGTCGGGTAATAGGGTAGCTGCATGACGAACTGCGCATAAATATACATTTGTTGACAGCTTACACTATTTTTTGCATCTCGGGAAATCTAGGTAATTTTTGGTTGCAAATTGGGGGAGAAGCGGCTCTGCAGGTTGGTAGCACTAGTAGTGATACTTTGTTGCATTCCGGCAGTGTTTTTACTATAATTTTTTGCCGTCCTAATAATCAGTGCAAATGAGTCCCCTATACGTTATGCCCATCACAGCCGTAATGAGTGTCACGACAAAAACTATGCCAAAAATGACAATTCTCCTTCTTTGATATAGACGACAATAACTGCAAAGAACTACACTAAACGACGTGTTAAATAAAAGCCAACAGATCAAACTGTGGCTCATACAAGTCCAAGAAGAGCATAGCTAATACGTATGCTATGATAAAAGATAAGGATGGTTGAACGGCAATTATTAGCTCGAAACATGCTGAAACATCCACACACCGAGAATGCGTCTCGAACACGCGGATATGCCTTGGAGGTAAAGAATAATTTGGTGTCTATGAGGGAAGAACACATTTACGCGGACTCTATAGATGCCATTGAGATACTGAAGAGTTACAGACACAATAAGCATTAATCAAGAGATACATGCGCTCAGAAAGAAAACACGAAACATATCAAGACACTGAGGTTACTATACGATACACGGAAGTTTTACTAAAGGAAAGGAGGCGCTCTTAGAAGCCGTGCATTAGTCACGAATGCCTAGTCAGCTAGCCTCCCTTTTGATCACCGCGCGTTCTTCCAATCTTGATGGCTTCTTTAAGGGCAGGTACCCGTACGCTATTTCCCACTTGCTTTTAACGGCGCACTAAAGATGACGTTAGTCTTAGAAGGGTTAAAGCTGCTGCGACCCTTTCCTTGCAGGTGACACGCTGGTGAGACTGTCCGTAAGAAACTCTACCGAGCGCATGTCAAACTGTTCCAAGTTCAACTTAAGGTTATTTCGGAAGACGACCTCACTCTGTGGCTGACCGACAACAGTAAGTAGCCTGCTCAAGTTTCTTGATGAAAATATCCTCCACCACCTTCTCCAGCATATTAACAACCCCATCCTTCCAGCATTTTAAGTAGTAAAAAAAGGCTAGCTTTTGAGAGTCTTATTACCGATTTACTGTTATGTAAAATTTAGTTGTCAACTGCTCGTAACTTTCTGAGTTACATTGAACAGGAGGGCTCATTTGGTTCTCTGACTTCCTGACTTCCTGACTTGCTCCTTTACAAGATGAGTATGTAATGAGTCTTCACAGGGCTCCTGGTTTATGCTGCACGCCTTCAGTTCTTTTCCACGTGCGCAAAACGCACACTACATAAGCTTTTTTCACTGCGTCTTCATCAAAGCGCGGCATCAAATTTCGGCTCAAGCCTTCGGTACCGTGATTTTGTTTCAGGAGTTTACGAAACTCAGTAATTTGTGCACGATAACACTCTTTTTCTTTTCCCGACATCATAACACTGTCGGATTCCACTAAGAGTTATGTCCAGCTTTTTATGAGATATACTCTTTTATCTTCCCGGCAGGGTATCGGTTTCAGTACTTTTTCATCCATGCGATAAAAATCTAATTATTCTTCCAAGTCATAATTTTTGGTTAATCGACCTTTTATGACTGTTTTGAAATATAGTTTCCTAGTTCATCCACTGCTCAGTCTTGTTCACTGATTTTTGTTTTCAGTGCGCCAATAACTAGTAACTGGTGCAATACATGGCCAATGGCGATCAATAAGGGAGAAACGGTAGTTATGTCAGTCGCAAATAAGAATCCAAGACTTAGCTTGCCTTATGGCGCTGGCGACAGTGTTCTTAAAGCAGCAAAGCGGTCTTCAGAAGAAATACCATGGTGCGATTATTTCGGAGAATCTCAGCTCCAGAACCCAAATACAAAACATTACCAAACATGCACTGAACATTTTATACTTCCTTAAACGCGCCTTGTGCTTTGCTACTTCAGAAACCAAGCTACTCGCCTATTAGGTCCTTATCCGTCCAATCTTAGAATACCCAAAGGTGGTCTGGTTCTTTATAGGCAAAAAGATGTACACATGCTCGAAATAGTTCAACAGAAAGCGGCTTGCTTTATCTGCCAGAGATGCCGGCGCACTGATTCTCCCATGAAGCTGCTTTCCCGAGCAGTCCTAGACACATAATGAAGTCGCGTAACAATCCATAGACTCAATGTTTTGTATCAATTAATCTATAATGCATTCAACATGGATGCTGCTACTTACAATACTATTAACCGTTCTGGATACGTTAGACGCATGAATTTACGGTTAGTGGATACTCTTGTGCTAACAACACATATTATTTTCTTTCGCCTGAGCCGTAAGGGAATGATACAGCTGTATAAATCTATAACTTCGCAGAATTCGTTGGACAAGTTCGCTGAGCTCGGAGCCAGTCCTGTCTACAAGCCAGACTTTATGATCTTCCTCAGTCTGTATTGGCTTTATTTTGTTGCTTGCTCGATGTCTATCCGGTGTGTGCCTGTGTAAAGGAATGCTTTGAGACGTGTTGAACGCATGTTTTGAAGACCATGGTTCACGAATATCTTCCGTCTTCTAATATTCAGCGCTCGATGTGTGCGCTTATAAATGCTTTATTTTCTTTTTAAACCGGATTCCTGTCTTTTGTATTAGTGTTTGTTAATTTGCATCTTTGTTGCCCATGAATTCAATACTGTAACAGTCGCAAGTGCGACCAACATTCATTCATTCATTCATTCATTCATTCATTCATTCATTCATTCATTCATTCATTCATTCATTCATTCATTCATTCATTCATTCATTCATTTTATTTGTTCTTCACAACATGACGAACACATTGTGAAAGGGGCCAAGAAGAAAAGCCGTTCCTTTATGGCTTGAAAAAAATCTTGGTCCCCCTGGCATTGACGGCAACGAACAATACAATCCAAAAAGAAATGTACAGAACAACATGTACAGAAACATACAGAAACAAACCAAATTACAACTTGACATTTTTATGAGTGATATGGCGACAAGCTCATGTCACGGTCGGGGAATGAAGACAGTTATAATGAAACAGTGGCGAAATATCTCTACAAGGTGTTTTGTTTATGAAATGCGTAGTGTGTATTAGGGACATGCAAATTAGTAAAACAACGCCTTCAGGTTCCGGAAATTTAGTTCTAAAATATCTGTTTCTGCTTTAATATGTTCATTTAGTAATCGAGGCAGGTTATTCCTAAGACTCTGAAGCCCATAGCTCGTACGGCACTTTGGCACTTTCCAACGGTCTGCTGTCCTCGTATTATAGGCCATTATAGACATTATTTTCAAAATAAAAACAAAATAGAAGTACACTTAGCTCCTTAGAACCCATACGCATATATAAACCGATGACTTCATTAACACTGCTTTCTAGGCGATTCTAGAAAAATAACAGCGCTAACACATGCATCCACAGAACGAGAGAAGGCTGCGCTTCTCTCGTTCGGTGGATACATATTTGAGCGCGGTTAATTTTTTCGGGAATAAACCTGGGACATCTTTTTCAGACCACTGGACTTTAGTTAAGACCTTAATGAATAAAGCCGTAATTTTGTTTTCCCCATGAGATGTTTCTCCACCATTTGCGGCTCTGTAGGCTAGGGATGTAACTCAGTTCAATCACAAAACGAGAAGCAAATTTTGAAGGAAACATTAAGGAGAACACTTTTCGTGCGAAATGGTCACGGCGACAGGACTACAATAATTACACGGCGCACTACACGACGACAGCACTACAGTAATAATTGACCAGTAGGATAAACCAGAACAGATTTAGCATTCTCTATGAAGCGCTGGAGCCAAGCGCACATGTTAAGACACCCATGGGACTACTTTTCGTTACAACTTGTATATCCATGCGATTCGACGTAACGCAGCGCAGGGAGAAGCGGAACGAAAAATGGGTGGTAAGTAAAACTAAATATCTACGAATGAGGATTCTAAAAACCCAAAACTGGCAACCTGTTCTATATCTCAGTTTCTACATGGCAGCTTAAATTATAATACACAAGCTTGTTGATATCTGTTTTGTGTTGACTCAGGCAAACCAGGTGCCGAGTTTTTGTAGGCAGGAGTTGGAACATTCCTAAATTTCGGAACAAATGGCTCCATAAATAAAAATATTAGCTTTGTTGTTTATGAACAACGTGTAGTCCTGAAATGGATCCCTGGGAAAGTGCGTATTTTAACATAGCTCTTCTGGTTTGAGCCAAACGTAATAAAGTCTATTGTAATGGCGATTCAGGCTCACTACGCTTTAGCGTTTGTGCAATTACCACTATTCTATACAATGCAGATTTACTATTATGGCGGGCTTTATGTAATCAATATCTTATCAAAACCAGTAAGCTATTCCTTTTTGCAAAACGCTTTCGCTGCAAGCTAATTGTACGGCTTTTAACACGTAATGGAGCGGATTCAGAACAGTTGCCTCTGGGATGTTACTGAAAAAGCAACTTATTCCGCCTCCTAACATGGCGACGTTTCCTGTGACAGAGAGCTCCTCTGCCTTGGCAGCATTTTGTGTGGGATTCCTCGTTAGAATCGGCTATTCTGGTTTTTCGTAATTTCTCAATCTGGTAGAAACGTCAGGGAGGTCTTCATTTGGAAAGCATGTGCCCGCAGTCACGAGGCATGTCCTCACGTGTGATACGACAGCCCTGGAATTCTGCTTAACTGGTATGTTAGAGGGTGCTGCTGCCTGATTACTAGAAGGGGCCTGGTACCTGATTAGTAGCGTTTCTGCTCTGCCAACCTGACGATGCGGTAAGCCGAAAATAACGACGTCACGGACTGCGAAACGCTTATCTAAATGGTCAATTTCTGAGGAGGAGGACCGGTCAAGTCGCTCCTGCTCCCTCCTAATGATGAGCCTCACTGGGAAACTGGCGTTGGACAGCCTGACCGTAAACTCGTTTGAGACATGGATCCGTTAGTTTGGGCCCGCCAGGAAGGCCTGCTGTGGATTAAAACACGAGTCAGGACAGACCGAAGGTTGGACAAGCCTTGTGAAAATCCCTTGTGATGTTATCTTTAGGTATTGTGATATAACGGCTGGACCACATTATTGCAGGAAAGTTGAAGTCGCCGAAACGAGCTATCGGAATGCACTGGTGAGCCGCGGTTACGACGCGAAGTGCTTGGTGCAAATTAGCTACAAAGGAATCGGTGAAATCAGGTGGTCGATGACTAACGCCAGTGATTATGAGAGGAAATTTTAATTTCAGAACAACGAAGTTACTCATGGGTTTCTATTAGCAAGCCTCCTCCACGTCTATTTGTTCTATCGCGACGAAAAATATTGTAATTAGGGAAACGGAAAGGACTCCAGAGTCACATACAGATGACATTAACCAGGTCTTAGTGTGTACTATTATGTTACTACCTACCGTGCGCGCGTGTCTCTCATGGGCGTCAAGTTTGTGTAGAAGGCTTAGGATATTAGTTAAATGAAGGACAAGAAGGTGCGCTTCGGATTGACGGGATGTTTATACAGTAGCAATGGCATGGGGAACCACTTTCTTGGAATCATGGTTGAATATATAAACGGTGTTATAAATTGAAATTGAAATTGAAATTGAAATTGAAATCAGGTTATCATGGAGGGGTGTGCATGTTTGTTTTTGAAGTTTTAAAAATTCGACTGTTTCCTGACAAAAAGTGTAGGTTTTGAGCAGTCCTCCGAGATTCAGTAGCCAGTGTTTCGTTTAGTTTCTTACCATTGGAAAGAACTTTTTCTTGATTTATAAAGTGCGCTAATGTAATAAGGTTGGGCCTTTTATGTACTTTTGAAATTTTACGGGCCGGTGCGTTCTTTGAACATCGATGGGGTTTATTATGACGTCGAGGTTGTCCGTATGTAACACAGAAATGAAGATTTCGAATTCAGCCCAAGTTTCATTGTTAGTGTGAGACAAGCCGAAAAATAATACGTTGTCTCTGCGTGACCTGTGATCTATTTCGGCCATTTCAGATGTTATATTTGTAATTTCGAGCACATTTCATCCGAAAGCATCCGGACATCCATAGCATCTTTCCTAATTGCGGCAAAAGAGGCGCACTCTGCATTTCCGACGTCTTGCCTTGTTTTGTTTTTTTGCAACGTTTTATCATTCTAGGATAATTGGGAAGGAATACGTTTCATTTCGCATAGCAAAACTAATTGCCCAGAGCGCATTTTGTTCAAGACTTCTATTATTCTGTGGGATTACGCCTGAGGAGCATTACAGCAGGTGTTAGTTCTGCGGTTTTCCTTGACTTCGACTGCTAACGATGTAACAAGCGGATGACGCTGAGGCAATCATAAGTAATCGGTAAACAACACTGCGGACTTGGCAGCGCAAGCAAAGCAGCATGACTGGTACGCTTTGTAAATGGTAGGTAGTGACAATTTACCTCTGCAACAATGGGGCCACGCAGGTGAACGGACGTGGCCATCGTTGCCGTGCTGTCAAAGGCATTGGCAGATAGTTCGAGTTATTTTTCATACTTGATTAGTGCCGTCCATGCGAGTCTCGAATGTACGAGCTAAAATTTCTTATTTTACATTTTTAAAATGATAACTTCATTTGTTTCTGCTGACATTATAGTCCTGTCGAAAAGGTATCCCAGGCGTATGTAAAGGTAATAAAATAAGGTTCCAGAAGTCATTAATCTGCCCGTAATTTTTTTGAGTCCGCCAGATCATGGAGTATTCTTAAGTTGAATCATAGGTTAATAACGAAACGCTGCATGGTACCATGTTTGCGTTGTTGTTATGGGCACATGTAGCCTTTGGAAGGATCTGACATATCGTAGATTTCTGCCGACTGTTCGTGCTTAGTCATGAATTAAAATTTCAGGAATGCAACGATTACAATGTATTGCATATGAAAACTTGGAATCCGTATGTGGTCTGTTAGGAAAAGCCACAAATATTACTAATGGGTCACTATGCCGGTACCGAGCACCCCTAAAATGTCGCACCCAATGAGAACGAACTAAAGTTCAGATTTGATTATTTATTTATTTATTTATTTATTGAATACTGCGGACATGCTGTATGTCCAAGCAGGAGAGGGAAAAACATACAGGAGGGAAAAGCAAAACAGGTGCGATAGTACCGAACGATATAAATGCCACAAAACAAGCAACGCAAAAGTACAATTGAAAACGCGGTTACAGTACAGCTACTAAACCAGCAGTGAAAATCAAGAATTATTACAAAGCAACGGAGAGTTATCCGGTAGAGCATTCCATTGAGAAACTGTTCTCGGAAAAAAAGGAAAACTTGTAGGTATTTGTGCGTGCAAAAATAGGTTTCAGGCTAAGGGCATGCTTATGGCGCGAGGCTCGTGCAGAATCATTAACGATGTAATTTTCAGGTCGGGTACCAAGTCGAGAAAAGTATAATGAATGAAGAAGTTCAGACGGGCTTTCTTCCTTCTATCTGCCAGTGGTTCTAAGTCTGCGAGTTTCAACATGGCGGAAGGAGAGTCTAGGCGCCTGTAACGGTTGTAAATGAATCGTGCCGCAAGACGTTGCATTCTTTCTAGTTTTTGGATTTCATCTATCGTGTAGGGGCCCCATACAATGCAGGCATATTCGAGGCTTGGCCTTACATTAGATTTATATGCCTTCAGTCTTAGGGCACTAGGGCAACCGCTCATCCAAAGCTTCAGAAATCCTAGTTTTCTGCGGGTGGAGGAGCATATATTTTCGATGTGTTTCGTCCATTTTAGCCGTGACGTTATTGTGACACCTAGATACTTATATTCTTTTACAGCTCTGATTGCAATGTTATTAATGTTGTATGAAAAATTATGCTGCGTGGACTTTTTACAGATGCAGAGAGAAACTGTTTTGTCAAAGTTAATAACCATTTCGCATTCATTACACCATTTAGCTAAATATTGTAGATTTGCGTTCAAAGTAAGCTGGTCAGACACAGATTTGATAGACTTAAATATAATACAATCGTCCGCAAACAGCTCTACGGACACAGAAGGATCGAGAGCTTCTGGAAGGTCGTTTATATAGATATTGAATAGTACTGGACCCAGAACCCAGAATATATTTCTATAAAAGCTGACCTTTTTCGTTTGCTAATCCACATTTCCGCTCCTATTTCAAATCATACATTCCAGTTATGGTATTTTGGCCGCTTGAGTGCAGAGTGAAAAAGTAATGAAGTCTGAGCAGTTACTATGCCTTTCTGTAATATTCAGAAATAATAACAAATAGTGCATACAATCAAGCATTCCTGTAAAGTGCATCTGGTGGTGAGTATGATACACCTTCCAAAAGTATCGCCACCCTCATATATTAAAGGCCATATCATATTTCTTATAATACTGCGTATACCATATCTCATGAAAGTTCGCATCACACATGCACAGATACACCTTCGCAGCTCTTGTTAGTGAGGTATTCAATGCAATGAGTATAAACTGTCTCGAAAATTTCATCCCAAACAAAATCAGGAAGCGTACAAAACAAACCCATTGAAATGAAATGAAATGAAATATTTATTCGGCCATATTTACAATATGTCCCCGGGGAGAGGCAAAAGGAGGCAGAGAAAGCATGCCTACTGACGAGGGCTACATGCCGACTAACCCATCAGGACACAGGTGACTAAATGGCAAATCACACATGCAAAAAACAAACAAACACTTTGCATGAAAAGAACAGCATACTTTAGGGTAACATGCCTAATCTCAAAGAGAAACAAAGAAAGACAGTCTTAAAATCTTAAAAAACAGAAACATGACACCGTTACGCCCTAACTCTCTATCCAGAAAAATACACCTAATACTAACAAACTGATAATCTTCTGCGAAATTGACAACAGACACTGGAGTACAAATATGCAAGAAAGAGAGGAATCCACAACCCTGGTAAAACAACAAAAAACAGCAAAAAAAACAGTGCCTACCTACTCAAATATACACAAAATTACAAAACAGGAAAAAGCAACATCAATTTCTTTTTAAAGGCAATACAACTCGTAGCTTCTTGAGCTATTTCCACTAAAGATGGGTGCGCATTACATAATGCTGCATATTAATTATTTACACTTTGCGTTCCATAATTCGTTCTGGATCTTATGGCAGATAGAGAAACCGTGCGCTGTTCGTATTTAATGTTTCTAGAAAGATACATATTTCAGACAGAAGTGAAATCCTCTTTAATTTTATGAAAAATGTGAATTGCTAAACTAAAGTTGTAGGAGTTAAGGAAACTGCGTGAATGAAAAGTTTTGAAGAGATTTGTTTCATTAGTTGTACTTGGACATAAGGCACGTAACGCTCTTTTCTGGAGTGAAAATAATTTGTGAATCAGTTTTATTGCAGGTACCCCATACGAGATAGCAATATACTAGGTGGCAGTCAACCAGAGCAAAACATAATTGTTTTTTAACCTGTTGCGGCAGAAGGTGCCAAATTCGATAAACCACAGATAACGATCGGGCCATTTTGAATCTGACGCTACTCACGTGATCGGTCCACCCAAGATCACTGAGGAAATACACCCCAAGAAACCGAACGCTATGCACTTCTTCAATTCTTAAATTATTAAACTGAAGTGAGATGTGGTGATCTACTGGCTTATTTTTTGCGTGGAAAAGCATAAATTTCGTTTTGTTAACATTCAATTCAAGTTCCTATCCAATGTATCCTACAAAGAAAATGAAAACGAAGTGGCTTCTGCCAAAGCATCATTCATCGTACACGGGCCACACTTACTCAAGCTGTGAGTAGTGCCAAGCGGCACTATTTTAGGACTACTTTGCCAGCCTTTATAAAGAACAAACCTGAAAAATTTTCGAGTCATTTATCCAAAAAGAGAAAGCCAGTAGATCAAATCATGCATGGCGGTGCTATCATTCATGACAAGTCATCGCTAATAGTTTTAATGAATATTTCCACTGTTTTTTTTGCCATTCCAGTCAGATTTCTAGATTCCAGTACATTTCTAATAAGGGAGTAATTACTCATTGGCATCCACCTGAGTGCAGCCATACGGATACAAAGGAAAGCTATACAGCTTTCTCAGAAACTTCGTAGTTAAAGAAAAATTCGTCCTGGTCCGGAGTTCGAACCCGGGACCACCGCTTCACCGGAGCAGTCGCTCTACCAATTGAGCTAACCTGGACGGCAAGCTTTATGGTAGGGCGAGAGCGAATTGATCAATAACTCGAAGTGATGTTCATCATGGTTTGGTTTGGTTTGGTTTAGGGGTTTAACGTCCCAAAGCGACTGAGGCTATGAGAGACGCCGTAGTGGAGGGCTCCGGCAATTTCGACCACCTGGGGTTCTTTAACGTGCACTGACATCGCACAGTACACGGGCCTCGAATTTCTCCTCCAAAGAAATTCAACCGCCGCGGCCGGGATCGAACCCGCGTCTTTCGGGCCAGCAGCCAAGCACCATAGCCACTGAGCCACCGCGGCGGCTAAGATATTCATCATGTTGTAGAATATTAGAACATATCATTGCCAATTAAGTAACTGACTTTGTACATAACGAAGGTTTTCTAACTCCACTCCAGCATGGGTTTAGGAAAGGTTACTCAACTGTAACTCAGTTAACTTCAGTTGTCCACAGCTTCGCAGAAATCCTCGATAAGTCAGGTCAAATAGATGTAATATTTTTAGATTTATCGAAAGCGTTTGATCTTGTTTCACATAACAAACTAATATGTAAACTGAAATTTGCTGGTATGCCTTCTTTCTTAATCAAATAGATCACCGCATACCTCACTAACAGAACCCAATTTGTAAATGTTAGTGGTCACTCCTCACGCTCCTTTCCGGTAACATCTGGAGTCCCTCAAGGAAGCGTCCCTCGCCCGTTCTTATTTCTTATCTATATAAGCGATATTGTTAACGTTATTACAGAACCAGTTCCAATTACACTGTTCGCGGATGACTGCGTTTTGTTCACAGAAATTAAAACCCCGGAGGACCAAGTAGTCCTTAACTGTAACCTCAACAGTATTAACGATTGGTGTCGCAGACTCGACAGGAAACTAAATGCTGAAAAAACAGTTTACATCAGAATAACTAATAAAATAGCCTATCTTAACAATACTGCCTATCATCATGGCGCTTATCAGAAGTAACGCAGTATAAGTACCTTGCTGTAACAGTAACTAACAACTTAAGTTGGAATGCTCACATTTCGAACATTTATGCATCATCCTTCCCCCTTCCGCAACCAAGCTCCTAGCTTACACATCAATCATTAGACCGAAATTATAATATGGCTGTACAGTGTGGGATCCTTTCACTAAAGCTAACATCCATGTATTAGAAATGATTCAGCAGAAAGCAGTTCGTTTTTCTTTCTAAATTCCACACTACCGATTCCTCTACTACTTTAATGGAAGTTAATGACATACAGGCACTGGAATCTAGAAGAAAGCTTTTGCGACTAAAATTGCTTTTTATTAAAAAATAACAAGTCAGCAATGAGCCCGGACCCTTACATAAAACCACTAGTGACGCGATTAACGAGACATCGTCACGCCCAGTCCTTAACGCCGTATCATGCCAGAACCAACTTGTATAAATATTCTTATTTACCTCGAACAATTACTGAATGGAACAAGCTTCCTTTGACTGCACTGTTAAGCACTGAGAGCATTGCCTGTTTATTATAACGGCTTTTGGTATGCTGTACTTGCAGTTCTGCCGAGACATTGTGTTCAATATGCTTATTTTTTGTGAATCATGCATGTCTTTTGTTTGATTTGTTATCTTTTATGTCGTGTGCTAAATGTTACTTTGCCTTGTATCTCATTGTGTTGCCCCTCCTGCTTTGGCCTACTAAGGCTGACAGTAGTGAAAAAATAAATAAAAAGAACTGGGTGCTAGCTGCCCAGATACCAAGCACTACAAAAGGTTATAGTAACAAAAGGCCAGTGCAACAACAATAGCTATTTCGAACTTTTCTATAGTTTGTTCTGGCGTTGAGATTAAATCTGCTTAAAACAGCTGTCTCTGAGAGCTGCGCTGTTATGTGCAGCGCAGGAGCGGTCAGCCGTTATAAAACAAAGCCTAGGAAATTGATCTTAGAAAGATGCCGCTCTATGGGAGATAACACTCCGCTTTCATTTTCCAACAAGCGTTCAGCTACAGGATGAAAACCTACTATTAACAATCTCGCTTCCTTTTCCTTGCTCCCGAGGTTAATCTGAAAGCAAAGCTTTGGGCAACAACTTGTGAACGTGCTGGTGAACAGAAAAGACAACAGAATAATCGACGCAGTTCCACACGCTACGACTGTTCTCAATTCGCAGCGCAACTGACAATGTCAGCAAAGGTTTCACGAAACCCTTTTACACTCTTCCGCCGAGGAACTTTCCCCGCAGTGTGAAGTCTCATTTGAAGTGTAGTTTGGCAACTTTGCTGCCGACCTGGGCGACGGCGCAGGAAACATGCACGACGGAGCCAGTCTGTAAAAGCTTGTGCACTCACAACGCTCGGAGTATATGCAAGGGACCAAAGCACGCCACAGCGCGCATCCGTTCCTGAAGTAGGGTTGTCCAGGAGCAGCGCATAATAAACCTTTAATGTTCTTGAGAATATAAAGCGGGAAGAAAGGAAGATGACGTGCGTGTTGAGGTGTGTACATCGTAACGCCAAAAATCTCTGAAACAAAGGAATGGAAAGGAAGGCACTCTCTATATTTCTTCGCAAAACCATTTGCATAGGCACGAAACCGAACGATGTGCCTTTGACTAGAAACGGTATGCATCAGAACTACGGCGGAAACTCCACAGGAATAGACAAAGCGTGCAGAGCCTCTGTGCAATATTCTCTGAATATTAATAAGCAACTGGACTCGCCCATTTCTCTGTGGACAAAAATACCGTAGTGAGTTCGAAATGGCTTTTTTTATTTTTGCCGCGATAAGTAAGAGCACCTTCATTTTATCATTACGAAATGCTTTCATGGAATACTTAACTGAATTAAAATAGTTGTGTATTCAGTTTATGTTTACGCAACCACCTGCCTACATCACCTAAGAAAAGAGTTCACACCACCTGGTGATCTCCAAGAGCGTGATCGAACCGGTGGCACGCGGTTGTATTTTTTCTTGTTTTCCAGAATATTCTTACATATGTAAACGAATGTGCATAGTTTTTCCTTTTTTCAGGCTCTTAGTGAAATGATTTGTTCTTGTGGTTTCGTAGGATAAAAAGAGCATTTTATTCTTTTCAAGAGAACGAATAGCACATACTACGTGAAAAAATATGACAATAGTCGTTTTCAAGCGTTAGTTTCAGATCCGTAACAGAATTAAGAAATCTCAAGTGTGCAAGAAACACCGCAATATTCATGACTAGATTTTTAGCTGAACGCTTACTTCTGCTACCCTTGATACCAGATAAAAACGCATTCGTTCGTTCTGTCACCTGATATTTGAAAAAAAAAAAAAAACTGAGGGCATTCCAGTCATTTCAAGCGAGCGCCGCTTTCTGAATGTTTTCTGCTTCGTAAAAGAAAGGGATGCAGGCAGTTAAGTTAGCACTAATTCCTTTCTACCCAATATAGAGGGCTTGACACGAATGAAATCGCCAGCCTAGCAGGCAAAATAAAACGTAAGTTACTCTCTGCATTTTGTCTACTTTGGTTTTTGTTCTAAGGTTTGTTTTATTGCTTCACTTGGAAGATTTGGTGCAAGTGTCATTTTGGGTAAGCAGCCCATAAACGCCTTGGTATGCTAGCCATAGCAGGCTTTACGCTTAGAAATAGGTAACATGTTTTCCCAAGGTAATCGTAGTAGCAACAGAAATGCTCCACAATCACACGTAACCCCTCTGTACAAACATTGGCTTAGCAAAGTCTCTCTTTACGCACCTCAAGGCAATCATAAATGCCTGTTTGTTATGCGGTAGCTCTGAGTAAGTGCCTAATGGTAAAGAGTGGAACCTGGGAATAGTTGGCGGCAATTCAAAAAATGTAACAATGTAATGTTAAGTTACAAGCCAGTGCTTGTGAGTCCTATTTTTGTGTCAGTCAAGTGGTCAGCGTTGTGTGAATTGTTTCAAAGTGTCGACCGGTTTAATTGAGCATATGACGTTTAATTTTTCTAGTCCCATCACACCGAACGGCCAATGTACTTTCTATACTGACTGGAAGTGACAAACCAGCGTTTCTGTGTGCACATGTTTTGCGCACGTGACATTGTCCAGTTTATTATGCTACCATGTCCCGACTTGAGGAAGCCCTGGAGATTTCATTCTTGCCGTGAGCCCTGCATCTTGCGATGTTAAGAAGGCCATTAGCAGACGTTTTGTTTTCACCTTGAAAGAAGATTTAGTTTCCAAATTTGCGCCAACACACAATACAATATTGAAATTTTCTTCACAACCTTGCTTTACAAATTCAAAATTTGAAAGGAAAATGATCTCTAAATTAAGGAGCTCGTCCCGCGAAAGAGCGCCGAGGCGGTTACGAAACTTTGGAGCGTATGACACAAAACTGGTCAGTTTTTTTGTTACCTGAACGTAAAGAAACGCTATAATTCCGATGAGAGCACGGTTTAAATCACCATTTTGTGATGCAAGGAAACTGTTTAGTCTTGTGCGTATAAAGCCATGCACGCTGAGCACTGACACGAATCCAGGCAGGGCCGCTAAAGAATGTACCAAAACATTTCATCCCAAGGAGGCATCTTTCCCGCCTCCCAGTGATTCGAAAGCCCTGAAGAGATAAACTCTGTAATTGAAAACAACTCTCATGTTCACTTCAAGGCGCCTGTAGTATATCATTCGAGTTGTAAGTATACCACATATGACTCAAAAGCAGACCCTGTGAACTTACAACTTTTGGCCAGCCCTGTAATTGTGCAGACAGCCGTGATGGTTCCATTATTTTGTAAATTTGCACCTCCGCTGCACATTGCAGGCGTTTGTGAAATCGCGGAAAGATATGGAAATAGTGCAACTCCTTTAAGATCGCCTGCCGACGAGTCCGCAGACTCGCGAGCCTTTCTGGATTTTGTCAGAGGCGCGTACCACTGATAAATGGACTAGCAATGCCTTGCGCTAATTTTCTTTCGGCTCGTCTGCTTTGAAAGTAAATGCCATCAAGGAAAGCTCTGAAAAATGCTTTTTGGGGAACAGTGCATACGTAGTCGGGGCGGCTTCTTTCAATGCTGGAGCTTCCGTCACCATCTTCTAAGAAGAAGGAAGCTGCCATATGGCACTGCATGGCTATATGCAGCATTCCTGCCTTTCTGAAGAACAAAACTAAAACAATCTTTCAGAAACAAAACGCATTTAATTCACGGTGAAGTGTGCCCAGTAATAGACTTTCTGTTCTTGTTCACAATCCAACTAAGTCTGTCATATCAGCATGGACAGGAGCAAGAAAATGAGAAAAAACGTTACTGCAGTTGAAAAGAATTACGCTTATATCTGCATAATGTGCAAGTGGAAGCAAAAAATTCCGAAGAAGAAATAATAAATAACTAAAAATCTGTTTACAGACGCGTGACGTTGTCAAACATGTTGGCACTGCCGCGTCTCACTGAATTATTTTATGAAAGTTTAATTGAAAGTGCGAGAGCCCAGAAATTTTGGTTAAAGCAGGAGCTCATTACACTGCGATGCACTTTTCGTTGCTTAGAATGGAGCTGTAGTTGACCAACGAGCCGGGTTTGAATTTTTTATGCATTTTCACACTAAGGTGTGCAGCCTTTGTCAAAAGTTTGGAGCCCAGGAGGTTTGCTTCTGAGCCACACTACGTGGCTTGCAATGCATCTCCAGCACTCCAAATTTGCTGCAGGTAAGATGATTGCTATTCCTGCCTCCTCCAATTGGTAGGGCTGCCAGGAATTCTCCAGGAGTCGCACTACAAGGCTTAGAAGCAAACCCCCTGGGCTCTAAACTTTTGACAAAGGCTGTACTAAGCAGGCCTTGTTCACGATGAACGCCGTGTACGAAGGGCTTTAGACCCCGCTCTCCCCATAAAAAAAAATGTTTATTTACGCACCCAAAAAACTTTACAGGTAAAGAAATGTTTCAACAGTCGCGAGGAAAATCAAGAGAAATGGATCGCGCCTGCGCTCCTTAGAGTAAGCGCACGTTCTTCACTCCGTTGGTTGATGAATTGCGGGCAAACGTCGACGTCGCGTCTCCTAGCAAGCCCTTTCTTCAGTAACAGGAAAAGCAATCAACGACTAGCGCAACAGAAACATTCTTGTCAGCCTTTCCCGCGCCCCTGATGAAACCAGTTCGGAAAGTTTGTAGCCAGAAGTAAGGCGCGCTGAAGTTCTCCGAGGCACGTCCTTCGCTACGCCAGGACAGGGCTCCCCTTGGGATTCGAACGCTAGCCTGCCGAGTGCCCAGGAGACACAGATGCCGTGTAGGCCTAGAAAAGAACAGGAAAAGACACAAGAAGTGATGGAAGACAACGTACGCGCCTACTGTGTTTTCTCATTAATTCTGGCCTCGCCTTGGTTCCCAACCAACGAAGCGGAGAAGGGTGCGGTCAGTAAATTTATACTGTCTCGTCTGGCCGCGCAACTGAATAGTTATGTTAATGCTCCGAGTGGGAGTTCAAATCACCTACTTTGTTGTTTCTTTCTCAATTGGATGGCGTCTTTAGGGATTTGATTTTCGGTTGCTTATAGAGCTAGCCAAGCGCACAAAATTACAAAACAAAGAAAAAGAAGCAGACGCCCACATACGCATAAAGCGCAGGGGCTACGTCACACCCTCTTAGCATTCCGACGTCCTTGTCTTTTATCGCTGGTTGCCATGTCTACGCCGGTCCGCTGGGAAACTTATTTTCTCGTTTTTTATTTTCCAGTCAATTTAATGAGAGCTGCTGCTGGTTCCCTTTATGATAATTGGACTTATTAGGCTGAACTTTATGTATCGTGCCGTTCACTCTCTCTCTTTGGACCAGAAGCACACATATATATGGAGCGAATGCAAGGAGAAAATGAAACAACAAAAAAATTCAGCTGAGAAAACTAAGAATGCTTGCTAGTGGGAAGGCGACATCATCACAGCATCTGTTGCGCTTCTTCAGGGTTTGCTTATTTTGACGGACGACCCCTTTTCACCTCCGGTGTTGCCGGCGTCGAAGCTCTTCGCGTTGTTGACTGGGCTTTGCACGAGGGTACACAAAACCGGCCGCAATGCAATCCAGCCACGATATATTACACCAACCACGTGCCACAAACATGCGCGTATGACGCAACCCGGAACGCAGTACGATAGCGGTTACATAACAATTTTGATGTTCAAGTCCGGGAAGGCATACAATTGAAGAAGCATTTGTCGTCAGTTTGAATACCTGTTACAAGCTGGCCTCCAACGTGACTAGCACATATAACCTACATGCAGCGAGAAATGTATCACATCACGCGGAACTCATGTGCGACAAGCGGTTGCGTCAAAAATTTTAAAGTCAAAGCCTTTAATGCCTCATACTGACGTGACCAAGGAATGTTAGCAACTGTGTCCGCCTTTCGTGCGTCACTACTTAAAAAGAAACTCTGTCGAGGCTGAGAAACAAAACAGGGCCTTTGGCATTTGAAGTGGAGACGCTACCACTCCGCCACGAAGGCTCGTGGTTTGGGCATGAATGCAGACGCATCTAGTGAATGCATGCGTTTCATAGATGAAAAAAAAATGGAAAATAAATGGAAAAAGAAAAAAAATTAAAAAAGAAACAAAAACATGAAATAAAAACTTAAATATTAAAAATAAAAAATACGCAGTGCGGCAGGAAACGCTTTCGTCTTGCAGCACTTTAGAGAGCGAAAGTGCCCCCTGAATTTTTTGGTACCCGAATGTCGGGCAAATTGGCGCCCCATAAGGACGGCCTGTGGCGAGTGCATAAATAGAAGAACAACGGTGGTGTTCAGCTTACTGCGTGCGCCATGCGAGCGCTTGACGATGGTGCCGGAATGTCCTTCCCGTCGCTGGGATTTTCTGTGCCATCTGCGAGTACACACACATATAAACACTGCTGGCTCTTTTCTTAAAGGGAGTAGCAATTCTTCCATTAAAAAATTCTGGATTGGCTAAGCAAAGCTCTGCTCGTGTTTAACTGGAAATACGACAAAAGCTGTGCGGCTGCCCTCCTTGGCTATCATTCTTGTCCTTATTATTGTTAATTCATTTGACTATCACTGCTCAATTTTTAATGTTTGTTTATTACTTTCCTTAAAGACAATGCAGTTTTACGCATACAAAATTCATTGCAACTTTTACACCATGTCTTACCACTAGATTTTTCATGGGTCAGATGTTATTACTATTATTGCATTGTTAGCTCACCCACTTCTATCCAGGCCGCCGCGGTGGCTCAGCGGTTATGGTGCTCGGCTGCTGACCCGAAAGACGCGGGTTCGATCCCGGCCGCGGCGGCTGGAATTTCTTTGGAGGAGAAATTCTAGAGGCCCGTGTACTGTGCGATGTCAGTGCACGTTAAAGAACCCCAGGTGGTCGAAATTTCCGGAGCCCTCCACTACGGCGTCTCTCATAGCCTTAGTCGCTTTGGGACGTTAAACCCCATAAACCAAACCAAACCAAACTTCTATCCAGGATGAGGAGGCGCTCTATAATGACACTGTACCCAGGGGATTCCATCAAGTTATTAACCAACAAACTAGCTTATGCTGTTTTTAGCGCGCAACTTTAAGAACTTGTGCCGCCACGTTGCTGCGCTGCCAGCATGCTTGGGGCTTCTGTCTCCAGGCCGTCAAAGATTGGCTCCGCATAAAACTTTTTCCTGTAAGTGACAAGCCACGGTGGCTCAGTGGTTAGCGAGCTCGACTCCTGAGCCGTAGTACCCGTGTGCGACGCCGACCGCTGCGGCCGCATTTTGATGGAGACGGAGAGCAAAAGGCGCCTATGTGCTGTGAGGTGTCAGTGCAGGATAAACATCGCCAGGTGTTCTAAATAGTTCCAGCTTCCACCACTAAAGGACCACTCTCCCTTTCCTCTTTCACTCCGTCTTCCTTCATTGTAATACAGCGCGTAAGAGCCGTCCACCGAGAACTGAGACCGTTACCGCGCCTGTCATTGCCTTGTAACCAATATTTTCCTCGCTTTAAAAGCCAGCTTGTAAGCTTGATGTAGTGTAAAGATGCCATTGGGGCGTTCAATGTGCTTCTCCTCTACGCGGGACAAGCGGCATCTTAATAAGCCCGCACTTATGTCTGGTAAATCCAAAGCAGTGCCTCGGTGTTCGCAGCATCCAGCTTTTTCCGCAGAGGCTGTGGACGCGTTCATCAATGGCGGTGGCATAAAAAGCCTGTGATCCGTCTAGAACATCACCCTGATAAGCGAATGTATTGTTAGCGTCAACGTGTTGCTGACCTGACGCAATATTAGCCGAAGAATGCCCTCGCGGGGAGCCAGAGTCCTCTCAGCGGGGCCGATTTGGACTGCTTAACCAGCAGGGGTAATACTTTGCCAGCGCGGGAAACATGCGAGGCTTGCAGGGGCCGACAAAATCAAGGATGACTCCATGAGCCCGCGGGGATCTGGAATCATACTATAATATTGGACGTCACGGTTGACTTGTGGTCGAGGCCTGGATATCTTGCCCGGAGAGGTAAAGCTGCTAGTGGAAACCCCGAAATTATGCAATGCCGAATTGAGGTGCTGCCGGTTGACGATTCTAAGCATAACTTACCAGAGACAAAGTGGCCTCGCGGCTTTCGAGCGAATGGTAACTAATTCGGAGAATAAGTCAGCAATGTAATCCATGCTACGCCTTGATTTTCCACCTCCAGGAATGCATACATGCTCTTTAATGTTCTGATCTCATGCATAGACAAAGGGCAACGCAAGAAAGGTTGTCACTAAAAAAAATGTTCATGCACTTGCTCCGCTACGTAACTTGTAAGCGAAGGGTGAAACTAAGATGTTTTACATTTGACTTCGATATTGTCATCAACGTGAAAGTATCAACCCAGGGCGTCTTTTCTTCCTACTGTTATTTTCCGGCACTGGGCCAAGCTTTCGTCCAATTTGTGCATAATTCACAAGGTAGCCGCTAGAAAACTCGACGTGCTTCGGGCACGTATTAATTATTCGTGGTAGAAGCTCGCAACAGCTAGCGCTCTGAGTCACAAACATTTTTTTCTACGTTTACACGGACAACTCCTTCAATCAGTCCACTTTATTTGCTCTACGTGACATGCTCTCTATTTTTGGAAAGTTTTCAACTTTTGGCACCGGAATCGAGTTAGTCTACAGGATGCAGCGCTGAACATCAATATGCGCTCGCGGCAAAGAAAGAAGGCGGGCTTGACGAGAGCGTCTTCAGACGTGATGCGTGCTTCTGTTTGTCTTGGGATCTATACACCAACATCAATGGAGAGGCAGCCGTACGTGCTCGCGGATGCGAACGTGACCGCGAGCAAGGGAGAGCGTGAGCTCCAATGGCAAGCCCAGTTCACTGTAGTGAAGTTGGCAGACTGGATGAGAGGCAGAGGAGAAAGAGGTTTTCTGCCAGAGCAGACTTATTGCTTGCACTTCGTGACAGTGAAAATTCTTCAAGACCCGTTGGATTCGCACTACCTTAGAGGCCTGCACACAATGCAGGGAATATTGCACCGACAGTGACGCTATGGCAACTGCAGCTGATGCAAGAAACGGCAGTGTGCTTGCCCCAAAATATATTTTTTTTTTACTATGCTGCGCCTGTCCATGCTATTAACAAAGCCTTACTTAGCCTTGCGGGCATTGGAACTAAGACATCAATAAAAAGTGATACCAATAGACAAGGCTTGGGGTTGGAGAATGATTACTCAGAAAACGTATAGAACGTATTAGTGCCGCCATTGCTTCCCTAAATTTCCAGGACACCAGTTTTCCCATTTAGTATCTCTCTCAACTGTCTGCTGCTGCGAAATGACTCTCGACTGCTTAAAATTTTGAGTGTTGGGATTCTGCATGCGAAATTAGAGAAAATGCCTGAGGGCCACACCATTTCACTTTGAAGCAAATGCCGATGAAAGTTCAAGTATATCCCAGATGTCGCAGTAAAAATGAAATAAATGAGGCGACTATGAGTGGACACAAAAAACGTTGTGCTCAAAAATTTGTCAGACTTTGAGTGCATGTAACATGAATGACTGAAAGCATGAAGACGTTAAATTACCTTCTCTTACTCTAAATATAATTCACACATTATATGGGTAATTTGGACACCGCGGTGACGTAATATTACCTCCTAATAGGTAAAAAATGCGCATTTATGAAAGAAAACCTAAATATCAAACTGCCCATACTGGCGCTTTGCGAACACCTAGAATAGAGGCAAAGGCGAAGTAAACATTTTGGGTAGCTCGAATATTGATCTTGTTTTTATTTGTGCACAAAAGTAAAGTCTTCCTGTTTGCACAGGTAGCAAGACGGTCAACATTCATTTTCGGTATCAGAGTTCATCGCAGAGATTATGTGTGTTGGTCTAATCAGTGGTGTGTGTAATGAGGTAGTAAGCGGACCGTTGCTATGAAGTAGCATGCATGCCTGCGTATTTGGGTTGCAGAACAACACAACTACAAAGCAACAAACTCATCCTAATTGCTAGAAGTGCAAACGCGATCCAGTACGCAGAGCTTTACAGGGAAGCGTCAGCGCCCTTTCAGGGCCAGTGATTGCGTTATCGCGGTCCCGGCTGCAGTGAAAACGTTCCGCACAGAAAAATACGAACGTAGGCGTATTTACAGACAAGCGACAGTCTTGTCTGTCGCCTCTGGTGAATTTAAAATGTAGAGCCCGTTGAAGAAATTAGTAAGGGGCATAACGCCGAACCCATTGCTATCTTCTGAGTGTGCGTTAGCGCTGTTGATCGCCGTTTGGTACCATGACGCACCTATCCCAGCAAGAAGCACTTCTAACGTACCTGCCCAAGATTGAAATTGCACTAGTCCCGTTGACCTCGTCACGGTGTCTGTTTTTGCGTTAACGCAACTTGTTGTCAGTGATTCGCAGCTAATACTCAAAATGAGTATGCTTTGTTTTGTTTTCACAGCCAGCAGCGGCAAACTTTGCAATAACAGTGGAGAAGCTTGGGCTGCGCGGTAGAGAAAGCAATGAGCAGAGTATCAATTAATTAGTGTAATACAGCGACGCTACCACATCAGTCTTACCTGCAATAAAAATTTCATTGTAGTTGTCGTCGTTGTACAGCACTTTATGTTATTCCGCAAGTGTATTTTCTCTTCACATTAGGTTTGCAAGTATTCCAAAGTTTTCTTCATTTTGCGCTTCACGTCAATACTGTTGACGTGAGTGTACGGGTAACTGAACCCCTAAAGGACATGTATTATCGAAGAACGAACAGCAGCCTTAGGCAGAGGAAGTCTGAACATTTTTGACCAAACTAACGAACACAAATCATCTTGTCGAAATGTTCGTTAGCAGACAGCGCTCCCCCTTCAACCACTGCTCACTTCTTCTCGTATTCTTTACCTTTGATCGTTTTCTTGAAGCATAAGTTGAACTAACGTGTGCTTAAATGCACTGTATTAAAAACGTGACCACTTTAAAGTAATCTAGTCGTCTAGTTCTGAGCATCTAGATTTCGTGTAGTAAAGGTTTTTGTAAAAGAATAAACAAAAATTTGTCTGTCGGTCTCGTTCCATCGATAGACGCCGAAATGCGTTCTTTTCGGTGCGGTGTATGGAGATTTATGCGATAATAAAAAGGCGCCGCTCTTCTGAGCAAGGCACGGGCAGAAAAATCAGCGCAATCGCAAATGCTCCCAACGGGCTCATGTTCACGCCCCACGGAGCTGTTATAGAGTGCACTGGGGGCACGCATTACGTATAAATCTTGCTGACACCACCGCACAAGCCGGAGGGTCCCGATTTCTGTTTTCGTGCGCTTCTAGATTTTGCTTCTTTGCGGCCGTTTTACCACACTGTGGAAACCGGCGTCTCTACGTTGAGGAGGAAATTGCAAGATGGTCGGAAAAAGAGGTTGGACGGCTGTGAACGTGAGCTCCGAGAGACCCCAGAGGAAGAAAAACTTGACTTCAGTGTGCAATTCCATTCCACTTAGAACCAGAAGCTGCCGGTATGACTTTATATTTTCTTGTTCCATCATCTTTTCATTCACGCGGAAAATCTGGTATGTTGACAAACAGCAGTAGTCCATCCCTTTTAAGGCATCCAGGACAGCACGGGTCAGACATTACTGACTCAAATCCTCGATTGCTGTAAATCTGAGCTTCTTGAACACAAATAAATGTGACAATCTTCATAAGAATAAAGGCGACATTGCCCTCCAGTGGTGACCTAACCAGCAGCCGCGTATATTTTTAGCCTGTACGCACAAACTATTAGGGGACCAGGTATGTCCCATGACTACGCTGCCTTTGTTAGGATAGAAAGACGCACGTCCTCTGGATTACATTCAGGTAGGAAAAAGGTCCCTATATCATTTATAAGAAATATTCCTACCGCCCGGCTGTATACCACAAACTTCACATTGCAAATAATTTAGCCGCCGCGGTGGCTCAGTGGCTATGGTGCTCGGCTGCTGGCCCGAAAGACGCGGGTTCGATCCCGGGCGCGGCGGCTGAATTTCTTTGGAGGAGAAATTCGAGGCCCGTGTACTGTGCGATGTCAGTGCACGTTAAAGAACCCCAGGTGGTCTAAATTTCCGGAGCCCTCCACTACGGCGTCTCCACAGCCTTAGTCACTTTGGGACGTTAAACCCCATAAACCAAACCAAACCAAAACAAATAATTTTTTCTTGTAATTATAAACCAGGTAGAAATATTACTTTACACGTCGAGTGTTTTTCCCGTACTTGTGAACGGTATTCCGCCTTCTGACCACAACTGACCTCCGACTAACTTTTCCTGCACCAGCCATAATCACCTGATCTAACCAAATTTTCTGATCTCACCTTAGAGCATGATGCCGCAGTCCCACGATACGTTTTTGACCTGTGGCGGCTAATAATATTGCCTGTGTGATTACTGACTGCCTGCTCAGTCCTGCAAATTTTCGCTCAAGTACTCTTGATCAAAAAAAAAAAACATCAAGTCGCGATCGTCGCCATTTTGTTCTCTAAGAAACTTGGCCGTTTTTTTTTTTTTTGTGCGAATGTTGCTTTTGCATTTTTCTCTTCTTAGCCCTCCGCCTCAGTCACAACTGAATCTCAAGCGCCCATGATACCAGCTAACGTAAATGAATACTGGTGGCATGCAACAGAAATGTGATTTTCTGAAGGTAATTAGTGAACTGTAGTAATAACCTAAGTGTACCTAATTAATGCAGTCACCACCTTTCATTTTACAAAATAAAGCGGTCAGCTAGACTACGTGTAGAACTTAACTGTGCACGTCAATGATTTAGAGATTTTATCAAAATTACTCCGCTTCATAGAGGCTATTTTTACTCGAAAGTGAAGGGGCAAAGTACGCATCTTCGAAAGGATACGGGTAACGGAAGCACGAAAAGAACGTGCGTCATAAAGCTGCCTCACTGAAATTCTACTCTATTTGTTCTAGAACAGAGCAATCCAATGATCCAAAGAAGCCGTGAACGTGTGCGCGCCTGTGCTATGAGCTGGGGAGCAGATGATAATACGAGGAATTCAGGATTGTATTGGTGAAACGTTACTGATCTTCGGAAAACCGCTTCTATTTGGCTTGGCTACCACTATGCGCCGCATGGCTTTGAACATTAAAAACAGAGCGTTGACGCCATCCATGATGTAAGGTAGAGAGAGAATCATTGACTAGCTGCATAACAAAACATGACACGCCTCCGGCATAGCGGCACAGCCTCGGAGTTCCCACAAATTTCAGGCAATGGTGTAGGCAGTTGAAGTGCTTGTGATGAGGTCTACATCCACGGAGGTAACAGTCAATTAAAACAACGAAACCAAAGGCGAAAATCTTCTTTTTTAAATTTCTCCACTTTATCAATGACATATAGGTAGTGTATCCATTTTTACATGAAAGGTGATATGTTGGCACAGGAAACCCTACGCATTAGCTGGGGGTAGGGTGCGAGTTTAGAACAACCGTAAGTCACGTGCAGTGCTCTACCAACTCCGCTACGGTAATGGCTGTGCAGTGCTTTGCCTGCTTCTCCGTCATTGCGGCTTTTACGCTCTATGAGCTGCCGCTCGTCTCGGTGCGCAAGCCTTGTTAGAAAAAGCTGGAGCTACAGCACCGCAAGTCCCTGCGCGTGTGCCTCGGCCTACCGAGAAACTCACAGTGCGCCGCAACGCTGGCCGAGGCAGGAGCGTGGCCACTGCAGGTCCAAGCAGCGCGCAGGGCTCTTAATCATACAGGTCGGCTTCACCGCGCACCAGACGGCGGCTCGCCCCTACAGCGCTTGCGCTCGCACCCTCGTTCACGTATGGGTACGGCGCTGCTCGAATACGAGCAGTTAACAGAAGGCTCGCCTCCGTACGGCATCTGCGCGGCCTTCTGCCTCGGAGGTACAGGGAGAGATAGTCGGCATTGCGGGAACGCGGAGCACATCCCTCTGTGCTGTGCAGCAGCATACACGAGGAGCTAGAGGACCACCTGCTCGTGTTCACCGACGGCTCCGTGGCTCGCGACAGCTACTCGCTCACAGCGGCAGCCACCATCCCCGCCATGCGACCGCACAGCCAACAGCATTTCAATTTCCTGGGCTCTTTCACCACGGCGGAGCTGATGGGGATTCAGCTTGGGCTGGAACTGCTGCTCACCCTCGTCCCTCCCCCGACCAAGTGTGCTGTGTTGTGTGACTCCTGCGCCGCCCTCAGCCGGCTGCAGACCAACGGCCGTGGCAGCCCACGAGTGCGTGCAATCCGATCGCACATCGCGCAGCTAGCGCACCTCGGATGCATCGTGCGCGCGCAGTGGGTGCCCGGTCACTGCGGCATCGCCGGCAACGAGGAAGCTGACGAACTCGCGACCGCCGCACATCAGCTGCCTTCCAGCAACCTTCCTTTTGCGCTGGAGGACGTGCGTGCGGTCATCCAAGATCATCTCCGACGGCAGCACCTCCATCCCCGCATCGCAGGAGGTCAGCGCATTTACTCTCGCCCGCTCACGCGGGAGCAGCGCGCAATGATCCTTCGCTTGCATATTGGCTGCGTGTGGCCCGGGGAACGACGGGTGCGTCACGGGTTCCCGACGAGTGCAGTGTGTTTTGGATGCGGTGCGGCAGAAACACTAGAGCACTTGCTCCTTCCCTGCACCGAGTTCGCCGATGCCCGTCGCGACATCCTTGCGGCCTACAGGGCGCTGGGCATTCTCCCAGACGCTCTTACAACGCTATTGTGTCCGCAGAGCAGTGTGCGCACCCGTGAGCGAACAATAGTGAGCCTCTGTGCATTCCTCGAACAGGCGGGCTTGACGTCCCGCCTGTTCTCCGCCAGGTAGTTACGTGCAGTGACCTAACGCTCCGCGTGTGCTACCTTGAACGACGAACAGCTGGACGTCCCCACTCCAGCTGTTTCGTGCTTTGTGTCGTGTGCGTGTGTTTGCACTGTGTCCTACCAGACCTTCACGCGCGTGCGACTTGTATATATTTATATTTATCATGTACGTGTGTAAATAGATTTATTGTCAGTGTACCCATTCCCCTGTCTTTTCCACTATCCCCTCACCTCTTTCCTTTCATTTCCGCACACTGCCTGATATCCTTTATTTCCGCTGCTCCAGCTCAGGTGCTTCCAGCCGCGATAGCTGATGCCGAGGTAGCAAAATTCTTTTAGCTTCCATATTAAATGCAAATAAAGCGACTACCACTACTACTACTACTACTATCTCGCCCTTAGCAACATACTTGCGCGGTCGCCCTCACCGCTTACGAGGATTTTCCACTACTGTGGACACACAAGGCATTCTGTGGATACACATGGCTCCATTTCAACCTGATACGAACAGCTATCTAGACACTTCTGCTCACTACCAGGCACATCCGAAACCGTCGTCGAGCCCGCCACTATGCTTCGCCATGTCACGTGAGGAGCACACCTGTCACATCATCCCTGTCACGTAGTCTCATGACTTCACACCTTCGTCGAGCACTGAGTGCTCGGCCAAGTCCGGCATTTAACCTGTGAAGTCATCTCTAGACCAACCAGCGATTTTTATGATTACCACTCCATCATTTTTAATGACTTAGCACGCCATGCTTTTCTGGGATGAAGCCTCTAAGCAACTGCTTTCAAGCAGCTGAGCGCGCAACAAAAATGGGCTCGGCTAACACCACTTCATTGTTAGGCTCCAACCGCGGCCGCATTTCGATGAAGGTCAAGCGTAAAAGGTGACTGTGCCTCGTGGGCAGTCAGTTATCGTTGAAGATCCTGAGAAGATGCGCCGCACTACAGGACGTGTCTCTTTATTCTTTCACTTCCTCTTTCTTCGCTTAACTCAAGATGCGGTTGGGGTGTCAACCGGAAAGCGAGAGTTTCTCTTATTTTATTTCAAGGAGTCGCCGTGTGGCTTAAAATGGCTCGGCAAATATGCTACTGAAAGTCGTGGCGGCTCTTTTTATTCTGCGACCTGAGCAGCCTCTCGATCTTATTGTGGTCCGAACTGGAGAGGTTCAGCTCTTTCTCCCTTCCAGCCGTACGTCCATCTTCTTACGTTCGCTTTGAACATGAGGTCTGTATTCCGGACACATCCACACCAAGTGTCGAATATTCAACTTACCGGTCGGCACAGAACATTTCGTGTATATAAGCTATGCACTGAATTCTTAACAGCCCCATCGGCACCTCCCTGGTTTTGTAAGAGTCGCTCCACCCCTATTCATTATAAAAGACACCTCCCGCAATCTCGCCTAATTATTGTGAAGCGGGTAAGTGCACGGGCAATTAGCGCACGTGCGCCTCTAGTGAAAATGTAGGGCAACGTGGAAATATCGGCGAAGAGATCCAAAGGTAGGCAAGTACCAGAAGCATTGGTGTTTTGGGCTAGGTGCTCAAGGGCGTCTGCTGTCCTGGGACGAACACTCTGAGCACCTTCTTATCTTCTATTTATCTGGATGTGTTTTGTTATCTTGTTATTAACCGCATAAGCGATACCTTGCGTCTTTGTAACTATTTATAGGTGTTTAGTAACCGGTAGGGAATTCGTTTGATAATAGGCTTCTAGCATGCGCAGTGATTTTCTGCAGCCTGCTTAGCATTACGGGTACTATGAAGCTCTATCACCAGCCGGCCCGAGTGGTCCCTGACGTTCTGAAAATGCGTGATTAACTCAGCATTTGTCTACCTAGTCACTTCCGTTCCAACTTCCTTATCGGTAAAAGACACGTCAGTAAATGGTGTGCACGTACAGTTCGGAATAACCACACCCGTCAGTCACAGTTGCAGTTGTCGGCTTCCCTTTATCATCTTGTTTATAATTATTTGCGTGTGTGCCAATGAAGCGGGCCTGTGATTTTTTTTTGTATTTGTGCTGCACCTCATTGTGTACGGTTGAGACGGGGCGTAACACACTTTCTGTTGAGCTCTTAGATTCTCTGGCTGTTCAATAGATATAGTCAGTGTGCTGAGTTGTATGTATCGCTGGAGAGTCTGGATGGGTGCAAGCTTCTGGAAAGGCAATGATGGTGCGCATTGCGGCCCTAATTCATGTTTTCAGCGCCGCCCACTCTCGTCTTTTCAGTCGATGGTGCTAAGCGTAGTGTAATGTGATAACCGAAAGTTCAGAGAATTCTGCCGTAAAAAAAAAAGGTCAGCCTAACTCTTAGTTCACACCGTTTCCTTCGAAATAGTCAGGTTGAGCGGCATGTATACACCGTTTTCATTACTTTGTCCCATAATTGCACGCGCCCGTGGAAGTTGCCAAAGGTGAGTGCGCTGTGGAGCTGTTCAAATTCTTACTGGATCTCTTCAGTTCTGTTCAACCGGCACCCTTTCGCCTCAACTTAATTTTCAGGAAAAAACTCAAAATTGGAAACGTCAGCTAATAGGACAGGTTTGGAAGTGCTGGGATGTTTTCGACAGACAGCAACTGTCACACAGCGTATGATGTGTGAGCGGGTGCGTTGCCATGATAAAGCAGCCAGTTTTTCTATTTTTCCGAACGTTCGTTCAAAACGCTGTCCAGCGTTCCTTATGGCTGTTGCACTTTATCACAGACATCAGAAATTGGTTGCTTGAGATCGGCAAGTATACCAGTGTGAAATTCTGATATCGTTTTGGGTGTAATCATAGTTACGGTCGTCCAGAAGGCTTTCTGTCAGATACGATGAGTTTCAGCTGCAGTTTTGTTACATTTGATATAAGATTTAGCGGGGATTCTCGGCTCATAAAGCCTGTCGCTCAGATGAAAAGGAAAGCACAGCATCAATGAAACATAGCCTTGCAAAATCTAACAGAACGAAGAAGTGCATCTTCTGAGGCGCACTTGTGTCGCCAGAGTGATAAAAATTGACAGACGATTACGATAGTCCCTAATACAAAATTTGAGCGCAGCTCTTCACATGCCATCTGCCACCGCTGACAGGTGCCGTGTTACGCTGCCAGCCACCGTCCGGAATCTTCCCACGGCAGCCACCTTCCTGTTGTCAGTTTGTCCGCTCTCGCAGTGGCAACTGTTGTTTTGCTCTACTACGACAGGCCAAAATGACACCAGCCACACAACTTAATACGCGACCTGTCAGGCTCCGTTTTACCTCGATGACGACTACGATGCGGAACAGAGGAACGGGAGCCTAAGAGCTGCGCTCTAATAAAGAAGTCTGCTTGTCATATATACCAGCGGAAATGCGTTGCAGACACAGCTCTCGGGAAATGTTCAAATGTCCCGAACCTTTGGGCAGCACCTTAGTGGCAGTGACGACCCGGTTGTTCATTATCGTCTGAAGATTTTTGCACTTTATCTGCGCCGAGGGTTCGCGAGCCCCAGTAGGCATAACAGCAAAACCCCGTTGACACTTTTCAGCGCGTACCCGATCGGTTCAGGCCTTGATTGCCTGCATGTCACGCGCAGGTTGACTGCCCTCAATGTCTTTCTTCAGCAATTATATTGTCGATGTGGCTGTGGGAGGCTCCGAAACTACAACTCTTGCAGAGTGCGAAGTGACCCAGGGTTACGGCGACATGTTGTATTCATTTTCCTTCTTCTTTGCATTTAAACAGAGAGTTATTGCGACACCGCCTCTCTGAAAAAAAGGGCAAGATTGAATTAACGAGTCGTTCCATCAAACGTTTCTCCGCCTCCTGACGCCGTGTGCGACACAGCTCGATGATCTGGTGGAACCCAGCGTATAATGGCTTATCACTGACTTATCGTTATAACATCATTGCTCCTCCTGGGCATTGTTACACCAATTTAAGCTTTTATTCACGCAACCACCCCTACGTAACCTAATGCTGAGTTTCATGGTATTTGAAATAAATAAATAGTTTATGGATTATAAGAATTAACGTCTCAAAACGATTAAGGCTATGAGGGACGCTAGAGGGAAGGGCTCAGGAAATTTCGACCAACTAGGGTTCTTTTATGTGCGCTCACATAGTACAGTACATGGGTATATATAATTTCGCCTTCATCGAAATTCATCCACCTGGCGATCTTTTACGTGCACTGACATCGCACAGTACACGGGCCTCTTGAATTTTGCCTTCATCGAAATTCGAACAACGCGACCGGGTTCAAACCCACGCCTTTCGGGTCACCAGCCGAGCACCATAACCAGTAAGCCACCGGGTCAGCAAATAACTAGTTATCATGAGTTTCCTCGGCTTATAATTTGCGCTTCAGCGTTACGCCTAGTGCGAGCGAGATCATATGCCAGAGTGCTAACGCGTCCTCTTTTTCACATGCGTGTCACAGTGGGCATCTTGCCTCCGTTATTGGCCCTGGTATTAAATAAAGGGTAAGAAGGTGACAGAATTTCACAGTGGCGGTAAAAGGGGAAAGACGTTCGCATGCAATTTGATGTCCGCGCATGTAAAGCACCACGGTTTTTTTTTAAACAAAGCGGACAACATCAATACGACACCTATGTCTTTCTTTCATTACTCCATTGCACCTTTTACAAACTGCTCAAGAGCTGTCCAGATAAAATGGGACAATAACTGCGGTCTTCCTCTCCTCATCAAATTTTTTTTCATTTTTACTGCTCGAGGTATTACATCGGTTGGGTCCCTGGAACACCATCCACGAACCAGTGCGAAGCAAAGGAAAGATAGCATGAAGAGGGTAACATAACTGGGGCTTACTAAAGGTGGAGTAAAACAGACGATGCCATGGAACCATCGCCGTTTGGATGGTGGTTGTCTATAACTCCAGGCGTGCTTAACCTGTATGAAGGTAATTGTTAAGCGTGTGCAGCATGTGCCAAAACACTCAATGGACTCTTATCACTGTCGCGAGAGGCCTGTGTGCCCTGAGAAATCCAAAAATACTTCTATGACCGCCTCCGGCGCACTTTGTTGAACTACAGGAAAAACGAAGTT
Source organism: Amblyomma mixtum (assembly GCF_055824585.1). NCBI lineage: Eukaryota > Metazoa > Arthropoda > Arachnida > Ixodida > Ixodidae > Amblyomma > Amblyomma mixtum. Next base: position 40,130,063 of record NC_143017.1, on the reverse strand, counting down.
AAAGATAGTGTAGTGAGACACGTCCCGGCGGCTTAAGCTGCACATAAAAATATGGCGCTCATGCGCACAGCACGGAAACAAGCGTAAAATATCGTATGCCACAGACATCTGCACAGCTCGAGCACATACTTCACAGCATGCGACAATGTGTGTACAGCTATGGTGGCGTGTAACCAGACTCACTGTGCAGCCGGTGCAGGTGAGTGGCTTTCGCTTGTGGCAGAAGACTTGTTTTAAAGGAGGCCTCAGCCGCTCGAAGCGAAGCAAAGTGTTCGCGTACAAGTTTCTTTCCAACAGCACACTCCTGTCGGGCGCCCACTAATGGTAGATGAGAACAAGCTTCCTGGGTAGAAAATAGGCAGCTATGATGCACATCACAATCGACATGACGTCACAGCTGCCTGAAAAAAAATTCTTATTAGAGAAACAGAGACGCAGTACCTGTCTCTGCTCCCGGTGATGGCCTACACCACACAAGGAGGGAAGGGATGAAGGAGGAAGTAAAAAAACTAACAGAGATGTTTACTACATTCGAATGAGTCCGAAAGAACGGATTAGTTCTTCGTAGAAGACGACAGGGAACGTGCAGTGCCGAGAGACGGAGCGCTTGCGCTTCTCGGATGTACAGTCTTTGTCAAAAGTAACCAGGCTGCATGGTTTCCTTCTAGCTTGTATAGTGGAGCCTTTGTGGCTTTCCCAAACATCAAAACGTGTTGGAAGGTAAGAAGACCCCGAGTCCTTACCTTTAACGACCATTTCAGCTTCAGGGAAGCTGTAAAAGCTCCACTGTACGAGCTAGAAGCAAACCATGCAGCCTGGTTACTTTTCACAAAGACTGTACAATCCGCAAGAGACGATTCTGATAGGCTCTGAATCTCCAGAATTAGTGCCGCGTCGAAGGCGACGAAAATCTTGAAGTGCCGCGGGAGGAAGCTGTCGCGCTATTCGAACATACAATCGACGAGAGATGTTTTTTTTAGGCTCTGAACCACAGAAATAGTGGTTTCGCGCGAAATAAGGTACAGAGAAAGAGGCGCTGTAATGCAGGTTTCCGGGTAAACTCTGTCCCTTCTCTCGGAGTCATGGTCGTATCTACATGCTGTGTTCGGAGCGTTAATGTTTCCGCCTATTAGTACGGCCATTACCCGGTACACAATACAAACTTGTGGCTTTTTAGCGTCCACTGACAACGCACAGCACAGGGGCGCCTTTTGCGCTTTTCACGGAAACAAAACGTGGCGGTTCTGCCCAAGAATCTACCCGCGTCATCAGGCTCACCAGCCGAGCGCGGTAACCACTCAATCCCTGTGCCAAGTACACATGCCTGACGACCAACACACGATTGCAGTGCTGCACAGGACAGCCTGGAGTACTAACGCTGGCGGTAAACCATGTTTTCCACGTAACGATCCTTCACATGCTTGCCTCTGTTCTTTTTCTCTTCCTTAAGCTTAAGTCTTTTTTACGAAACCACCATCTTGTGCTGCGCACTTGCAGTTTGTGTTGGTGGCAGTTGCAAGCGACAAACTGCGACCTCTAAAAGCACACAACTCTTACCTGCCATCAGACGTTGAGGCCTCACAACAGCGGATTTTCTTTTGTCGTACAGGTGGGTAACTCTCAAGGACTAGCAGACAAAATTTAAGCACTTCCTAGAGGGTGCCATTATACTGTTGTAAAAGGGCTGAGCCGGTTTCACTGAGTAAAGCAGTACAGCCGCATAAAAAGCTCTTGCATGTCATAGACGGGTAGGAACGACGCAGCAGGAGAGCGAACTGAGTGCGCTAGAAATTGGTTTATGGTTTATGGGGATTTAACGTCCCAAAGGGACGCAGGCAATGAGGAACGCCGTAGCTCAGGGCTCCGGAAGTCTCGACCACCGCAGTCCCGCAAGAAAGCAGAAGATTGGCACCAACACATAAGCCGATCGTAACGCGCCACATTTAAGTGTGCGTTACAGGAAGACCCGAACGTGCGGAAGCGTGAAGTTTTTGAAAGCGAATGCGCGCAGCCACACTCTGCCGAAATGCGCTCCCGTGAAACAACGTAGAAATGTATGCGGCGTCTGTCAAAAGCAAGAAGGCAGGGAGGCTTCTTTCGTGGACACGCCGGGTAAATCGTTATGCACTGCCAGTGTTCCCGATATCCTGAAGGCGACATGAGCTAGTGACGCCTCACTACAATTGTTACAAGGAAGGTCCTTGGGATATCAAGTTTTAGCAGAGACTATTTCAGGCTGTTTGGAATAATAAATGTAATAACAAATAAATAGATGTGTGCTAGTGAAAGCATTGGGTAAGTGATTAAATGCGGATTTAGGTTTATGACTCTCTCTCAAAGTCCTCACGACTTCATGGTGGGAAAAAATGACGGACGACCCAGCCTGGATAGGACAAATGCGAATTAGGCGCTCAAAGGCATCGGTTTTCACTTCGGTTTTGGTTCAAGACTCGGATCTCAAAGCATAGCAAGCTTCAGAAAAAGACAGGCGGAATCGATGAGTACTGCTTCAGTGCTTGCGCAATAATAAGGGAGTAATTACTCATTGACGTCCACCCGAGCGCAGCCATACGGCCACAAAGGAAAGCTATACAGCTTTCACAGAAACTTCGTAGTTAAAGAAAAATTCGTCCTGGTCCGGGGTTCGAACCCGGAACCACCGCCACACCGGAGCAGTCGCTCTACCAATTGAGCTAACCGGGACGGCAAGCTTATGGTAGGGCGAGAGCGAATTGATCTATAACTCGAAGTGGGAACAGTGTTGACCAAATATTTAGGGGAATCCCCCAAGGTGGAGTAGATTTGTAATAAGGGAGTAATTACTCATTGACGTCCACCCGAGCGCAGCCATACGGCCACAAAGGAAAGCTATACAGCTTTCACAGAAACTTCGTAGTTAAAGAAAAATTCGTCCTGGTCCGGGGTTCGAACCCGGAACCACCGCCACACCGGAGCAGTCGCTCTACCAATTGAGCTAACCGGGACTTTTTTTTTTTTTTTTTATTGCCAGGATTATAGTCAACATGAAAGGGTACAAGGCGTAAAACATATCAGCCACACTTGGGCTAACATGACACTAAAATTTTTTCAGAGACACCAATGCATCCAGACAAGCAATCCATTCTGGTGGATCAGGGAGCGCTCGATAAACTTCTCTGAGACATACGATACTTTCGATAAAGTGGTCTCTGACAGAACGCACGACAGGTTCGGCATGTTCAAACTGCATTCTCGTTTTCCACAGCGCGTGGAGGCCCAGGACCATGATAAGATCGTACGGTATATCGTCCGAAGCGTCTACCGGCAGGAATCGTATTCCATATGGGTCAAGAGGCAACTGTTTCTTTAATGTGCGCTGGAGAACGTCCCAATGGAAAATCGGGTCCCAGCAATCTAGGAATACGTGCTCTATGGTTTCAGGCTTTTTGCATAAAAAGCAGTTTGTTGACCACGGTATGAAGATGCCTTTTTCCTGAAGCCAGGCCTTAACTGGAAGTGTGTTGGTATGTAGCTTAAAGAAAAAGGATTTAACTGAAGGTAATATTGGCATTTTCTTTACTCTTTTGAGTACGTTTTGTCCAGGGCGTCCACGGTGTGGTAAACGGTATAACGGTAAAGGTAGCATGGTGTGAACAAGGTCCTTATACAGTTTCTTCCTACTACAGTGCACAAGTAGTCTTGTGAAAACCGCACGTTTAACAACCTGAACGCGAGCACTACTTCGCGCAGATAACCAGTCACAGCGCCACATGTGTTCTCACATGACGTCACAATGAATCCTGGCAGAAGTCTACGTAGCCTCACCTGCATCACGGTGCGGAGAAAGGGGTCATTTTGATCCCTTAAGAAAAGAAATCGTGACACGACTTGCCGCAAAAACAAGTGAACCAGACCTAGCCCACCGCACTTGACTGAGATAAACAAATTAGTTCGGCTAGATCTCTCCCAGGTCGAGGACCAAATGAAAATAGCGAGGACCCGATGGATTTTTTGTATGCTCGTTCGCGATGCACACAACACGTTCATCACATACCATATTTTTGAAATTAGGAAGACATTGGAGACAGTCGCACGGGAAAACATTGACAGCTGTCTTCCCTGCCATGCATCAGCCTTTTCTTTTGCCTTCGTTGTTTGATCGGTCCAGTATTGTTCAGGATCACGATAACACTCCAGGGGCGCACCGAGGTATGGTTTAGGAACTGTTGACCAATGAAGGCGACAAAATTGCTCCGGCGTGGCGTCCCAGTCTCCATGCCAAAATCCATAACTTTTGTCCCAATTTATCTGGGCTCCGGTGTATTCGCAAAATTGTTCAACAACAGCTGTGGCTTCTTTAATGCTTTCTTTGTTTGCGCATAATACGGCGATATCATCCGCGTAGGCCAAGATTTTTATTTCTGCCTCACGTACTCTATATCCTGTTATGCGTTCATTGTTTGCAATTGCCAAACATAGCGGCTCTAGGTAAGCCGCGAACAGCAAGGGCGAAAGAGGGCATCCCTGCCTCACCGACGAGCGAACGCTCAGGCTGTCTGTCAGTTCGCCATTTACGATGATTCGCGTTGAGCAGTCAGTGTACGCCATTCTGACGCCTTCAGTGATAACGCAGCCTACGTTAGAATGCTCTAAAATGCAGAGCAGAGCCTCGTGCGAGACACGGTCGAAGGCTTTGGCCAGATCAAGCTGCATCATCGCAACGCGCTCGTCAAAGGCGTCACAACACTCGAGGACCGTTCGCGCGACATGCACGTTTGTTGCAATGCTTCGGCCTTTGATGCCGCAAGTCTGATGCGGCCCTACCAACTTTGTTATAACGCGTTGAAGTCGTGTCGCTAAAACCTTCATAAATATTTTGTAGTCCACATTGACAAGGGTTATCGGGCGATAAGACCCTGGCAAGAGACGTTTTGCTTCATCGTCAGTCTTTGGTATCAGCACGACGTGCGACGTTGTGAATGATAAAGGAACTCGCTTTTTGTCGTATGCCTCAGTGATGACATTGTGCAAAATCTGAGCAACCGAACAGTTGAAGGCTTTATAAAAGGCAGCTCCTAGGCCGTCAGGCCCGGGTGCTTTACCAAGGGACAGGTCATCTATTGCGCGTTCTATTTCACTGACGGTTATCGGTTCTTCCAGTTGCGTCTGTACTTCTTCGTCCAGCTGTGGCATAAAGGGAAGAAATTCTTTCTGGAAGCTGTCTTTCGTATCACGTGGGTGTCCTATCAAGTTCCGAAAATGCTCGGCCATCACTGTCTTGATAACCTTTTGGTCAGTCGTGATCTCGTTTCCGTTGGCAAGCTGCCGGATTTCTTTCCGACATGCGTATCTTTTTTCGTCGGATAGTGCGCGCTTTGTTGGCGTTTCTCCCGCCCACAGCTTCTCGGATCTTGCTCGTACAATTGCCGCTTTGTATCTTTCTGTGTCTATAGTTTCGAGCTGTGTTTTCACCCGCCTTATTTGTTCAGTACATTTACCGGGCTGAATGTTTTCCATGCTTATCAAGAATTCTAGTTCCTGGCGAAGTTTTGTTTCGTTTTGTTTCTGGTTGAACTTAATAATGCTGCTTCTTTCGATGGCTATTATTTTAACTCTCTGTTTAAACTCTTCCCATTCAACTCCGAACTGGTTTGGCTCCAGTGTGAGCAGCTTCTCTAATTCTTCCGTTACTGCGCTAACAAATGCATCATCTTCCAAAAGCTTCACGTTAAACTTCCAGAGGTTCCAGTTGAAGCGACTTTTGTTTTGCCTTCTTCCAAACGTTGCAGTTACCAAGCAGTGGTCACTGAACTGGACTGGTTGCACTTCATATGCTGCACATGAAGAAACCAGTTCGGGTGATGCGTATAGTCTGTCTAATCTCGCGTGGCTGTCACGCTGAAAATGGGTATACTGAGGACGTGTACCATTCGTAAATACGCTACCAATGTCTTCTAAATCATAATCATGCACCAGGGCACTTAATACTTCTGCGCTCTTGTCCCGAACTCGTGTGCGTTTAGCGCGATCATCCATTGTACATACGCAATTAAAGTCGCCCAACAATATCAACACTTTGTGACAGTTAAGGTAGGCTTCAACACGTTCAAAGAAAGATCGACGCTCGGTCTCAACGTTGGGTGCATAGACGCAAATGACACGGAAAGATAAATCATAAACAGCAAAATCAACAACTAAAAGGCGACCACTTTGGCATGACAACACTGACTGTACACAGATCCCCAAGTTATTACGGATGAAAAGGGCGCAACCACCTGATCCACCATTCGCATGACAAACGCATACATCGAAATGAGTACGGAAATTGGACACCATTCGGTCGGTCAGTTCTTGGCTTTCGATTTTCGTCTCCTGTACGGCAACTAAGTGTAATTCTTTATCAAGAAGAAGGCGGCTTAACTGACACTGTCGCCTTCTTGCACCTAGCCCCCGGACATTTAACGTTGCTACGCGTAGCATTTCCCCGAGATTAAGAGCCATGGTAACACAATGGAATGGTGCCCATCCCCGGAAAGAATTCTCGCTCTCCAGGTCTGTGTGCCCATATACACACCGCAAGTCTGCCAACAAAATATACACTGAGGCATGCAGGAAGAAGCTTGGTGCCAACAGCACCTTGCCTCGACCCGAAAAGAAAACGGCACATCGAAACAGCCATAGAGCTTAGAAATCCCCCCGTTCCCATTATGACGAAGGCAACACAAAGCTACGGAGGCGGTTTACCCGCCTGCCGAGAGTCGACCGGAATGTTCGGTCGCGGCTTGAACGACGCCCGCCTACCTGGCGTTTTCTGCGGCGGCTCGTCCCCGCCGCTTTCGTCCCGCTGCTGCAGCATGCTGGTGGTGTCTTCATGCGTCCGCTTCCCGGCTGCGGGACTCGTTGATTCACGGGACGTGTCCATGTTCTCTGCCGCGGTGTGGTCGTCGCTCACGTGCGGTTCAGGCTGCTTTTTTTCCACGCCTTTCGGCGTAGCCACGACGTCCTGGGCAGGTGGTTGTTGCTGTTCCGCGGCGCTTGCCACAACGACAGGTTTCTGCGTAGTTTGCAGTTGAGCCTGAGTTGCCGTTGGCAAATGCGCTGCTTGTCTGCCTCCCGCCGACGATAACTCCTCGACGTCCGCTTCATCCATTAGCAAGTCGGACGTATCCTCTTTGCTCCCCAGTCCGGTGACGCTGGCATATGTCCGCTCGCACTGGCTGTCTTCGTGTCCGAAGCGCCGGCAGGCACCACACCGTGGGATGCGGCACTCGCGGCGAATATGACCCGTGCCGCGACAGCGAAGGCAGAGCGGAGCCCTGCCCGGCACAACCACGAGGGCCAGCTCACCTGCAACACTTAGCTGATGGGGCACATCGTCAATTTGCACTCCAGCATTCAGCTTCAGTGTCACGAGCCTGGTGGTAGAGCCCTTGTCGGTCACTCCTTGGACCCGCCAACGCTCGCGGGCAACTTCAGTGACTTTGCCGAACGGGGCGAAGGCGAGGCGTACGTCCTCATCCGGTACACTGTGGAGAAGCCAGTGCACCTTCATGCGGACGTCCCTGTTGGCCGGGTCGATGACGAGGCAGCGCTGCTTCTTCACTTGCAATTCACCAATGCTGGCTAGCTTCTTTGCCGTTTCAGCGTCCTTGAACGTGACAGCCCAAACATGGCTCATGCGGTACGCCCCCAAGGCGATAACCTCGGTGAGCACCGACTGTTGAGCGAGGGCGTCACGGAAATCTTCTACCCGGTACGGGCGAGCACTTACGTCCGCGTGCAAAAAAACTGTATTTACAACAAACGGACCTGTAGGCAAACTGGGCAGAACAACCTGGTACTCACTATCAGTTGACATAAACCTGTTTCCGCGGCCAGACATGGCCGCTGTAGCCGCTCCAACGGAGCCCGTCATCACACGTCCGTTCGCTTCGGCGCCCGGAAGTGGAATCTTCTGAGCTAACCGGGACGGCAAGCTTATGGTAGGGCGAGAGCGAATTGATCTATAACTCGAAGTGGGAACAGTGTTGACCAAATATTTAGGGGAATCCCCCAAGGTGGAGTAGATTTGTAATAAGGGAGTAATTACTCATTGACGTCCACCCGAGCGCAGCCATACGGCCACAAAGGAAAGCTATACAGCTTTCACAGAAACTTCGTAGTTAAAGAAAAATTCGTCCTGGTCCGGGGTTCGAACCCGGAACCACCCCCACACCGGAGCAGTCGCTCTACCAATTGAGCTAACCGGGACGGCAAGCTTATGGTAGGGCGAGAGCGAATTGATCTATAACTCGAAGTGGGAACAGTGTTGACCAAATATTTAGGGGAATCCCCCAAGGTGGAGTAGATTTGTAATAAGGGAGTAATTACTCATTGACGTCCACCCGAGCGCAGCCATACGGCCACAAAGGAAAGCTATACAGCTTTCACAGTACTTCGTAGTTAAAGAAAAATTCGTCCTGGTCCGGGGTTCGAACCCGGAACCACCGCCACACCGGAGCAGTCGCTCTACCAATTGAGCTAACCGGGACGGCAAGCTTATGGTAGGGCGAGAGCGAATTGATCTATAACTCGAAGTGGGAACAGTGTTGACCAAATATTTAGGGGAATCCCCCAAGGTGGAGTAGATTTGTAATAAGGGAGTAATTACTCATTGACGTCCACCCGAGCGCAGCCATACGGCCACAAAGGAAAGCTATACAGCTTTCACAGAAACTTCGTAGTTAAAGAAAAATTCGTCCTGGTCCGGGGTTCGAACCCGGAACCACCGCCACACCGGAGCAGTCGCTCTACCAATTGAGCTAACCGGGACGGCAAGCTTATGGTAGGGCGAGAGCGAATTGATCTATAACTCGAAGTGGGAACAGTGTTGACCAAATATTTAGGGGAATCCCCCAAGGTGGAGTAGATTTGTAATAAGGGAGTAATTACTCATTGACGTCCACCCGAGCGCAGCCATACGGCCACAAAGGAAAGCTATACAGCTTTCACAGAAACTTCGTTGTTAAAGAAAAATTCGTCCTGGTCCGGGGTTCGAACCCGGAACCACCGCCACACCGGAGCAGTCGCTCTACCAATTGAGCTAACCGGGACGGCAAGCTTATGGTAGGGCGAGAGCGAATTGATCTATAACTCGAAGTGGGAACAGTGTTGACCAAATATTTAGGGGAATCCCCCAAGGTGGAGTAGATTTGTAATAAGGGAGTAATTACTCATTGACGTCCACCCGAGCGCAGCCATACGGCCACAAAGGAAAGCTATACAGCTTTCACAGAAACTTCGTAGTTAAAGAAAAATTCGTCCTGGTCCGGGGTTCGAACCCGGAACCACCGCCACACCGGAGCAGTCGCTCTACCAATTGAGCTAACCGGGACGGCAAGATTATGGTAGGGCGAGAGCGAATTGATCTATAACTCGAAGTGGGAACAGTGTTGACCAAATATTTAGGGGAATCCCCCAAGGTGGAGTAGATTTGTAATAAGGGAGTAATTACTCATTGACGTCCACCCGAGCGCAGCCATACGGCCACAAAGGAAAGCTATACAGCTTTCACAGAAACTTCGTAGTTAAAGAAAAATTCGTCCTGGTCCGGGGTTCGAACCCGGAACCACCGCCACACCGGAGCAGTCGCTCTACCAATTGAGCTAAGCGGGACGGCAAGCTTATGGTAGGGCGAGAGCGAATTGATCTATAACTCGAAGTGGGAACAGTGTTGACCAAATATTTAGGGGAATCCCCCAAGGTGGAGAAGATTTGTAATAAGGGAGTAATTACTCATTGAATATTTGGTCAACACTGTTCCCACTTCGAGTTATAGATCAATTCGCTCTCGCCCTACCATAAGCTTGCCGTCCCGGTTAGCTCAGGATTCCATTTCCGGCCACGGCAGTGAACGGACGTGTTATCATGAGCTCCGGCGGAGCGGTGTTAGCGGCTCAGCCGAGCCGCGGAAACAGGATTGCTGCTGAAGATAGCGAAGCAGGTTACGAAGTTATGCTGCCCCACCTCCCTACAGGTCGTATAGTTTTGAATACCGTATTTTTGCACGGCGACGTTCGAGCGCGGCCGTATAGGGTCGAGGACTACAGGGACGCCCTTGCCCGTTTGGAACTGCTTCCCGAGGTTGTGGCCTTGGGAGCATTTCAAATGAATCATGTGTGGGCGGTTACGTTTAAGAACCCTGAAGCTGTAAAGAAAATGCTCGCTGCCGGGAGCATTCGCGTCAAGGAGCACTGGTGTCTCGTGATCGACCCCAACAAGCAAGAGGTGCGTGTTAAAGTGCACTGGGTTCTCCACAACGTGACTGACGAAGAAGTACGTGTGGCCTTCCTGCCGTATGGCGAAGTGACCGAGCTCTCGAAGGAGCGCTGGCGTGTGTTCGGCGTAACAGAAAAAGGTTCAACAACCCGAGTACTAAGCCTGAAGTTGAAGTCAAGCGTCACAGTTGAGGACATACCTCACCAGCTTCGTATTGCCGGTGAACCTGCGCTTTTGGTGGTCGCTGGGAGGCCTCCACTCTGCCTCCGATGCCAAGGGAAGGGCCACATTCGTCGCGACTGTCGAGTGCCTCGGTGCTCGCGATGTCGCCGGTTTGGTCATGACGAAAGCCAATGTGTACCCACGTACGCGACCATGACAGGGCCTGCAAGGAATATTGACGTGGCTGAACATGTCATGGATGAGGTGGAGGCCGAGGAAGCGTCAGGATCAGCTGGTGGCAAAGCAGCAGCCGATGAGAAGAGCGCTCAACATTCAAGCGTTGAGCACAGCGAGACAAGCCTGGTCAAGCCACCTCAGGAGTTACAACACGCCCCTGAGGAAACGGCGAGCCAAGAGATGCAGCCTGCCGTCAGAACTTCTACGAGCCCAGTAGAGGAGGCGCACATAGGGCAAGACAATAACGACATCACAATGGGAAACGCTGCGGTTTTATCCACGAAGCGCGCTCATCTCGAAACAGTGCAAGGTGACCAATCGACAGACGGCGCCCCTTCGGAGGAGCCGCCCCCCAAAGCGGCGCCGACGCGACGGGCGTCCTTCAAGCCGAAGCCAATTATTCCACCAGACAGAAGACCAGCGGACGCGGCGCCTAAATAGCGCTGCAACTGCGGTAACGCGCTACTGCCGAGTCCGGATCAACATGCAACGGTGCCCACCATAAACCATGGAAGGGAACTTTGTGCGCGACCGTCAAACTTTCGCCATGGACTGTGAAAGTGCGAGGGACAGCTTAGCTGCGATGCCCCAGCGTACGGAACCCTCTGCAGCGTCGTGGTGTCCTGAGGTGAGCACTCCTCGAACTGCGGGTGCCTTTAAAAATGATGAAGGAACAATGTTTCACGTGCCACTGCGCGTAGCCACGCTGAACGTGCGGGGACTGGCGGCGAGGAAACGGCAATGCCAGGTCAGTCGCCTCTTCCTAGAAAATGAATTGGATATAGTCGCATTGCAAGAAACAAAGATTGAGAGCCAAGAACACACAGAGCGCATGGTTGAAAAATTTCGGTCCCGATACAGTGTCTGTATATGTCACGCGGTTGGCAGATCCGGAGGTTGTGCGTTATTTCTGAAGAATAATCTGGGCATTGCAAATGAAACTGTTGTTGCGTCCGAAGGAGGACGGTTGCTGGTTGTTGATTTTAGTTTTTCTGGATGTGCTTGGCGAGTGATTTGTGTCTATGCTCCTAATAGTCAAAAGGAGCGTGTGAGTTTTTTTGAAAAAGTCGAGCTGTATTTGAGCTGCGAGAAAAGTGTTGTTTTGATGGGCGACTTCAATTGCGTGTGCTTGCCAGAGGATCGAGTTCCGAACGTTTCGGTGCGTGATCAGAGTGCACAGTACCTTGATGCAATAATTCAAGAACATGAAATGGAAGATATTGGTTGGATGTTGTCCCAAGGCTCGCACCCATGCTTTACGCACTTCCAACGCGGCAGCAATGCGAGGCTAGATAGAGTGTATGCAAGCATAGGATTTGTGACCGTGTGCAGTAAATATCAAGTTAAACACGTTTCATTTAGCGATCACAGCCTTGTGATGGTAACTTTTGGTAGTAAAGCCGTTAAGACTCGGTTCAACTGGAAACTTTGGAAATTTAATGTGAAACTGTTAGAAGACGAAACCTTCGTTGAACAAGTTAAAAAAGAAGTGACTAAAATGTCTTCCGCCCAGTCAGGAAGCTGCGCACGTAACTGGGAAAACTTTAAGAACGCCGTCAAGATGCTAGCGATAGAAAGAGGAACTATCCTTCACCAAAACCAAAGGAAAACAGCCGAAGAATTGCAGTGCCAATTAAACTTTTTGACATGTATGGAAACAGCAGCACCTGGGTTGTACATAAAAGAAATCCGAGAAGTTAAAAGCCAGCTAGAAGCCCTAGAAACAGATAAATACCGAGCGGCTGTGATAAGGGCGCGCGCTGAAAAACTGTGGGCGGGTGAAACGCCCAACAAGCGTGCGTTGTGCGACGAAAGAAGATATGCAGCAAAAAATGAAATCCGACAGATTCGTTACCGCAACAGAATAACGACCGATAGAGAAGAAATTGAGCAGGCGTTTGTCGAGCATTACAAAGAGCTGATAGGGAATGAAAGAAGCGTGAAGAGTGGGCTGTGCGATGATTTTTTGCAGCTCATGCCTCGATTAGATGAAGATACACGAGCTCGCCTAGAACAGCGTATAAGTTTGGAGGAGGTTCAGAAGGCTATAGATGAACTACCGCTGGGGAAAACACCAGGGCCGGATGGTCTAGGGGCTGCTTTCTATAAAACATTCAGAAAAGAAGTCAGCCCGATTTTATATGAAATGATCACAGAAGCATATAGAGTAAATCAAATGCCACCTTCCTTTCGTACTGCTCACATAGTACTGATCCCTAAAACAGATGACCGAGAGAAATTGCAGTCAGTGGGGGCTTATCGTCCGATAACCCTCACCAATGTTGACTATAAGATTTATATGAAGATCCTAGGTCGACGTTTGCAGAGTGTGATCACGAAACTCGTTGGACCGCACCAAACGTGCGGAGTGAAAGGACGTACAATTTGCACGAATGTGCACGTTGTTCGCAGTGTCCTTGAATGCTGTGATGTATTCGGGGGCCAAGTCGCAATGATGCAACTAGACCTGTCGAAGGCGTTTGATCGTGTGGCGCACGATGTCCTGTACTCGGTTCTGGAACAAGTGAATTTAGGCAGTGTAATACAAGATGGGCTTAAAATGGTCTACACCAACTGTACGGTGCAGATAATTGTCAATAAGAACCTGAGTGAGGCCGTCCCACTGCGTTCCTCCGTTAGGCAAGGATGCCCACTCTCGCCCTTGCTGTTCGCGCTTTATCTCGAGCCTTTCTGTTTAAATCTTATTAACAACGATCGAATTAATGGCTTCAGGTTTCAGTCATCTAATGTTAAAATTCTTGCGTACGCAGATGACATAGCTGTATTCTGCAGTGACCGCGAAAGTGTCCAGGAAACTGTTGGTGTCGCCAAACGGTTTTGCCAGCTCACAGGTGCTGAGATTAATTGGGAGAAGAGTGTCGGCTTTTGGCATGGAAATTGGGATATTACACCGCCGGCGTTCGCGAGTCTGCAGTGGACAACAGTGCCATCGAACTACTTGGGTGTGCCTCTAGAGCACTATGACAAGAGCGCTGATTTCTGGAATGAGGTGACACCAAGAGTAAAAGAAAAAGCAAGGTCATGGCAAGGACGAGAATTGTCGATGTTTGCGAGGGCGACAGTTTGCAACATTTTCTTAATCGCCAAGGTGTGGTATGTTTTGCAGTTTTTGGCTATGTCGCGAGTAAATGTGCAAAAAATGCACAGGGTGTTTGCTGTGTTTATCTGGAGTTCAAGTTGGGAGAGGGTAAAAAGAACTAATTTGTTTCGAACTGTTCAAGATGGCGGTCTTGGTCTCGCGCATTTGTTTGTCCGCCAGCTTGTGTCCCGATTTATGTTTGTGAGGGATCAGAACGACCCCTTTTTACGTTCAATGATGCAAGTACGACTGAGCAGCGCTCTGCCCGATTTTGTAGTGTCTACTGTAAGATTGTCAGCTTATGGAGCTAGAGGTTACCTGAAAGAAGTTGTGGACTCTGTGCGATTCCTGAAGGTGCGGTTTTCACTGGAGTACCTCAGCACTGTAAAGAGGAAAAAACTGTACAGAGATCTGATAGACATCATAATGCCAGTGCCTCTGTATCGTACAATAAACTCTGCAGGCCCAGGGCAAGATGTTCTCAAAAGAATTAAAAAGATGCCAGTTAAGGCAAGCACAAAAACATTCTTTTTCAAACTGCATACGGGTACTTTGCCGGTTAAGACGTGGCTTGCGGACAAAGGTATATTTGTGCCATGGACAACGAACTGCTTGCTTTGCAAGAAGCCTGAAACCATAGAACATGTGTTCATTGAATGCTGGGACCCAATTTTTTATTGGGATGTCTTACAACGTACGCTAAAGAAAGAATTACCCATATCACCAATTGGCATTCGCTACTTACCGGTAGACAAAGATGACACAGGTGTCCCCTATGACATGATTATGCTCCTGGGCCTGCATAGTTTATGGAAAACTCGAATGGCTGTCCGGAATGGAGATGTTGTTATCCGATCTGTCAGGGAGAACTTTGTGGAGAGTGTGTGTTACTTACGAGATGTGTACCAAGCGCAGGCGGACCCACCTGCATGGTTGAGTGTGCTTCATGAACTGGTGCAATTCAAGAAATTTTAACTTGCGACCGGCCTAAGCAGGCCTGGTTGTTTTAGCAATAAAAAAAAAAAAAAATCCCGGTTAGCTCAATTGGTAGAGCGACTGCTCCGGTGTGGCGGTGGTTCCGGGTTCGAACCCCGGACCAGGACGAATTTTTCTTTAACTACGAAGTTTCTGTGAAAGCTGTATAGCTTTCCTTTGTGGCCGTATGGCTGCGCTCGGGTGGACGTCAATGATTAATTACTCCCTTATTACAAATCTACTCCACCTTGGGGGATTCCCCTAAATATTTGGTCAACACTGTTCCCACTTCGAGTTATAGATCAATTCGCTCTCGCCCTACCATAAGCTTGCCGTCCCGGTTAGCTCAATTGGTAGAGCGACTGCTCCGGTGTGGCGGTGGTTCCGGGTTCGAACCCCGGACCAGGACGAATTTTTCTTTAACTACGAAGTTTCTGTGAAAGCTGTATAGCTTTCCTTTGTGGCCGTATGGCTGCGCTCGGGTGGACGTCAATGAGTAATTACTCCCTTATTACAAATCTACTCCACCTTGGGGGATTCCCCTAAATATTTGGTCAACACTGTTCCCACTTCGAGTTATAGATCAATTCGCTCTCGCCCTACCATAAGCTTGCCGTCCCGGTTAGCTCAATTGGTAGAGCGGCTGCTCCGGTGTGGCGGTGGTTCCGGGTTCGAACCCCGGACCAGGACGAATTTTTCTTTAACTACGAAGTTTCTGTGAAAGCTGTATAGCTTTCCTTTGTGGCCGTATGGCTGCGCTCGGGTGGACGTCAATGAGTAATTACTCCCTTATTACAAATCTACTCCACCTTGGGGGATTCCCCTAAATATTTGGTCAACACTGTTCCCACTTCGAGTTATAGATCAATTCGCTCTCGCCCTACCATAAGCTTGCCGTCCCGGTTAGCTCAATTGGTAGAGCGACTGCTCCGGTGTGGCGGTGGTTCCGGGTTCGAACCCCGGACCAGGACGAATTTTTCTTTAACTACGAAGTTTCTGTGAAAGCTGTATAGCTTTCCTTTGTGGCCGTATGGCTGCGCTCGGGTGGACGTCAATGAGTAATTACTCCCTTATTACAAATCTACTCCACCTTGGGGGATTCCCCTAAATATTTGGTCAACACTGTTCCCACTTCGAGTTATAGATCAATTCGCTCTCGCCCTACCATAAGCTTGCCGTCCCGGTTAGCTCAATTGGTAGAGCGACTGCTCCGGTGTGGCGGTGGTTCCGGGTTCGAACCCCGGACCAGGACGAATTTTTCTTTAACTACGAAGTTTCTGTGAAAGCTGTATAGCTTTCCTTTGTGGCCGTATGGCTGCGCTCGGGTGGACTTCAATGAGTAATTACTCCCTTATTACAAATCTACTCCACCTTGGGGGATTCCCCTAAATATTTGGTCAACCATGTTCCCACTTCGAGTTATAGATCAATTCGCTCTCGCCCTACCATAAGCTTGCCGTCCCGGTTAGCTCAATTGGTAGAGCGACTGCTCCGGTGTGGCGGTGGTTCCGGGTTCGAACCCCGGACCAGGACGAATTTTTCTTTAACTACGAAGTTTCTGTGAAAGCTGTATAGCTTTCCTTTGTGGCCGTATGGCTGCGCTCGGGTGGAAGTCAATGAGTAATTACTCCCTTATTACAAATCTACTCCACCTTGGGGGATTCCCCTAAATATTTGGTCAACACTGTACCCACTTCGAGTTATAGATCAATTCGCTCTCGCCCTACCATAAGCTTGCCGTCCCGGTTAGCTCAATTGGTAGAGCGACTGCTCCGGTGTGGCGGTGGTTCCGGGTTCGAACCCCGGACCAGGACGAATTTTTCTTTAACTACGAAGTTTCTGTGAAAGCTGTATAGCTTTCCTTTGTGGCCGTATGGCTGCGCTCGGGTGGACGTCAATCAGTAATTACTCCCTTATTACAAATCTACTCCACCTTGGGGGATTCCCCTAAATATTTGGTCAACACTGTTCCCACTTCGAGTTATAGATCAATTCGCTCTCGCCCTACCATAAGCTTGCCGTCCCGGTTAGCTCAATTGGTAGAGCGACTGCTCCGGTGTGGCGGTGGTTCCGGGTTCGAACCCCGGACCAGGACGAATTTTTCTTTAACTACGAAGTTTCTGTGAAAGCTGTATAGCTTTCCTTTGTGGCCGTATGGCTGCGCTCGGGTGGACGTCAATGAGTAATTACTCCCTTATTACAAATCTACTCCACCTTGGGGGATTCCCCTAAATATTTGGTCAACACTGTTCCCACTTCGAGTTATAGATCAATTCGCTCTCGCCCTACCATAAGCTTGCCGTCCCGGTTAGCTCAATTGGTAGAGCGACTGCTCCGGTGTGGCGGTGGTTCCGGGTTCGAACCCCGGACCAGGACGAATTTTTCTTTAACTACGAAGTTTCTGTGACAGCTGTATAGCTTTCCTTTGTGGCCGTATGGCTGCGCTCGGGTGGACGTCAATGAGTAATTACTCCCTTATTACAAATCTACTCCACCTTGGGGGATTCCCCTAAATATTTGGTCAACACTGTTCCCACTTCGAGTTATAGATCAATTCGCTCTCGCCCTACCATAAGCTTGCCGTCCCGGTTAGCTCAATTGGTAGAGCGACTGCTCCGGTGTGGCGGTGGTTCCGGGTTCGAACCCCGGACCAGGACGAATTTTTCTTTAACTACGAAGTTTCTGTGAAAGCTGTATAGCTTTCCTTTGTGGCCGTATGGCTGCGCTCGGGTGGACGTCAATGAGTAATTACTCCCTTATTACAAATCTACTCCACCTTGGGGGATTCCCCTAAATATTTGGTCAACACTGTTCCCACTTCGAGTTATAGATCAATTCGCTCTCGCCCTACCATAAGCTTGCCGTCCCGGTTAGCTCAATTGGTAGAGCGACTGCTCCGGTGTGGCGGTGGTTCCGGGTTCGAACCCCGGACCAGGACGAATTTTTCTTTAACTACGAAGTTTCTGTGAAAGCTGTATAGCTTTCCTTTGTGGCCGTATGGCTGCGCTCGGGTGGACGTCAATGAGTAATTACTCCCTTATTACAAATCTACTCCACCTTGGGGGATTCCCCAAATATTTGGTCAACACTGTTCCCACTTCGAGTTATAGATCAATTCGCTCTCGCCCTACCATAAGCTTGCCGTCCCGGTTAGCTCAATTGGTAGAGCGACTGCTCCGGTGTGGCGGTGGTTCCGGGTTCGAACCCCGGACCAGGACGAATTTTTCTTTAACTACGAAGTTTCTGTGAAAGCTGTATAGCTTTCCTTTGTGGCCGTATGGCTGCGCTCGGGTGGACGTCAATGAGTAATTACTCCCTTATTACAAATCTACTCCACTTTGGGGGATTCCCCTAAATATTTGGTCAACACTGTTCCCACTTCGAGTTATAGATCAATTCGCTCTCGCCCTACCATAAGCTTGCCGTCCCGGTTAGCTCAATTGGTAGAGCGACTGCTCCGGTGTGGCGGTGGTTCCGGGTTCGAACCCCGGACCAGGACGAATTTTTCTTTAACTACGAAGTTTCTGTGAAAGCTGTATAGCTTTCCTTTGTGGCCGTATGGCTGCGCTCGGGTGGACGTCAATGAGTAATTACTCCCTTATTACAAATCTACTCCACCTTGGGGGATTCCCCTAAATATTTGGTCAACACTGTTCCCACTTCGAGTTATAGATCAATTCGCTCTCGCCCTACCATAAGCTTGCCGTCCCGGTTAGCTCAATTGGTAGAGCGACTGCTCCGGTGTGGCGGTGGTTCCGGGTTCGAACCCCGGACCAGGACGAATTTTTCTTTATCTACGAAGTTTCTGTGAAAGCTGTATAGCTTTCCTTTGTGGCCGTATGGCTGCGCTCGGGTGGACGTCAATGAGTAATTACTCCCTTATTACAAATCTACTCCACCTTGGGGGATTCCCCTAAATATTTGGTCAACACTGTTCCCACTTCGAGGTATAGATCAATTCGCTCTCGCCCTACCATAAGCTTGCCGTCCCGGTTAGCTCAATTGGTAGAGCGACTGCTCCGGTGTGGCGGTGGTTCCGGGTTCGAACCCCGGACCAGGACGAATTTTTCTTTAACTACGAAGTTTCTGTGAAAGCTGTATAGCTTTCCTTTGTGGCCGTATGGCTGCGCTCGGGTGGACGTCAATGAGTAATTACTCCCTTATTACAAATCTACTCCACCTTGGGGGATTCCCCTAAATATTTGGTCTTGCGCAATAAAATTGGAGCGAACAGTTAAGCTCCGCTCTAAGCGTATGACTCGATAGCATTGATTAGGCGAGCCCTTATATGTAGGATTGATGATTGTCTAGTTCTTACTCAAAGATCGCCGAGACTCCTCGTACCATTCCGCGCTGTGGAGCAGCGATTAAACGATGCACCACTGCCCTGCGATGAAAGGCGCTTCCACTAGTGGAGCTTGTGTGTACCAGGTTGCTTTTCCTGAGCGACCCACGTAGCCAGACAGGCAGTGGCGAAATAGGTGGATGGTAGTCTTAGTGCTAGCGCGCGAAAAATATTGACAAACGCACAGATTAGCAATTTTGCGGCCCAGTGGCCGGGCTTTTGTTTGTTCCTGTGGCCAGCGCTGTTGAAAGCGCCTTCATAGTTCAGTTCGTCTTATCTGCTTAATGACTTTCTCAACCGGTTAATGAAAACAAAACCGAAGAGCTTCTTCTGTTTCCTACTTCACCCCTTAAAGGCCAGCGGACAAAGTGGGCACCGCTTTGCTGTTTGACTAGAGACAAACGCCGGGATGTTAAGCACTGCTTCTTCTGCCGAGACCCAGGATGTCGAGACACCTTAATTACCTTGCTAGGTTGGTCGGGTCGGGTCGCTTACAACCCCCGGGTCAAGAAGTGAGTCAGGGCTCTTCCTCATTGCTTCCTCAAAAAAGTGAGTACAAGTGTGATTTTTTGATTCCGGTCACCGGAGCACGCTAGAAGGCAGGTGCCCTGCGGCTTTCCCCGGCTTCGAGCAAGATTCATTTGCGGGCTGCGCTTGGAGAAAGGCGGTTCCAGCTGTTCTTTTCTTCCTCGCAAATACTCAGCTAGAGGTTAAACATAAGGGTGGCTGCTAGAGGAAAGTGCCGCACGTGTCGCCACATGTCGTCACGTGGCCCTGCCTTCGGGGCAGCCCGAAGAAGAATCTCAGGCTAATAAGAAGCGCTGGAATGCCATTTTTATTTTTTAAAAACGTTTGGTTAGAAATATTTCAGTACATTTCTCCTCCCTGTCCTAGCTACCCTGGCTGCCGAAATGGGCCTCTCACTTGAGCTTGCAAGCTGATTTGCGCCGGCAGCTGAGATATTTTTAACGGAATCGAAAACACTCCAGGCACGCGCACAAGCTAAAATCGAAGACAAAGGAACACTCAAAAAAGGAAAAGATGTGCTTACAAAGGCAACAACGCGCCAGTGAACTAAAATTGAAGAGGAAATAGCTCGAAAAATCAGTGGCTAACTTCAGCCTTCAGAGCAAAGCATTGCGCACTCATATGGTTCACCTTTATTGATGAACAGCATATTTATTTATTTTATTGAAATACCCTAACGGCCGAAACGAGCATTCACAAAGTTACGATACGTACAATGTCCGTAACTGTAGACATCATATTCTAGAAGCATATCAAACACTTAAATAGATAAAAGTTAGGAACAAACAGAAGAAGGCCACAACCGTCTACGTTGCAAATAACTTGGTGTTTTATTCCTCGGGATCAACACAAGACAGAATCTGCTCTCACGCAACAAAACCTAAAACGACAGGGCTTGTAATAGTAATGTCCTGTTCTTGATGCAGTGTGTCTCAATTACCACATGATCTCCGTCACCAGAAACCGACCACAGAATGAAAAAACACAGCCTCACAATTTAGAGGATAAACAAACGGTGCTCTAAAGCACCGCCTGTAAGGGTATGCCGCGATACCGTTAATGGGCGCCGTCAGCGACTCCTCTTGACCTGATTAGAATATTGCCCAAGCACATGCACTACTAATGACACTAGATCACATGGTAGAGCCATATCACTTGCTGTTAATGAAACAAGCATGCAGTAGTTCCCGTAAACTCATCCCTTACCGGCTTTGATGCTCGCTTAATCATACTCTCGCAATAAGTGCCTCTCTAATCACAAACATACCCCTTAGCATACAGCCGTAAGCTACCACATTTTATGGAAGACCCCACGACATGCGTATAAACCCTCGTTACGAACGCGGCTGGGTTGCCTAAGAGTAGGTTGTCTAATTTGCAGTCCCGGGGTAAAACAATATATATTATTAAATTACCAATTCAGCACCTCTGCGCATTAGGGCAATGACATCATACCCTTATGGTGGAGCATGTCTTCTTCCTTTTTTCATTAATTTCGCTACTGCGCTGTTCAAACAGTGACGAGAAACCTTTTCGAGCAGTCCGTAGTCTCGCGACGCAACTGTGGACGCCGCCGTCAGGATGCTCCATTGGTCGCTGAATGGGCGCCTTATACTTACCGCTTTATGAATATCTGCCAATCTCTACTAGATAACAGAGTCCTTTCTTTGTTATGTCGCCAGGCGAAGAGAGCAAACTCAATGGGTTGCGAAGCCGTGCGGGCTTACCGCGTGACCATTTTTTTCCTGTACTGTGCTAAGAAAAATGCATTTGGCATTAAGTCCATAGATCATGAAGGCGCTTTTGGTGTGGTGTTCGTTGCCAAATACGAACATACCGAAGGGCAACTAAACAAAAGTGAACACAATAGTTGCAAAAGTGATATATCACATCCCGAGCAAGTGCCTCTACAACATCACTACCAAGGCTTTAACACGTTTTGGCGGGCTGGTTGGTTAAGCATCTTGAATAAACAGCGCGAACGAAGACGAGCACAAAAGACAAGAAAATGGACGACACAGCGCTGTGTCGTCCATTTTCTTGTCTTTTGTGCTCGTCTTCGTTCGCGCTGTTTATTCAAGACTACCAAGGCTGCCAACAATACTCGAATCTGTATTTCGTGCCACGTACACCGGCAGGGTGAAAGCGACAGCGCGTACATCTTTTTGAGATCAGCGAGAAGCAGCTGCTCCCGCAGAAAGGGGCGTGTCATTCCCGATCCTGGTCAGCGCCATGTAGCCAACGGGCGAACCATTCAGACCCGCAAGCCTTAAGGCTAAGCTTGATTGATGGACGGGCCGAACGTATGGATTGTCCTCTAGATTCAGGTGAGGTTAGAGCGGCCGCACTTCAGCACCTACCGAATAGATTGGACACCAATATGACCAAGACAAGTGCCGCTAGAAGATCCCGGCCAAAATCAGCGCACCACCCGTCGCAGTCGAGCGCGCTCTTCATTTCGCCTTCCATTTGACACGGCTGCCGACGCGCAAAATCGATATCACTCTTTGAATCCAGGGCTCCATGGAATGTAAAGTTTTTGTCAAAAGCCTGGAGCGCAAAGAGTTTGTTTCCGAGCCGCACTTTGTGGCTTGTAAATCATCTTTAGTGATAAAAATCTCCTCAAGGAAAGATTTCTCTCCTGCCCCTATAATCGCCAAGCCTTCTAAGAATGCTACAGGAGTGCCACTACACTGCGTAGAAGCAAACCTCCTGGGCTTTAAACTTTTGGCAAAGGCACTTCGATGAAGTTATATAGAAATGTTGTCGGCAAGGTAAGCCGTTTACCATAAGTGCGACTAATTGGTAAAGCTTTGCATGACTGGCAACCTTCACAAGAAGAAAAATAAAAAATGGCAATTTTCGCGCATATATTGTTCCCATCCCACCTTTTCCCAGAGCCATTTGCTGGGTTGGCAATCATTGAAAAACGAAAAAAGAGAGTAGGAGTGCTACAATTTTTTTAAGTTCATGTGTTATTTGTATGACCTCATAAAGTTGTGAATTTGTTTTGGTGGGCTTCAAGTATCTAATTATACTAAGAAGCGATTCAACGAATAGCCAAACCATTACATTTTTTGTGGGCGTCTCGTTTATGGTGGTGCTTTAGCAGACATTAATTTTTCCGCACCCCCTAATTGTTGTTGTATAAAAAATGAACGTTAAGAAAATAAACTGTAAATAACTGTATACAGTCATGGTCTGCCTCTTCATCCGTTCTTAGATTTACAGCTTTCCTTTACCAACAACCACGTGTGTTAGATGTATCAATCTCGTTCAAAGAAATCTCTGTTAGCCTACGATAGCGCCCACACCAAATTAGTAAAACGAGGAATAGTTTCGCTTTGCGTTAGGTCGGCCCTGGAAAAATCTTGTCCACATAAGATGAATGAAAGCTTCCAGTATCAGATCGGAAGAGTTATGTCAGCAGGTTACCCATGTCAACTGTTCACCAGCGTGTCTGAAAGCCTCCTTCAAAAAATGAAGAAACCGGACTACAAGCGTGACATTGGAAACAAATGTGGGCAGGTCATACCTTACCTGCATGAGTTTTCGCACAATATGAAAAAAGTGGCTTCGAGGCACGGAGTGCAGCTGGATTTTTCAGCCCCCTGCAAACAGGCAAGTTTATGTCCGGTGATGTCAGGAAAGCGGGTCAAAAAGGCCTGTACTGTCAAGCATCAAACAGTGTTCACAAAATGCACCACTAATGTGGTATACGAATATCGTATGACCTTTGACGTGTGGCAAAGTGTATGTGGGGCAAACGGGACAGTGTTTCAATGAGCGTGCTCGACAGCAGAATGTGACCCTAAAAAGCAAGACGGGAAGCAACCTAGCTATACACTGTAGCAGGTGTAAACATTGTTGTCCGAAATTTCACGACACCAGGTGTCTAGTCAGGGCAAAAGAAAAAATTGAAAGAGAAGTAATTGAGGCTTTTTATATTCATCAAAGTAAAGACAACTGCGTTAGCACGCCTTCTGTTCTCCTCACCAGAAACGAACTAGTACTTTTGAACGGTTTTGTTCAGAGGCCCTTTGCAAAGTCCGCTTGCTTCCTTCAATCGGTTTTATGATTGTTAAGATCTTAGCATTGGTCCTTATCCTTATCTTTCAACCTGTGCTGTCATTCACACTCGCAAGTGTTATCAACCCTCCATTTTGTAATAGCGACCTCTCTATGACTTCTTGTGCTGTTATCACTCGTCCACCACCGCATTTGTTTTTAGTTTTTTTATTGGCTATTCTCATGTTCACGCGCTCTCATGCAGCTCAGCGGCTATAAAAGAGCGCCTGGTTACCTTTCCTGTTATTAAATTTGGAAGTTGCGCGTCTTTCCTGTTCTATGCTTCCTTCCTGTTTCGTCCTTTTTTGGCGTACGACATTCTTTCAAGACAATGTACCAACTAACCCGTCAAAAAGTTCTACTACCCTTGGCGTATACGTTGTGTGTCCGCCTGGCACACAGAGGATCGAACTCGTGTCTTTCGGGTCAGCAGCAGAGCACCATAAGCACTTAGCTACCGCGGCGGCTGGACAAGAAATGTCACATCCCTGAGAGTCTCACGAAAAGAAATAGGACATTTCTTGCGAATGTGCAGGACTGAGCACGGACACATAGCTTTAAGTACATGTGGCATCAATTTGGGAACGTCTTTGTTCGCCAGAAAGACGGTGACAACGCTGTCAACGTACAGAACGAGAATGACCTATACTCCGTTTCATACATCAGGTGCAACGCTGCCAAAGCTAGCGCTCCTTTTTGCGCAACCTGCATCCGTGACACAAAATAGTGCGTTACTTGTGGTGAGCGAAAAATAACAAATGCTTTGCCGGCAGGCTTCATGGATAACACTTTTGTCATCAGCGTGACAAAAAACGCTGCTATTGCGAGCGCATCGATCGAGATCTGTGATTTTGTATTTTGCGCTTGTCGTATTTTTCCATTTCACGTTTTCGCTGTCTCCGCAACCCTGGTCGTGTTTACTCTTTCCGTCCAGCTCCATTTCACTTTTGAGCAAATGGCGTCCTGCTCAGCGGCCCCGGCTACCTCTCCTGTACGCATTTTCTCGAAGGTTCATGCATCCAAGCTGTCAAGGCATGCCAAGCAAGTAATTGCAAACGTGTCTCCCATACCAGGATCCGTTTTCCGGAGAAGTCTGTTCGGGAAGTACTGAGTGCTGTGAGCGAGGCCACCGGAGTATCTTCCCGTACCGTTGCCAAAATCAAGGCGGAGCGTCTGTGTTGGCCTTTGGCGTCTCCGAAGAAAAGACCTCGCGACGTGAAGATTTCAAGCTCGCGAACAGTCAAGAATGGCAGCTTCACAGTCCATGCCATCCGTGTGAAAGCGCACAGTATGTACGCGAAGAGGGAAGTCCCAACACTGGACAGTGTGCTAAAGGCTGTCAACGAGGACGACGACCTGCCGAACTTCAAGAAAACGACGTTGTGGAGGTTGATGAAGGACATCGGATTCACATTTGAAAAAAGAAAACGGAACCTTGCGCTGATCAAGCGAAGTGACATCATTGCCTGGCGTCGCACGTACCTGCGGGCGATCAATGCATTTCGAGAACAGGGCAGGTACGAGTCATTCCTTGCTTATTTTCTTACGCAGCACGTTTAGACTGGCTTCACATAGAGCTTATGTTAGCGTTGCAACCTCGTAGTCGTAACAGTGAGGGCTGGTTGAGAATGACACATTTAAAGGAAATCGTCTTAACCACGTTGCTGTTGCGGACCTTTTGCTCAGAGGTTATGTTTCACGGCCAGTTTTGCGCTACGTTTTGGTGGGGCACATGTCTACATGGGTCAGATTTAATCGCTAAATCCGAATTGGTGTTGCAAGCAAAAACAATAAAACTGCCAAAAATGTCGTAGCACCGCAATGGGTAGTGCCATCTCGTTGTCACCGTTAGGAACGAATAAACACCCACCGTACACTGCCCGTTGCTCCGGTGGTGCTACTGCTGCGAACGTTGGGAATTTTCGTTCGCAGTCGCCACAGTTAACAGATTTCAAATGTTACCGAATTAGTCAAGTAACCCATGCAAACATACAGTCAATATACACTGGCTACCAAATGCTGCCTGGGCGCGAAATATAAGCCCGAACAAGGGAACAAGAAAGCCGAGATAATTCTTTTTATCGATTGTCTTTGAACGGCTGTTTGTGAGACAGTGGTCAGCAGTGTGTTTGTTGCAGTGGGTTACCTGCTCACATGCTGCAGTATGTTTGTTTACTCACAAGCATTAACTCGTGCACTCGGTTGTTTCGCATTTACAGGTGCATCATCTACCTAGATGAAACCTGGGTCAATGCAGGGCACACAAAATAATACTTCTTGCAGGACAAGACTGTGAAGTCATCTCAGGATGCCTTCCTGAAAGGTTTAACAACGGGATTGGCTGCTTCTTCAGGCAAGGGGGTTACTGACTGTTTCCAGAATAAACCATTTCTCGCAAACACTGCGGGGTCAACATTCTTTATTGTCCTGTCTCATTTATCGAATATTTTTTTCCTAGCGTTGTACAACTTTTTCTGCATTCTTACTTGACGCTCCCACAGCTTGGAACTCTTTTTACCTGGCTGCATGAAAATCCTGCCTGAGCAGCTTATGCTCTTCTAGGAGAGCAGGGAAATAGAGACAAGCTCACTTGCCTATGTATTGCCTTCATATACATTTATGCACGACAACAAAACTAACTCTTCAGGCAGTACTATTTTCTGTCACTGTGTGAATCAACACTATGTTCTAAATTTAACACAACACGGGAAACAGGCCATATCAAGGTGGTGTGTGTAATAACTATCTTCAATGACAAAAGAAAGTGCGCTTTGGTGAAGAACGAAAGATATTACACAGTCAGAAAACAGGCGATTAAGAAGTCTAGATTATGTTTTCTGCGCTTCTGTATTCTAAATTCTAAACCAGCATTCTAAATTAACGGACATCTTGCTTCGCAACTTTGCTATCAGTAAAAAATAATTTCTCTCGCCAAGTCCTTCGGGCTATTCTACAGCACAGTGCCAAAGTGGGTCCGACACTCTTTTGGCGAAGACTGGATCAGCCGCTAACCGGTTGCACGGAATAGTTCATAACATGCCAGATACCTTAAGAGAGGCCCACAAAAGAGTGCGTTCCTCGGCAACAGCGAAATCGAAAGTTGCAGACGGCCACTTGTTAATCGGGCCATGGCGGAGCACTCACCACTGTGCTAATTAATTAAATCCTACCAATGAACGTCATCTTTCCTTCAAATCTCTAGCTTGCATCTAAAAAGTATAGTCACAATGCTGCAGAACCGGGAAAAAAACCGCCACTGCTGACCAAGGGCCGGTGCGAGCTCATTGACAACGAATTTCGGACAGCTCACATTAACGCGGTATTCATCAAATGAACAGATGCATGCAGTTTTTTTGAGAACATGGCATAATATTGAAGCGATTGTGAACAAAACGAGAATTCTCTTTCAAGTCACGCGAAATGCAACTCGCGACGAAAAAAAAAGAAAAAAATGTGAGAAAAAAAAGTTCTACCACGGGGGATTTGAATTCATGCACCCCCATTTCCTGTCGACTCTCCGTCTGGGCCGACGCGTTCGACCACACGGCCACAGAATTTTTTTTTTCTTCAACATGGTATTTATTACAGTGATGTAATGTTCTATGTACATGAACTATATACAAGCCATTATGAAAACAGTGGTAAACAATACATATTGAAAAGACCATGCACTAGAAAAGGAGCAATGCAGAGCACATCACTAACAGTGAATGCCACTCCGGTTCGTACTCAGTCTGGGCATACACGTCTCATAGATGAACAACCATTCGACTGAAGTGATCCTTTGTAGTCGAGCCGCCGCGGTGGCTCAGTGGCTATGGTGCTCGGCTGCTGACCCAAAAGACGCGGGTTCGATCCCGGCCGCGGCGGCTAGAATTTCTTTGGAGGAGAAATTCTAGAGGCCCGTGTACTGTGCGATGTCAGTGCACGTTAAAGAACCACAGGTGGTCGAAATTTCCGGAGCCCTCCACTACGGCGTCTCTCATAGCCTTAGTCGCTTTGGGACGTTAAACCCCATAAACCAAACCAAACCAAACCTTTGTAGTCGCAACAGGTTCACAGTGTCTGTCCATCATGCGGGTTTTCCAGAGGCTGTGCAGTCCAATCAGAAAGAACATGTCCAGGGGTTCATCAACAAATGGCAGCGCAGTGAGATAGCGAACAGAATGTGGAGTCAGATGAATTCTTTTTTTTAAATGTGCGTTGCAGGATATCCCAGAAGAGTACTGCATCTTTGCAACTGATGAAACAATGCTCAATTGTTTCTGGTTCATCACAAAGGCGGCAATTAACTGTAGACACAAAAATGCCCTTTTTCTCTAACCATGTTCTAACGGGCAACGTACCGGTGTGTAACTTAAAGAAAAAGGTCTTTGTACAGGGCGAGATTGCCATCTTACGTACTCTTTTGAGTACGTCATGCCCCGGTAAACCAAAATACAGAGAGCGGTACATGGGCGGAGGGAAGAGCATACTAATCAAATCCTTATACAATTTTTTCCGCGACACTAAAAAAAAGGAACTCAGGAGAAAAACGAACAAGTAGGAAACGGACAGCCAAATACACCTCTTTCCCCACAAACACGGACGGTCACAAACATTGGAAGACACAATGAGGTTGGGTAAAACATGAACTAAATTTGTTTGCAGGAATGAATGTACTATTGGGTGTATAGTGTCACGGAAAAACATGAAACGTGACACTATCTGTCGGACATACAGGTGAACTAGATCAAGGCCGCCAGCGCTTACAGGCCGAAAAAGGTTATCACGCCTCATGGATTCAAAAGACAAATCCCACACAAAAGTAGTGAAAACCCTGTGAAAACGCAGGATAGGAAGTCTTGCGCAATGAATAATTTGCAGTACATACTATATTTTAGTGGCGAGAAACAGATTACAGGCGGTCGCCCTGATAAAAATTGAGAAGCCATGGGGGACAAACGTCTGAGCATAGCGCTGAAGCGTTGACACGCGGTCTTTCCAATAATGTGCGCTATGCTTATAGGCACTCAAAGGGACGCCAAGGTACTTTGGTGGCCTGCATGTCCATGCTATGCCAGCATATTCAGCAGGTGTCGAACCCCAGCCACCAAACCAAAGACCGCAACTCTTAGAGCGATTAATCCGACTTCCTGACACCGAACCAAAGTCCTCCGTTAAACGAATAACCTCATCGATGCTTGGCTTATCGGTACAAAAAAACGCAAGGTCATCTGCATAAGCCAATACCTTCAGTTCGTGGCCCATTATTCGGAAACCATTGACAGCTCTGTTTATAACACTTATGCAAAGTGGCTCCAAATATAATGCCAACAGGAGCGAAGACAGTGGGGACCCTTGTTTCACCGAAGACTGAATTGGGACTGGTTGCGAGAGACAGCTATTAACAATCAAGCGCGTGGTACAGGATTTGTAACAAAGGCGTATGCCAGTAGAAAGTATCGAACCGAGATTGACGTGATTTAAAAGTGCAAAAAGAAATGAATGGCACACTCGATCAAAAGCCTTTGCCAGGTCAATTTGCAGCATTGCTAATTGTTCTTGAGCGTCACTGCAACACTGCAACACCGTATGCGCTACATGTAGGATAGATTGTATTCATCGTCCCCGCAAGCCACATGTTTCATGAGGCCCAATCAAAGTAGACATTGCAAGCTGCAGCCGATTTTACAGTACTTTAGCAAAAATCTTATAATCTACATTATAAAGCGTGATTGGTCTGTAGCCATCTACAAATCGAAGTTTTTCCTTATCCTCGGTTTTTGGTATAAAGACAATATGACTTTTCGTAAATGACTGAGGCAGGAATTCAACATCAATACTTGTCTCAAAAATTTGGAGCAGGACAGGCGCTAGAACGGATTTAAGTGCCTTGTAAAATTCTCCTGAGAGGCCGTCAGGTCCCGGAGTTTTCGAAAGCGGCAATTGATCAATTGCATCATGCAATTCACCCAAGCTTAAAGAGCCACTTAGTGCCTTGCACTCATCCTCATTGAGTGGGTTAATCATGGACACCAATCGTGTTATATGATCATCATCAGCAGTGCTAGACGTGGCAGCAAACAGAGAGCTATAGTGTTTTTCAAACCTCGGTAACTATGACATCTGTACTTGTGACCAGGGCACCAGCACAGTGGAGCTCAGAAATTCGCTTGGCAGCCACGTGACGACGCTCATCTAGCAAGGCCTGTCTAGTAGGCTCCTCAGAGTTCAGAGCACGGCTTCTGCGGGATCGTACACGGGCCGTACGATAGCGTTCTGCATCAAACTTCTCAAGGTTGCACTTAACAGCACCAATTTCCTCTGTGTACAAGCCAGGAGCCTCACATTCAAGCGCATGCAGATTATAAAGACTCTGAAGTAACCGTCTCTCCTCACCATGCTTAAGATAAGACTTCACGGAGCCGATCTCAATAGCTACGCTACGAACTTCTAGCTTAAACATCTCCCAAGCTGCAAATAATGGAACATCCATGACCAAGAAAGATTCCAAAGCTGTCATCACTCGCCGCTGAAAATGCTGATCATTTAGAAGCTCGGAATTAAGCTTCCACAGTTTCCACTGCGGCTGAAATTTGGGACGGGCGCATTCTCCAATCCGCGCAATGACCATAGCATGATCTTATGAAGAAACAGTCTTGACATCACATGAAATGTGCCGTTTAAGGAGATCTACGGAAACGTAAATGCGATCAAGGCGTGAATGTGAGGCTCCTCTGATGTATGTGAAGGCGGATGGCAATCCGGCATCAATTAAACCTGCGTTTTCGGTAATAGACAATAATATACCAGAGCTCTTATCGGCGTTTTGGTTAGGACCTGTGCGATCGCGTGGGTCGCACACACAGTTGAAGTCACCCATGAAAACGACATAACGATCACATCCTAGGAGAGTTGCAATGGCATGAAAAAAAACTGCTCGTTGCACCGGATTATTTGAAGCATACACATTGATAACCCTCCACGGCTCGCCATGCAGTCGAAAGTCTCAACATATCAGACGCCCTTCTATGTCAACCTGGTACTTACAGTCAGAAATAGGTAGACTTTTCTTTAAGAAAAGAAAGCAACCTGCCGAAATACCCACTCAGTGCGACACACAGACGTTGTAATCTGTTAGGAAAGGTCGCAGAGCTATCTCTGTATCCACTTCACTTTCTATCTTAGTTTCTTGAATAGCGACAATGTCTAGCCGATTGCCCCAAAGCAATCGGCGTAACTGTACCTGTTTCTGCCTTGAACGGATTCCACATATGTTGAGTGTTGCGACAGTCAACTGTTGGTTAGACGCCATGGTGGCTAACTTGAGCTTCAATCAGGCATCCACGATGTCTGGGGGCATCACTCCGGAGGTGAGACCTCCCTAGAGTTGACGCCCTTTCTCCTTGATGTGGAGCGCCGAGGAGGTTTCTTATTCTTTGACTTTCGACGGCGGGACTTGTGCTTGGCGGGGACACTGTCCTCCTCAGAGGAGGCAGAACTCGGAGACACACCGCGCTTCGAGGCCACACTTAAAATTTGCTCATCGGCATCACAGTTGCCGTCGGGGAGTGAAGTGCAAGGTTGGCACTCTGTTACCTGTGTGGCACATCCGGCAGGAGCCTCAGAAGATGTAGCAGTGCAGGCACTCGGGGCCGGAGCCACACCGTCGTCCTTGTCTTCCTCTGGCCCACGCACAGCACAGGCACGTGCGCCAAGAGTGTCATCACTGGCACTTCATATAGCTGGAGCCTGCTCCGCTAGGCATCGACGCTCATCATCTGCAGACAGCTGCTCCATCTGTGAAGGCTGGGTAGGCTCATGCTGCACAGCAGGAACGGGGCCAGACAGCGGGTCAGTAGTCGCTGAGTCAATGGGCGCCACGGCTGGCGTGCCACCAGCAGCATACAAAACTTCTGTTGCGTCCATCAAGTGCTCCTGCAATGCGTCGTCCATGGCACGGGTGCCACCGCGTAGCTTATCAGCATACGACACTACGCACTCCTCTGTAGTACGGCCGAAACGCCGACAATCATCACACCGAGGAGTGCGGCAATGACGGCGTATATGGCCAACCTTGTGGCAACGGAGACACAGTGGTGGCCTTCCTGGCACTAAAACCAGACATTGTACACCGCAAATTGTCAAAATGTGAGGCACGTCGTTGACAGTGACGCCATCAGCAAGAGTCAAGGCAACGTCTCGATTCAAGGTGCGCATGCCCTCCATTTATGGAACCCTCCAGTGCTCCACTGTGATGGACGTAATCGTTCCGCAAGCGCGAAGGGCGTCCCGAATGTAAAAGTCTGCAAGATGTTCTGGGAGCCAAAGTATCTTGAGCTTTACTGTCTTCGGTTCCGGGTCAATCACTAGACAACGGCGGTTTTTCACTTGTAACTCCTGAGTGCTCACGAGCTTAGCTTTCGCTAACGCTGTCTTGCATGTTATCATCCATACATGAGACATCTGAAACCGTCCGATAGAGCTGATGTCAAAGAGGTCAATGACACCCCGTAAGGCATGTCTAAAGTCGTGGGCCAGCAAGGTCCGCATGCAGAAATACGGAGTTAAAAACCAGCTTACCAGCAGGCAGACGGGGAAGAACAGTACTGTATTACTGGCATCAGAATCCGCAACAGTACCTCGGCCTAGGGCCGCTTTATCCATTTCTGCGGAGAGCATCAAAAAACGCGACCGTTCGGAACGCCGTCTTCGTCTTTCTCCCACGGCCACAGAACAGCGCGGAGTGACACACCTCTCTTTATTTTGTTTTGCAGACTACTTTCGTAGCCTTCACAGCGGTGCACATGATGTATGAAACGGAGTATAGATAAGCTCGCTTAGTTCACTCGATCCCTTGTTGTTTTAACTGTGGTTCCTCTGGGCATATTCAATTTTCCAGTCCCGGACTACTTACTGACGGGTCCCGGCTTCCGCTGTGACAGGAAACACCGCCATGGTCACATGGCCTATTTGCCAGGGGCTCCTTGCAGAATCACCTCCGAAAGCCGGGCTTCCTCTCAGTTACCGTGCCAGGCCGCTGTCATCTGACACCAGACGACGCAAGCTATGGCCACCACGACGCAGAAGAACGCCGTGCGTTCGATCACAATGACTGAGTCGATTTGAAGACCATAGTGTCAGTTTAGCGTGGGTGGTTACAGAACTAAGCTCCAGGGTTATGCTCGCGGCTTCTGCTCGCGAAGAAGTTCGCACAAAGCAGCCCAACTAGTTGCGCATATGCAGACCGAAGAAAGCCATCGCAAAAACGTTGACAAGCGCTAGCGGCTCCAGTGTACGTGTGGTTCACCTGCGATGCTTTCGGGTAAGCGCGCAGACAGCATGCCGCAAAACAAGCTAACAAGAACCTCTTGAAGACACGAGAAAACAATGCGCGCTCGCAGCTACGAACGCGCGTAAGTGTGTAGTGGATTTTTAAGAAAATAAAACAAAGATGCAAGAACAAAAATTCGTACGATTGTTCAGAGAGCAGCTACGGAGCTCATGTGCATGTTTAACGCGCGATATCGTCCTCCAGGAACAAGAAAAAGGCCCGGAATGCAGACAGAGTCTAACTCAATATGGCTGCCAGCGAGGCGATTCACTTCCCGGGAAGCTGTCGTCTTCTGCCTTCCTCGCAGCCCCAAGTAGCCCGCGGACTGGCAGATGCGAAAAACGAACACGTTACTGTGGCGATGCAGTCAGCTTTGTGACTGGCGGGTGGAGCTTTCGGGCTTCCCGAGAAAATCGTACGCCGGCCTAGAGTCCGCATGTAGTCCCGGGCAGTCCGGGGCAGAAAATCGAATGCGCCCACTGTTTACCGCGGATAATGCTTATTACGCTTTGCCCTCAGACCTCTGCAAACTATCTGGTAAATAATACTATATTTTTTATGTTTTTTCTCACTTGAATGTGCAGTGCGCAAAAAATAAGGTGGATCAGCTTGAAACATTATTATCTGAATTTCAGTTGCAATTGAAATTTGTAACCGTAACGGAAGCGTGGTATGTTGACAATTCAAACGCATTTAAGCTTGACTCGCACAGTAATTTTTATCTAAACAGAACTGGTGGTCGCCGGGGCGGTGTAGCAGTGTTGGTAAAAGCAGCTTTGTTGTGAAACCTTGTCAAAGCATTCATGCATGCACTCAGGCTATGAAATTCTTACTATGGATAAAATTATTATTGCCGTTGCTTGCCACACCCCAAGCGGAGATATACGGAACCTGTTGGCGACATTTGATGGCTTTACTGGCCTTTGTTAGTGAGAATAAGCGCAGTATTATAATCGGTGCAGACTTTAATATCAAAATGCTTTCTGATACTTGTGCTAAAAGAGCAATGGAGCAACTTGTCCAGTCCATTGTATGGACAAATGCTATCAGTTCTACCCGAATTGCTGCCACATGTCCAACAAAACCAAGAAAACACATACCTTGTCGCAAAGCAGCAGTAATATGCAATGATGTCAGTAATCACAATCCAAAAGGTTTGTGTCTTGAAAACAACAATACACGCCCAAAGAACACACAACGTGTTATTTTCTAAAAATAACCCCTATTGATGTAGAACTTCAGAGACAGCAAATAAATTGTTTTCATTGCAGCAATAACCTAGACTAAATAGAATCTTACATTATTACGCACACAATTGGTGGTAACTTCCAAGTGATATATACTATATAGGGTATTCTACGTGTATCTTCTTTGTTTCCAAGTTGAGACTTTAGCTGTACAATGTGTGCGTTATGAATTATCAATTCACCCAGATATCAGATAACTTTATATGCTGGCCTCCTTATAAACAAGGCTATATATTTCACGGTTACAGCATGTACCACCAGGTTTGGTCTGAAAATTCTAATGTCAATCTAGCAGTTAATATTATCTGGAGTCTAGACGGAATAATTTTATAGCAGTTCTCAGTAAAGTTGGATTGGCGCGCCACAATGCAAGCATAAAATCAAGCAAAACACACTTCAGGGATACATGAATAAAGTGGCGAAATCAGTTGTTCCAAAATTAAGTTGTAAATTATTGCAAAAAAATTTATGAAGTGCACTCAAGCCCCCTTCGTGCGAAAGCTGTGAGCAGTCCGACACATGTGTCATCTGCTTAGCCAATGGCGCACAGCCTTTGTCAAAAGTTTGGAGCCCAGGGGGCTTTCTTTTGAGCCACACTGTGTCGTGCTTAATGGATCTCTAGCGCTCCAAATTTCCTGGACATGAGAAGATTTCTGGTACTGCCTCCTGCAATAGGTAGGAATTCCATGAATGCTCCTGGAGTCCCAGTATAAAGCATGGAAGTGAACCCCCTGGGCTCCAAACTTTTGACAAAGACTTTACATTGTGAGGGAGGTTTTCAATAGGTAACCCAGGATGGCGTTACGATCTCTCGCCAGCACGGAAGAAATTTACCGGAAACGCAGGAAATTTGGTACTCCCTTGATTGCTCCATCGGAAATTAATATGTTCGAAATTGCCCATCTAGGCCTAAATACATATCTCGAAGATATGTTTCAAAGAACTGCGCATACACTAGACGCGCCTTTAGTCAGCTTCAAACGTCGAACTGTTGTGGCCAGACCTGGACATCCTCAAGGGGCATCCACACCCTCACCTCATGAGTATTTCATTCGGTGAATGCGTGTGAGAGAGCTATAGCGCCATAATTGTGTGAGGGCGAGGGTGAGGTAGGGCATGGTGAGATGAGTGTGAGGGAAGGCAGATGTGATGATGTCAGGGTTAGGGAGGAAACGATGGACACGTTCAGGGTGAGGGCGTCTCACAAAGTTTGTTCTAATGATTTCAGAACAGGCATGGACGCAGGGACGACGACTAAACGAGAACTGTGCAAGGCCCTTAAGAGTTTTTGGATACTTTAAACATGAAAGCGCTTTTATTGCGAAAGCAATGCTACTCGCCCTTTCAAGCCTTCGCGGGACCTAGCCGCAGTTACGTTTGACCTTTAGCGGAGTGAATATGGGCGACCAACTCGCTCCTTCAGATAGCCCGGCTGCAGTTACGCCGTGCCACGCACCTGTGGCGCTACTACCGCTGTGACGTCATACCAGCTCTAGATTATGTTTTCTTTCTCTCAGTCGCAACAAAACCAAAAACAAAACATAAAAAAATTACCGAAGACGCTTTGATTCATGGCGCAGCGGCTGCCGGTAGCCACGCGTGACCTGCAGACGCGGCGCACTGCGTTCCTTCAGTTGGACGCGCTGCGCTTTTCCTTTCGCAGCCTACCAGGCTTATCCAAAGCTAAGCACCCGGCAATTTTTTTCTATTTCCTTGCAAGTTAAAATTTTTTCCTTTCTAATCACACACTTACTCATTAGCATGACGTTTTGCGCCTATGGTTTGCAAGCTTACCTCGTTGCCTAAAAGACCTGGGCTCCATTGGCCGCCGTTTCGCAAGAAATGATTTTTTTGATACCACGGTGACGTCGTATGGAATTTTTGGGACCACTACTGCTCGTCATGGCCCACTCCCATGCCAATGTGCTTTCGAATTAAAACAACTGAACAAAAACTGTAGTCTAACGATAGCTGTACGAATGCCATCTCTGGATGGCCGTTCATTTCTGCAGAGGCTTTTCGACCTTCCATCCATATCCATTGATGCGTTCAAATTAAAACTGAAGAATGCAGTCAAACCACACATGTCCGAACGCCTTCTTTGGCCGGCCGTTCTGTTATCCATAGGCTTTTCGATGCCCCCTCCATTTCCGCTCACTCCGGCCCCACACGGGCGTCTGGCCAAGGGCAGTGCTACAGACGCGGTCGATAGGAGCTACACACACAGCTGCATGGTAGAGACCGTTTCAAGGATCAGTGTGCATGAGAGCTTACTGTCGAACCCCCGCACCTTGCTCATTCGCTGCGCGTAAGAAGGCCAGGGCTTTTTCTCGTTTTCTTCACCAAAAGCGCAAGGGCTTTTTCGTGACTTTGGATCCTATTCTTTCACCGTGTCTTTCTGCATTATTGAATCAGAGGGCAAAGGAGCCGTGCACTGAGCTTAAGCTCCAGCGCCTAGCACAATTCATGAATAAGGGCACGTTCTCCGGGAGAAAATGCAATTCAAAGCGAAAACTAAAAGACTGGATTCTGCGCTTCGCGCTATCGTTCCTGAAAAGGGAACTTGAGAGAAATCTTTCGCGGCGTATAATAAAAACAACCCACGTATTCTGCAAGTGGTTGACCGATTCTTGGTGAAGAGCTCCTTGGAGGTGATATATTTTCTAGAGGATCAGACCCAGCACTTCTCAACCTTTTCGATCGACGTCATGGAGTCCATTCTTCCGAAAGTTGCTTGTGCCGGTCAAGAAGCCAGTCAAACCCGCGGTGTTTTGCCTTTTCAGAACAACGGCAGTGTTCCGGAAATTGAGCTCCTTGAGTTGATTGCTAAACATTTATCCTCGCTATACTTTACTTTTTTCGTTAGGAAAGAGACATATTCATTCAGACAAGTTATATGTATTGGGTCCTGCTTTGTCGCTGTTCTGAGTGACCCTTTTCTGGCGTCCGAGAAACAGGCTCTCTCCTTGCTATTAAAAGCCTTAACAGCAGTCATCAAGACTTGCAGGTAGTACTCGATGATTACCGTCCACATGGTTCGTGAGCATTCATAGTCCGGCATATCTAACATTTACGAGGTGCTTCGTGGCACCCTTGTTCCGCTTGAGGTGACACATGAATTACCTTTAAAACACTGCACCGAATTTATAAACCGAAGGCCGTTATTTTTATTCCATACATGGTTTCTGGCAATGTGAATCACGGCAGGCGAAACTTGTGCCATCGTACCATTCGTCTGGCTAACTTCAAACCAGTGAAAAGAAACATTTTCAAACCGTGACTTCTGAATGCCTGTAGCAGATAGTTTTGATTCCATGGAGTCCAGCTTTCACTATAAAGCTGAGCAACTCATTGTAGCCGGGTTTCCTCTGATGTCCTAAAATATGTAGAGCTGAACCTGAAAGTGCACTTAAGAACCTACTCACCTGCCAGAATTTGTCGCAGGACCCTCCTCCAAGAAAAGATTAAGCTTACAAGTGAAGCGAAAAGACGTGATAACGGAAACAAACAGCCACCGAAAGCAAGGAGCATAGGGGATTTTTTATCGTTATTTTTCATTATTGGAAGAATAATAAAAGCAGCAGGAAAAACGACCGCATGTCGACGGTTAGATTCGAACCCACGACCTCCGAATTTCGCGTTCCTAACTGTCCCAACTCAGCTACGGTGACGGCTGTGCAGTCTACTTTCGGTTATATTTATGTGTAATGTAACCGAACGCAGAGAGTGTTCACCAGCGCCACCTCGTCCATAGCGGCGGACGTAGTATGTCTTACATTACCGCGAGTGCCACGTGTCGAACGGTGAGGGCGGAAGGTGTGCTACAACCCTCCTATGCTACCTATGGCATCAAGGTTGCCAGATTCGAAACCCTCGGTAAACTATGAACCGTGCAAGCGAAATTGGAGGGTCGTGAGTTCGGATCTCACCGGCGGCATGTTGTTTTTTTCTTCTGCTTTTATTAATCTCCCAGTGATAAAAATAACAAAAGAAATTCCCTATGCTCCTTGGTCTCGGTGGCTGTTGGTTTCCGTGATGTACTAAAAGCAAAGAGAAAGATCGAAAAAATTAAAGCCTAATGAACTTACTATATGCACCAGCGTCAATTTATGCGCCAGCACGTCCTATTTAATTACGCATTCGGTTAGAGGCTGGAGTTTCAAGAGCATGCTCCAAGCAAAGATCGATGAAATTGGTGATTGCGGGCTTCAGTGGTAGCGCACCATAATATTTTGACACCGCTTAATGCACCTTAATAGGGCAATGCGATAGCGGCATGCTTTGAATCCACGGCACACGGATGGAATTTGATGAAGAAGATGACGAGAAAGTGAGTTAAACACGAGTGATCATCAGTTGTGCTGATAGATAGCGTAATGCTCTCATGCAGTGGCCAGCGAGGCTGTACTGTTTGTGCCGCCGGGGGTTCGAAATTCAAGCGCGGTGCAGTCGCGGCCATATTTATTTTATTTCTACAGGTCCAGCTGGTCTCAGACACTCAGACAACGCGGTTTTCTAAACTTGAAGTGTTAGTGCTTGCGCACTAAAGAAAGAACGCGCAACACCATTCCTTACAACCACAATTTCTCTGACCGCCTAAAGAGTATCGGGCAACGCGCCAACGTGTACTCTATGTCCTCCACTGCAAACGAACTCTCGTGCCTTTGCAATTTGGTAAAATTTGCTAACAGAGAGGGGAGCGCAAGCACCATGGAAAACAGAAGTTCGCGCCATGCACTATAGAAGTTGACTCCATTCTCATAATCTTCTACCACCCCCTGCTGCGCTTGCCTTCTCTTGGTAACAGTTACCGTTAACGAGCATCGATTATCTTGCCTTCGGATTACATGCCCTTTCGTAACCAGTTTATTCTGCTTTGATTTAGGGTAGGATTTCCTTCACCCGCGTTTGTCCGCTGACTTACTCAGTCGTGTTCCTGTCTATACTTAGTGACACGGCCGATATACTTAACGGCACAGGCAGGGACGCTTTATTTTTCGTTCTTTTTATGGTCCTACAATAATTTTTTTTTGTCTCCTAACGTTACACATATCATTTTCCTTTCTGCAGCTCGTTGGGTTGTCCTCAGGTTAGGTTCAACCCTTTTCGCTAGCCGCCACGCTCCTGCCTTTTAGATGAATTAGGGTAAGACACAGCGGTTACATAGTTTCCTTTTGAGGGATGTTCTTAAACTACCATTCATGATCTCAGACGACATGTCAAATCAGCTCCACTTCATTCTTATTCTCCTGGTTATTTCTTTCTGTGAACCGAATCTGCGGACACTACCTGCCCTGAGTAGATGTATTCCCTTAGCACTTCCAGCACCCCGCTACCAATTCCAAACTGCTGTTTCCCTCCGAGACGGTTGAGGATTACTTTGGTTTTCTGTATTTCAATTTTTCAGCCCCACCGTTCTGCTCTAGGCAGAGCAGAACTTGTAAAGTCATTGATCATGATTTTGCAGTTGATCCCCTGAGTTACTTAGCAAAACAGTCATAAGCCAATTGTAAACTATTAAGCAATTCTCCATTAATTTTTATACCCAGCTGTTCTTTATTCATTTCTCTCAATAGCTTGAGTAAACGGGGGTGAATAGCATTGTTCATATCGTGTCTCTCTGCCTGGCACCCTTCCTTACGGGAATTTTATTGTTTACTTTACGGAGTATTTTTGTGCCTCGTATCTTCTAATATTTTCTCTTAGGTTATATAGCTATATATAAGAAGGTTATATAGTTCAGGGGTTGGTTAAATTGTGCGTGTTTTTCCATCACTTCACTGATAGCGTTAACATGTTCTGTTGTATTGTAGCCTTTACGGATGCCCGGCCCATCATTTTGTTGACTGAAGACTAAGGCTGTGTTCACTCTATTAGCGATTATCTCGGTAAATACCTTGTAGGCAACACACAGTAGTCTGATCGGGCTGTATTTCGATACATGCATGTTTGTCCCGATAAAACGAATTGAGAATCTGCACATGTCCTTTCTTTTTGCGTGCTTTCTAGCGCAGTATCGGAATTTCCGTTATGTAACTTGTAATTCGTCAGTGGACGGAGCCGAAAACGCACGCAACGTACAGTCTTTGTCCAAAGTTTAGAGCCCAGGTGGTTTGCTTCCAAGACTCGCAGTGGGACTCCTGTAACATTCTTGGTAGTCCTACCCATTGGAGGAGGCAGGACCACAAATCTTCTTACCTTCAGCAAATTTGGAGCACTGGAGATGCATTACGAACCAGACAGTGTGCTTCAGACGCAAACCCCTCTGGGCTCTAATTTTTTGACAAAGGCTGTACACCTGTACGCGCATTGTGCGACTCAGCAACATCGGCACATATTAGCGATAACGAAGGACATGTTGAATGTTGAAGATTCTGATTGTGAGGGTGCGGGATAGCCGATGAAATGAGGGCTATAGCGAGGATGGGCGAACAAATTTTGTGAAGAAAGGCTGAGGGCGAGGGAAGGCCAGAGAATATTACAAAATGGGAATTAGCATGAGTGAGATCCAAGGATTAATTGATGAGGGTGATTGAGGAACGGCGAAAATGAGGCCATTTGCCCACGTCTTGTCGTGATCGAGTGGCAGAGTCCTCGTCTCGCTCTCCAACTCGGGTTCCACACCCGCCTGTGCCCCAAGTGTCTTTCCTTTTTTGTTCTTTTTTTATGATTTGCAGTTCGAGCGGACCACTTTTGCGGAAAGCCTCTGTCTAAACTTCTGTACACGCCACTTATGAGCCAAGAAAGGCTTTTGTCTTAAAAGTGCCAAAAGGACAGGGAAAGAAGAAAAGACCAGTCAACACGCTCAACTTTCAAACAACAATTTGCGATATTGCTGACCATTCCAAGAGAGAGTATGATCCCTTTCTAATTGACCAGTGCGTCAAAAAAGGCAGCCTTCTTCATGCCGGAAAAGAAAATTTCACACCATGATTATACGCACGCACGATTTTGGCATATCTAGGAGGTCCCAAGGTCATAGTCACTTTTCGTTTTCTACAGAGAACGGACTCTACTGATCGTCGCTCCCCAGCGCATTCTGCTCACTCGGTGCTGTTTGCAATGCCTGCTATGCGCGTCTACCGGGCGATGTTTTGTTGCTTTTCCATTGACGCCACGGCAGCGCTGGCGGCCAAGCTTGCGTGACGTACAGAGATCTTTCCGGGCGACGCATGTTGACGCATCGATTAAGCGAGCCATCAAGGAGGCCAGCCGTTCATGCGGGGGTGGCACGAGTAATCCCCTATATTGCCAACAACCAGTGTATACACAAAGGGAAAGGAGTCGCTTAAATAAGTAACGCAGAGGCTCATGACAAGGTGCAGAGTGAACTCTCTCGAACTACAAATGATGCTTTCGACCTTGGGCGCCTTTATCCTGTGACCTTACATTTTTTTCCTGCCCGAGACATCCCCCACAGACAACTTTCACGACAACACTTGAAGAGGTATTATAATAAAAGATTACAACTCAAAAGATTGTCAGCCACCTGAAAATATTCTGCCATTTTTATTGCAAGCTGGGCGCTCCACCCAGCGTCTTTATGTTCTTAGTGATGAAAGTGGCTACCAAGCCAACAGCCACACACTGAAATTCCCATTCTTTTAAAGTATCTGGTAGCGGCGAAAGTCGAACAGGTGGGAATTTAATTGATGCAGGGGCCTCGGATGGCTGCCATTGTGCTGCGCCTGTCGCATCTTGCTATAACTAAGTGAAAACCAGTGGTGTCATAAGATCGATACCATTTGTCTATCACACCACACTGTTTTACGAACGAAACACGTAAACCCAAACGCGTTATCGCTGAATTGGCGCCGCGAAGTCGGAGTACCGCCTTCTTGATTTGCTCGCGATCCGAGTCGTGGCATAGTTCTCGCAAGAAAACTCCTTCAAGAGCACGCACATCCTTTTCAGAAGTTTATATCCAAGGAGGGTTTGCTTTAGGGGCCGCCCCGCGAGGCTCATCATGCATTTCCAGCGTTGGGAATCTCTTGACAGTACGAGTAAGTTTCGTTCTCCACCGCTCCGATGGTTAAGGCTTTCAGTGATACCTCAAGAGCCCCTGTATAGGGCTTTGAAGCAAATCTCCCCGAGCTCTATACTTTTGACGCAGGTTTCATCTCATTGCCCTCTCTCCGTCAACGCATGTTCTCACGGGCGCTGTTCCCTACAACGCTCTAAGTTGCACATCAGAGTAAAGTCGCGCAAGTCATTTTCGTATTTCACTCCTTTTCCATTGTATATTCTGCACCGTCGTCTTCATGCGCATGAATTGTGCAGCACGATGATGATCACAGATTTCGAACGTGTAGTGTAGACAACTCCAAAGCAGTCGTCTTGAAACGGCACACCATGACACCACTTTCTGATTTCGTGCCTGTTGTTGTGCCATAGTGTACCTGTTGTTACTCTTAAGTGGTGGTCATGTGACTTTTCGCATACATGAGAGCTTACTGTTTCTGGCCCTGGTTTTCCTTAGGATAGTATGGAATAATACTGAAATATACTTACGCCTATAGTCACAAATTTAATTATTGCTTACAAGGCAATAGACGCAAACATCGTAATTTTAAAAGCTTTAAAATGAAGTTCTTTCTTTTGCTTCGGACAGCGACGTACGGCTTGGGCGACTGATCGCAATTTCTTCTTGTCTACAGACTGGACAAGAATACTCTCCCTATCAGTTTATCTCAGAGTCACTGTTCCTTCTTTAAATGACCTCTGTTTCCTGTGTCCCTTTAAATAGTGTACTGTGCGATGTCAGTGCGCGTTAAAGAACTCCAGTTGGTCGATATTTCCGGAGCCCTTCACTACGGCGTCCCTCATATCCTGAGTCGCTTTGGTACGTTAAGCCTTAATAAACCAAACCAAACAGTGTGTTGAATTCCGGCGGTGATATCAGTATCGGCCCTCTTCGGTGTAAGGTAAGGTGTACAGTTTCCCTCTATCCTTCTAACTCGACTTAGTGGCGCAGTGGTTCTGGTGCTCGGTTGCTGCTCCTAAGTTTCCAGGTTTTCGATCACGGACGCGATGGACGCATTTAGATAGAGGTGAATTGCGAAAACGGCTTAGTCATCTGAGGCCTAAGCGCAAGTTCAAGGACCGCTTGTGATCTAAATTAATACGGAGCCCTCCACTGTGATGTTCCTTATAGCCCGTGTAATTTCGAATTTTGTACTCTTCTTTCTCGGTGATCTCGCACTGGACTAACTTTCCTATTGCTACAAAAATTCAGGGGGCACTTTGACTGTCTAAAGTGCGTAGAGGCGAAAGCGTTTTCCGCACCACTTTGACTGCTTCTGTGGCACTGGTGGCGTCACATGTAATTGAGTACTAATTACTAAGTGATGACAAATCACAAATTAATGGTTAATTACTGATTAATGCATGAATACTAATTAACTGCTAATTAATGACGCTTAAGCTTCGCCTTTAGGAGTGGAACACGACAGTGTGTTGTAGCGCTGCCAGGGAGTCCACGGAACGCCACCACCCGTTCGGCGCGATCCGTTTCCCTTTGAACGCAACGCTTTTTGAGGAAAGGAAATGCGCAGTAATTCTGTGTCATCTCGGTGGACACCTGAACCGCACCGTAGAGGAAGGGAGGAAGTGGGAGTGAAAGAAGAAAGACAAAGATTGGCCGTTATGAAGAAAATGGAAATTGTATATGAGGAAAGGAAATTACGCAGTAACGGTTTCACATATCTCGGAGGACACCGGTCAAAATTCAAGGGGGCACATTTTTGACCTAAAGTGCGGTCACTGGTGTGTGGTTAAGATGTTAAGCTTCGCCTCTATGTGGAACGCGACAGCGTCTTGCAACGCTACCAGGGAGTCCATGCAACGCCATCGCCCATTCGGTTCTACGCCTCGCTCGTCGGTAAATTGGTTTTTGAGGAAAGGATAAGTATCTGTCTGTCATATCTCGGTGGACACCTAAACCTCGCCGGAAGGGAAGGGAGGAGAATGGGAGTGAGCGAAGACACCGTATTCACTAGACGCGCCTTTGTTTATTTCAAACCATCGAGCTGGCATGGCGGAGTGGAT
The DNA here is from genome assembly GCF_055824585.1 of Amblyomma mixtum. Lineage (NCBI taxonomy): Eukaryota > Metazoa > Arthropoda > Arachnida > Ixodida > Ixodidae > Amblyomma > Amblyomma mixtum. Next base: position 40,085,802 of record NC_143017.1, on the reverse strand, counting down.
AGCATGCTCGTCTCGCACTCCGAAGACCGGGGTTCGATTCCCGAGCTCGACCAATTTCCTACTCGGTTTTATTTATTTGTATGGCCTGACTAGAAAATTTAATTCGGCTAATTGGGTAATTAAGCAATTAACTAAGCTCAGTCCCACTTACTTGGAGCATCACTACATGATCCCTTCAATTGGATGCATGGTTACTAGCCAAAGCACAATTGGCCCCGTTTGAAATTCGCGCACTGTGACGTCACGACCGTTTCGACCAATTGAAAAGCGTGATATTTCTGTCGACAACTGCTGCTTACAACGATGAGACATTAAAGGCTTTCGCCTTAATACCTGTATCTATTAAACAGATCGCACTTCGCATTGCTCCTCTCCTGTCCTGCTTAGCCATAAGTAAATTATTAAGTTTCCGTTTCGTCTTCGATCACTATTTAAGCTCTTTTCGGAAAACGATATGGTCCGCTTCCTTGCCACGTTTTAAGATTATTTTGACACCAGTATTCCCTCCTTCTGATCCTCGGTTTTGCATTACCATGTTTGTTTTTATTGGCATTTACTGGGATTTGCATTGAACCTTGACCTACTTACCGATATTTTTATTTCATCTAACTCAACTTGATGTCCGCCTGTACCCTGGCATATCGGCAGCTGCTCACCAAAAAGCGTGCAAGACGACCTTTCTTCTCTTTTCCTTCTTGGCACTGAGTTTGACAGAATGAACGATCCATTCTCTTCTGTCTCCGCCGTGGAATTCAGGGTGGGCTTGTGGTCGATACCGGGCTCCACTTTTTGGCCATGCGATCCTCAGAACATTTTTCACGCCGACACAGGGGGGTCTAGGATATGCAATGGAAATTTCAGAAATCCGAGCAAGAAGGATAATGCGAGGCGCGGAGCCGCCACCAGACGCTAACCGTGCTGCGTGGTTTGCAGCAAGGTCTACTCGCTTTGTCTTTCTCAGATTCCGGGGGTTATTTTTTTGTTTTCTTCGTGTACACCGGCTGACACTGCTTTACAGGAAATGGAAGTTTCAGCAACGACGGCGTTTTTCTCATTTGTTTTCTGCTTTCTGACGTTATGGATGTTGATTCCCCCCCCCCTCGCGCATGCAGCCGTTGAATAGAACATCAGTGCATAAATACGTTACTTCAACGCGAAGCTAAGTTTTTTAGTTTGATATTACAAGTTCCTCGCGTAGCGTAACAAAACTCCATACCTATTCCTCAAATACAACTCAAAATTAGTCTAAGAGTAACGGAATGACCGAAACGAAAAAGAGAGAGAAATAAAATAAAAAGTAAAAATAGAAATAGCAAGTAATAAAAGCAAAAAAGGAAGAAAGGCAGCACGAACGACGAAAAAAAGAAAACAAAAACAAAGAAGACTGAACGGAAACATCCAATGGGATACTGTCGATCATAAAAAAAGGTTTTGCGGGTGAGAAGGTGCCTTAGGAACGAACAATGTCGTTCAAAAAGAGTTCCTACAGGAGCCAGAGGGAGTGCTGAATCCAAATACGCATTAAATAGCGTTTTTGTTGCCAAATAATGTCCTTCGAGCAACGTCTCATTCTTGTTTGCTTTCGAGGAAGAAGGTTTTTCTTTAAGCTTAAGTCTACCAAGAGCATTGCGGCGAGAACCTAAGGCAATGTAGAAAGCAATACTGAAACATGGCTTGCGAGCTAAAAATTTGATATTGTGGAAATAGAGTTCGCCTATGCGCAGCGCAGCACACACCAGCGGTACGTCTAATTTCCTCCATTTGGAACGTGAGCATTATGTTCAGTTTTCTTTTGCATGTTGTGCCCCAACAAGGTGACTGTAACTCTTCTACAATTGAAACATCGCGTGGTAAGTTGTAAGCTGATGCTTCGGCGAAGACTCTATGCGACATCTTGAGTGGAAGGCGAAACATTTAGAAAGCTTGCTTTCAATAAGCATTACAAGGTCAGGCCATCTGATGCGAGAGCCGAACACGACGCCTAGCTACTTGAGACGTGTCAACAAATCGCATAATGTTATTTTCTAGCCTTAGTTCATTTCTTCGAATATCATCAATGCTCAGGACCGAAAACAGACAGCGTTATTCTTGTTCGCTTTACCTACCAAGCCATCACCTCTGCACCAATTCTGAGGGAACTGAGGATCAGATGTCCTCTAATAATTAGTTCGTCCACAAAAGAGCAGCTATGGCAAAAACTTGCATTATAAGCTTACTGAATACAGGTTACGCTATGGGCTATACTTGCAATATCGTTTGCACAGGCATCAAAGAGAAATAGACCGAGAAGTCTCCATTGAGGGATACCACATTGAATCAAAAAGAAACCAGATTTTAATCATCGACCATAACGACTTGCGTAGGGCTGCTTAAATAAGACGGAAAAATTTCAAGATAAGGACTACGCACTCTATAGCTTTTGAGTTTGCAGAGGAGTATTTCATGATTAAGAAGGTTGAATGCTTTTATAAAAGACACAAAAATACAAAGCGTCAAGTTTTCAGCTTCAATATTACATAAAATAATTTCATTTTACTGGACTAAAGCAGATTACAGAGTCCGCCATCGGAAATCCAAATTAAGTGTACATTTATAAAGAACATTTGGAGAAAAGCCTACCGGTTCTCTTAAGCATTACATTTCTGAGAGCGTTCGAAAATACATTAAGAATACAAATTGGTCTGCAATTTGTCAACTTCTTCATATCAACTCCTTTAAAAAATAATGGACACTCTTGCACGTTTGATTCTTCCAGGAGAAATGACTAACGTGAGTGACGGGTTAATAATGTAGTTTATGTATCAGGCTAACAAATGCGCAAGAAACTTAAATGGCTTTATGCGTAAGCCTTGAAATACATAGAAGTTGATGATTCTAGGCTCGTTATGACACTAACCCCTTCCTCACTCTCTGCTAATTAGAAAGTAAAAGTTGCCTGCCTTGTATTCGGAATGAAACCAAGAGCGTCAGTGACGCAACGACTGGGTCTAAAGCTTCTATAAAAACTAATTCAATTTTTTGGGCAAAGAATAAGAACAGGGAAGCCGTCACTCAAAAGATTACTCAAATGTTTTTCTTTTTCTTTAGAAACAATTTATTTAAAGTTTCCGAAAAAATTTCTGAGCCCTACTGCTATCGATGTAATGCGATTAGTAGGGAGATTTGGATCATCCCAGTTGACTATTTAAATTGTTCCAATATTTTTAAAACGGTCAGGTGCTGAGTATTCCTAGTAGGCTAAGGTATTTGAAGAGTGTGAAATTGTGATTCCGTATTTTAACGTGTACAGGAGTCACCTATAGCTTACAGACTTCAGCGTTTAATATCTTTGTCTTCAAAATAAAAATATTGCAAATATCTTTAAACACATCAAAATCAGTTCATAAGAGTCATTAACTCAAGGACAGGCAAGAATACGGCTTAAGGTCGGAACGCGTTCACACTCAAGAAAACGGTCGAGTGTTGCGTCAGTTATACACTGGGAAACAAGGTGAATTTTCTGTGTTTTACTCAGAAAAGTACATAAATAGGGTCCGGATAAAAAAGCCACAGCGGTCACTAAAGTCACAGGTATGAGTAGCAGCAGAAATAACGGATGAAGCCACACCTAGGATAAAGAAGTCAATAGTGCTAAATTGGGTAGGCGTTATCCTTGTTGACGTAGCAATAGCCTTAGTGAAACCATCGGAAGTGATTGTGTACTTTAGATGACGATTGGCATTCAATGCTCCTAGTACATTGATGTGGAGGTCTCCACGAATTATGGTAGAAAATTCAGCTTGTGAGGTAAAGTCAAAGAATTTATCGGCATCACGTGAAGGCTGCCAGAAAGCAATAGGAACGTTTGTCAGCAAACTGTAGTCAAAGCATTCCCCAGTCGGAGGCCATTATAGAGAAGTCTTTTAATCCATCTCTATTTAAGCTGCCTTTCAGGTATTGGAAAGGCCTCGTCCTGAGAAGTCGTGGATGACAAATCAAAGATCATATGCGGACTGTTTCACAAAGTCAGCATCACAGGCAGCCCTTGTTTCAGTTAACATAACTGCATGAATTGTGCACTGCAGATTACCCGCAAAATTTTAAAAGTCAAATTTGTTGCGTAGGTACTGGACATTAAGATGTAAGGCGAAAAAGATGCAGCTGTTAACTTGATGTGGATGGTGTAATCCGGAATAATGCATTTTACCAAAGTAATTACTGAGTGAGGACTCCAAGGCCACACTCGGACCGAATGACAAATGCAGGATCACCTTCCTTCTTTCTAACGCTAATTTTCCTGCTAACATGCGAAACAAATTTGACCCAGACCACTTTGCTCGCTCCTTCATCGTCCCGACAAGGCTTCGGGAATGCTTCGTTATGTTTTCTCTGACAGCGACAGAGCTCTCTATCGCGCAAAAAGCTCCATGCTGTGAGCAATTTCTCCCTGACGTTCTGACAGGAAATGTGGAGAACAACTGGAGTTCTGTCCTGCTTTGTGCGAAGTCTTAACGTTTCCGCGACATCCTCTAGTGTTAGCGATTCAAGAGAAACCTTAGTACACACCTTGTTAATCTTAGCCAGCTAGTCTTCATGTTTAATGTGAATGACACGACGAAACTTCAAGTCAAACGCCGACTACGCCATTTCCGGTTATCAATACTAGCCTTGATTGATACTAGCCAGACGAGTTGTAGCAAACTCTCTTTCCAGCTCCGCAACTAGAACATTGAGCACTTCCGTTTCCTATTAATGGATAACGAGTAACTCCTTGAACTTGTCGGAATCGCTAGAAAGCATCACAATTGCCTCTTCGATCTAGTCCACTATTACACTGACGCAAAGAAAGGAGATGAGTTCTGTGCTCATGTCCAATAAAACTGCAGCAATATTAATTTTTGTTTCCTCGGCTTTTGCGGAAGTAACACCCTTGCCTGTAATTGGTCTGCACGACCGGCCATTTCAAGTTTTTCTAGATTTCTTGCTTACTTCAAGGTTTCGTCACTGCCGTCTGAGAAAGTCACCGTGTGGAAAGAGTAATTTTACACACATGTCAACTGTAAGCGCTTTTAGAAAACCCTCCTAACACGCGAACAACAAAACGCTGTATTCGTTTACTAGGAACAGAATAATCAAAAGAACTGGGTCTTTCTTTACGTGTGAACGAAGTTGTCATCGTTTTGGTAGAGCTTCTTGTACAGCATTGCGGGCACCACACATTTTAGGCAGATGATATTTTTTTGGGAGATCTTCACAGTCAAGCATTGAATAGACAGTCCCAAAGAGCCTCAAATTATCAGCCAATTTTAGTATCTTAGTCTACTTGATACAATTTTTAACACCGTTCACAAACACATTGAGTAATAAGGGTGACAAATTTGACTCCTGCTGTACGCCACAGTTCACAAGGTAACAGGAAGATGTGTATCCACCATAAGTGAGGACATTTAATCAGTCTCTAAACTAAATTTGGAACCATTCGTAAAGGTGCGGCAATAGGCCGGAGAATCGGAGTTTTTCTAGCAGCAACGAGTGGCTAATGAGTTCAAATGCTTTCCAAAAGTCCAATTATATAGCACCGCCTGCGTAATTTAGAAAAGAAACCAGCTCAGTCTTTACAGACCGGCAAGGTAAAAAGCCATGTTGCTCATCCTTCAGCTTATTGCTAAAAAGAAGAGCAAACAAGTATGAAGAACACGCTGCAAAAATTTAGAAATAGATCATATTTTATGTATTGGCACTACTATTGGTACCTTCCAGCAAAATGTAAATTCTCGACGGTGTAAGAATAAGTTGGCAATGTGGGCTAGAACAGGAGTAAGAACACTCAGTAGCCTCTGATAATAACATCGAGCTTTCGTCCGCACCTGCATATTTTTGGATGACACGGCGCGTATTGCTGCTTCTACGCCACTAGGATTAACGCGGTCAATATGATGGAAAGAATCGCTTCCTTCAGGAAGGTATAACTTTTGGGAGACGACTGGAACTTGTGCATAAACGCTACCGAAGTCGGCATAAAATGAAATCGGCATGGAAATGGAAAATTGCTATAAGTCGGCAGCGGAGCGCCGCAGTCTTTTTTTCTAGAGAATGCAACTACGCAGCGTAGTCGCGGAGGTAAAAACCTTTTGCTTCCGATTGATGAGCACTGTATTTTGTATACCACTCATGAATTGACGCCATACGATACCGTCGATGACGTACAGTGTTTTGCGCATTTCTTTGCTTAAATCTGCATAGAATCAGTGGGCAGACCTTGAGCCTTTATTATCTCTTTAGGAATGTAACAAAGCATTCCAGTTGCATTACTGTTGATGGTCTATTGTGCAGCTCCATGGGCACACGTTTCCGCAGAGACACCGCTTTCACAATCAGCAATTTCCTATCGAAACGGCCGTAAGTGCTCCCAAAAAGTGCCGAAAAAGATATGCCGGGAAAGCATCTTTTCGCTTTAAAGCGCCTAATTTTAGAAATTTGTACCGGGCTTCGCTGAAACGCCGAGCGCAAACTGGTAGGATTGTTCTATGTGGGCCGAATTAGCTTTTATCGCTCTTTTCTCTTTGTAATTCGAGACTTACTAAATTTTCAGAAACTTTTATTATCTTTGATATTAAAGTTCTTAACCTTCCTGAGCGTACTGCAGGAAACAAAGAGGAAACAGCACATTTGATGATCATACCTAACCATTCTGGACAAAAGTATTTTGGTCGGAAACCAGTTTATGAACACAGTTTTTTCATATATTGTAGTATTTCACTGTAAGAGTCAATAATCCGCAGAGCTCCCGTCGGCAGGATTGAATTTTTTGCTGTTCTGTCGTCGAAAGCGTTCCTGATTAGTTTTTTATGGCAGTCTTAACTACTTGATGCGAGTTATGGAAACACTCTAAAAGAAATATTTTGCAACACATCGACAACTGGACCATTACTTTCAATATTTCTATAACATTTCCTCACAAAATCTCAGTTTAGAAAGTTTTTGTGTAAGATTTTGCGCATGAAATATTTTTCGTGCGAAAAAAAGCAAATTTAAACATGACATCAAACCAATGCTTCTAGATTGCGCATTGTGCATTCTATTACTCAACTAATACGGCAAGCAGTAGAGAAGTACATGAAGCTGAACTAGAGCACAACACAGCATTGTCTGCATAGTCAATTTGTCTCCTCAACCCAGTCTCCTTAAGGTAAATCGAACCAGCAGTATGCACAACGGTTCTGGGCGCATAGAAGGAAGGAACATACGTGGCTGGTGAAGCGTTGGAATAATACAGTCCCTGGGGCAATTCTTGCAGGGACACGGCAGCTGTCTGCTAACGTAACATGGATGAAAATTTCAAGCGAAAAGTAAAACTCCGTCCGAGATTAGGTCAAAAGAAACACGAGAGCTGAATCGACCACTCTAAATAGGAGTGCGAATTGGAGGCCACAGGAGCGGTTTTGAAACAAATTGCTTGTTGACTTTAGCCTGCGCTGTGATTTCTAGGCGGTGCTATCAGAAAGTAGCCCAGGTAGGTCAACTAAGCTCTGTTTCGACACAGAGGGAGAGAGTAAACCAACCGGAAACTATTATTGGCTAAGCTGGCTAAAATAATCTTAAACAAAAATGCTTACTGAAATGCAAGACAGGCGGATAAACCACTTTCGCGCCTGCAGAAAACCATATAATTTAAGACGTTTTCTTAGATACGTGACATGCTGGCAAAACAGGCAAAGACTTCGTTATTCTAGCCTGAAGAATAATCTGCAGCCAGGCGCGTAGCAACAGTGAAAAAGGAAATAATAATGGGGTTGAACGGTCATCTTTCGCTTCTTCACTGTAATAATTCTCATTAAATCATGTACCTGTGCTGATAAGAAGGATATGCGTTTATTGCGTGCATAATTCTCGCCGTTTATCATCGGAAAACATAGTTACGCGAATAGCAATTATGAATGCAGTGCGCTCGTGCGTGGTAATCGTCTAGCGCCGCCCGCTCTTCGGCACGGCTTTGCATCATTCTGACGAGACACTGCATTGCATGCCTGAGCCTGGCATTTCCATTCCACGACGCCGATATTTCCCTAGTTAATATGCATGAGGTTACGGCCACCTCTTCCTTCACTTTACTATTTGATTTGTTTGCAGTAGTTATACCTTCTATACAAAGGGAGAAATAAGCAGTTCAATAAGCAGCGCTAAAATGAGGCGCATGATAAAGCGTAGCTAACGGCCCAGAGAGGGCTCACATCAGTCATTCTCGAGCGCGACAGGTGGCCTGCTTTACTGAAGTTATATATGAAAAAGCATTCATGGCAACAATCGAAAAAACCTCGCGGTTCCCCGCCGATGCATGCAACCTTTTTTTCTCGTCTCCATACTGCCATTTTCCAGTCCCATTCCAACACATATATCGGGACCAGGTCTCTTTTAGACACAATGGCTGCAAAACATCCCATCCCTAACAATTTCTTTCCCATTTCCACAGCCGAGGATGAAACCGCACCCCGATTTTTGAAGAAATGGCAAGCCAACCAAAAGGGACCAAGGTAGCTCAACGGACCAAGGGAAAGGGACCAGGGTAGGGATAAAGCATGCACAGAATGAGCCATTCTATCCATTTTCACCGATAAGTTGGACAGACATGATCTGAGTGTCTCTAATAGTAAGCCCCATCATTTTTCTTTTTGTGCAGTGTTTGGAATACCGTTAAAAACATATAGAGTAAGTTCACCTGACATAATGTGATTAGCGCACTTTTCATTTATTCGATGCATTCTTGAAAATAGCATCGCTTCTTAGTTTCCATCAAAAAACTTTTGAAATGCCACTCAAAAGCGTTCAGTATTATGGGATAAAGTTCATTTACAACAAGTACAGTTGTAAGACTCCCCAACAGAATTTTTGCGTGAAGAGGGTCGTGAAAAGACCGAAGAGCATGACATATTATTGCGTGGTATTCTAATGTTTTTCCTTTTAACGGATACAATCATAAAAAAAAAAACAAATTGGCGACATTTTCAAAGGCCATGGATTCGGCAACAAAGCATAGCAGGTACTTGTGCGGCTACGCACCTCATAGTTCTATACTCATATTTTCTTTCTAGGCCCAAGCCATCCGAGTTCGGAATACGCTACACGATGACGTTCTCTATTGCACATCCATAAATGGTCTTTGGGGCTGCTTGTCAAACCTAGATCTAATTAAGGGCATTCATTTGGACTTTGTTTGTTGTTGCGTTAGTTCTTTTTATGATTGCGCTCCGACATTGATTTTCCTTTAGTACTACGTTTTTGAAACAGATTTCTGTGCATCATTTCGTGAACATCAATCGTATTTTACGCATATTGTAGCTTCTGCCTTTCCTGCAGCAGCCTCTTGCGTGAAGCAAGCCGTATCTTGTGAGCAAATATTTTCAGCAGTTCCCAGCCTTAGTTCATGTGCGTGGTTCTGCGGCTGTTGGCTTCCCTTATTCTCTCGCAGTTCTTTTTCACTACTTCTTAGTGTTCTTTAGTTTTTGGCACAGTTATATTCTCAGTGCTCTTCTGCAACTCTCTGGTGCCTTACAATCCCGTAGTATCTCACAGTATATCAAGTGCAACTTCAGAAGTGAAACAGGCTCACCGGTTTGTGCGAAGCTTCACCTTCAGTTTCATCTTAGCCAAACCATAACTGAATAAATAAAATAAATATTGCCGTAGCTTGGATTGGAATCCACCCCGGGCTGAGAACAGTTGCTCGCTGGAGAACAGCAGCAGCCTCATCATTTCATCCTAAAAGGAAAACCTTGAATCTAGAAATAGTAACAGCTGCGCCGGTGAAATAAATTATTGAGTTTGCATAATTATGATGGCGTTTATAATTTTTCATATATATTCAGCTTCGTTCATCATCAGTCGGACATCTGTCGTACGAAATTGGTCGAAAAAAATTGAGCCAGGTATTAACCTCTCTTTCAGAAGTTTGTAGCAGCTTCAGCAATTTAATGTGGATTTGAGGATTTCCCCTCCTACTCATCGCCTTCTTTTTTGGCGTTGCTATTAGAAAATGCTTTTGAAAAATTGCATTTCTGTTCTGCCTAACGTTGGACACGTCTGTCACGTTTACGCTGTTCACCAGTTCTTTATATTTTTTGATAGTGTATAGGCGTATTACGAACAGCGGAGATTCATCTAACATAAACAAGAACATACAAGTATTCCACGAAAAGTTTGGAGTAAAAATAAGCGGAATAGAAATTATGACAGGTTGGGAAAAAAGCAACTCAAGGATAGCAACCGCCCTGTTACTAAGTTTAGAGACGGGAGACAGAAATTTATGTATTAATAGCATGCAAGAAACTAAAGTAAACGAAGTTTAATGTAAATGAAGATTTCTCTAGTAGGATTCGTAATCTTCAGAAAATAACTTTGGCAGAGCTCGTTTGAGGAAAGAGCAATGGGTACCAAGATTAAAAGTTATATTTTCGACAAGATAAGGACATATAGCAATATGTATTTATGGAACGATGCAGGAAAAAGATGCTTGAAAATTCCTAAAAATAGTGAAAGAGAAGGAAAAGCGAGCACACAGACAATGGGAATTTGAAACATTAACGGCCGTAGCATTTTGAACAAAATTGCGCAGCTTGAGTCTTTACTACTTTCACAAGACGTGGACATCACTGTCCTCACTGAATTATGGTTAAGCGCCGGTATTTGTGGCGGCGAGTTTACACCAACAGATTACAATTTGTTTCGCAAAGATCGTGTTAAAAAGGAGGGCTAGCTATGGCCTTAAAGTCATCTTTAGAACTTTTTAGAATGCTTACTTCTACAGAAAGCTTTGTATTTTTAAGCTTATTTGTGCCAAGTTTATGTTAATAAGGTCCGATATATTCTAAGCGTCATTTTTATACCTCGGAACTCTAATGTTTTCGTTCTCAATAATCTAAGCGCGTGTCTGCAATTACGTGTGAAAGAAGAAGGTAGATTAATACTAGCAGAAGATTGTAATTAACTAAACATTAACAGGGCCTTATTTTCAACATACTCAAACAGTGTTATTGAAAATAAATGTTAGAATATTGCTTTCAAGCAGATATGATCTCTCGTACACGTGATAGTTAAATCTAGGAACCGGATTGTGTCGTCAGTCGGCAGCTCATGCGTTAACTCGACTGGTTCGAACAATCTCTGAAAGAGGAACAATGCTTGCGTTACATCTGCCTGAAAAGAATCATTGCTATCATCAAAAAGAGTTAAATAATCATCTACACATCTGAACACTTTTACGGCGTTGAACTATGCCAGGTGACACATCAACATGTTCATCAACACATCAACATGGACATACGATCCACGAGGCCAAAAAAGTGTCCTCCCGTTCAACTCGGCACATTGCAAACTACTAAAGCGTTCCATTATTAACCTGTGTTCGACAAACTTTTGCAAAAATCCTGTCCACATGCCATGGAGCGCAGTTTTTATCAACAGACTGCGAGGTTGAAAGAAAGTGGTCATCCGGAGCAGATCATAATCTCGGTGGCTGAACAAATCTACAGGGAAGTGAAAAGTAAAAGCAAGGGAGGTGTGAAAGCCTCGGCTGAGAGTGCACAGAATCGAAACCTGGTTGTAGAAACCCTATTTGCGCAGTATCTCCCACAATTTGGAACATATAGGTAAAAACTTGAAGTGTAGAGTGCTGTTTTCAGCCCCGGAAAAGCTGTCAAAGCTTTGCAAGCTTACTCAGACCTGTGGCACGCTAGATCTACAGTGCTCTAAAAAACACCGGACTTCGTTTGTACCTTGTACTAAAGGTGTTGTGTATCAGATTGTGTTAAGCTGCGGGAAAGTTTATATAGGACAAACGGGCCGATGCCTTAACGACCGACTCCGAGAACAACAATAATTATGACAATCGGCGCAAGAGAAACATACGAGAAGGAAATTCTCGCCGTGCACTGCAGCGAATGCAATAAGTTCATACCACGGCTCCAGGAAACTACGATTTTAAGTAGAAGTAGCGATCAGACCGCGGGGGAGATTATCGAGGCAAAAGCCATCGAACAGGAAGGGGACATGTGCGTCAGCGCTGCGTCCATAGTGCTCCTAGATAAAGAACTTGGATTCTTGCAGGCCGCAGGCGCGCACCCGTAAAGTTGGACGCTCTTTAAAAGGGGGGATAATATTATTATTTATTTATTTATTAGTACCTCAAAGGCCCACTAGGGGCATTACATGAGGGGTGGGCATACATATCATTGAAGAAAAAAATCAGTGATGAATGATTTGAAGTATTCCAGGCCAGGATGGATGAAAGCTTCAGCGGGTTTTATGCTGTTTTAGTTAATGTGTTTTTATGCCGTTTTAGTCCTGTCATTTGTCATTTTATTTTCTTGTACTTTTTGACAAAGGGAGCCCATATACAGCTTCACCCTGCTTTCGCATTTTCGTATCAAAAAATTTTTTGATAAGGTTTCCACTGTTGTTTCCTCACCGTTGTTGATCATGACACCCTTTAGATGGTTTTAAGCGGCACGTGCCTTACGGAAAAAGGTGGGCGTTGCACAAATGTAACCCGTTTCATCTGACTGACCTTTCATGTCTTCTCAGGATTCCTTAGTTTTTCAATCACGTTCTTTATCAGGGTTTATCGCGAGTATCAGTGATTTTGGATGGCAGATGTAGTAGGACGTTTTGACATCTTCTTAGTCACATGTTAAAGAATTCTTTGTATAAAAGTCGCTTATTTTTTCAATAAAGCTCAGTCGAAAGTCAGCGCTGTTTTTCGTTCCCTTTTCTGTCCGTCCTTTTGTCGTGCGCGCTGCTAACACCTACAGAAATGAGGAGAGGCGCGACAGGGAACACTACCGGTGGCATTACCGCCGCCGTGTAAGAGCAAATCTCCCGCATTTGCCAAAACAGAAGAGTATATGCATTAGCTGGCTGAAATAAATAAAAGTAAAGTCTAGGCAATAGCATTCAGATGGTTTTCTGTTATAATAAGGCCCTAAACCTATGTCACGAACCAGTTACGATTGCAGCGAACTTCGGAGAGGTTGGTCTGGGCTGCCGAGGAGACAACGTAACTCAGAGGACCGACGGCGAACTGCTTTGTAGGCTCTGAAACAGCGTCGCAATGCTTCTCGCTGATGCCTCGGAATCGACTCGGCGGCCATGACCAAACCAATCTCCGGGCTGGTAATGCGTGTGTGTGTTGCAGATTATTGCGCCATGAGTCCATCTATCCCTGCTGTGTTGTTCGAGTTCATGCCATTTATCGACGTTCTTCAGCATGCTACAGGAACATAGTTAGAGCGCTTTTCACGTCGACGTGTTCTCTGTGCTGCACCCCATGCTCTGTGCGGTAGAGATGACTTAAAGGTAGAGTATCCGGCTCACGTGCCAGAGGACCAGGGTTTGAATACCCGTGCTGCGCAATTCTCAACTGGGTTTTAAGAACTCCGCGTGTCAATGGAATTGGATAACGAGGCCTAAGTGCAGGCTGATCTCGGTCACCATTACCAACAGTGCCATCCCTCACAAGAACAGAATCTCAACATCCTGGCGTAGTACTTGGCCGCAACCAAACAATTAACCCTCGGCCCTCGAATGTGCTCACAAGTAACCCCAGAAAGTTCTGGCAAGTTATAAATCCGCATCACGCGACAGAAATAAACCTGACAGATGAGTCAGGCGCAGTTTTCACTGATGATGAGTGCGCTAATATGTTTAACTCTGCCTTCAACTGAAATATTCTAATCTTTTTCAGCACCAACCTCAATGATAATCATGCTATGCCACCAGTTGTCTTCACGTCATCTGGCATTTCGTCCCTAATTTAAACCATGAAACTTCCATCTTCAGCCAGCATTGACAATATTAATTCAAAGCTTTTGAAAAATATCAAGGATATTTGTGCTCACTTTTATATATATTTGTGCTTTTATGCTTACTTTTTCACATTCACTGTTATCAGGTAAACTACCAGACGACTGGAAAAGCGGTAAGGTCGTTCCAGTCTTCAAATCGGGTAAAAAAATTCACCGCTTAACCTCCATCCTATTTCTCTTATCAGTGTGACCCGGCAAATTCATGGAACATCATCCACTCCAATGCCATGAGCTTCCTTGACTGTCACAACTTTTTTCATCCTGTGCAACATGGTTTTCGAGAGGGTTCTCTTGCGAAACACCGCTGGCATTTTTATCCATGATTTGCATGCTAATCTTGACTCTAACCTACCGAGGTATGTAATTTTCTAAACTATGCGAAAGCGTCTTAAAGGTCCCTCAGAAATGCTTACTACTGAAACTTTCATATTTGAACCTCCCTTCTAATATCTTTAAATAGATCGAAGAATTCTTGACTAACCGCTCACACTACGTCACAGTTGAAAGCCACGACTCCAATTCTATTCCCGTTACGTCTGGTGTCCCGCAATGGTCTGTCCTGGGTCCGCTTCTGTTTTTAATTGTTATTAACGATTTACCAACGAATGTATCTAGTGTATTTGCATGTTCGCCAATGATTGTGTATTTTATCGCCAAGTTATTAATGCTTCTGACGAAACGCCTTTTCAGGAAGACCTTAACCGCATTCAGGAATGGTGCGGCAATTGGTTATTGGAACTTAACCCTCATAAATGTAAAATCTTGTCTTTTGCGCGTCGCCGCAACTCGCTTCATTTCCCATACGTAATAGCTAACGTCCCTGTACAGCAGGTTCAAACATAAAAGTATTAGGCATCACCTTGCGTAGTGACTTGTCCTGGAGCATACACGTTACGAACATCAGTTCATCTGCTAATCAAACACCTGTATTTTTAAGATGTCATCTCCGCCAAGCCCCTAAACATGTAAAGTTATCAGCATACAAATACCTCCTCTGACCAAAATTAGAATGTGCCTCACCCATTTGGAACCCACACCAAGCTTTCCTAATAAATGCACTCCAATCAGTTCAAAATAGAGCAGCCAGATGCATCCATTCATCTTATTCTTACGACACCACTGTATCAGCGTTGAAAGCCTAATCTGACTTATTGCCCTTATCACTTCGCCGCTGCATTGTCAGCCTTTGCTTGTTCCATGAATTGTTCCTTAGTTCAATAGACCGCGCACCCTACAACGTCCCTCCAGCTCGCATACCTCATCACACTCGTGATCTTTTTAAAGCTTCCCGACCTCGTTCCCGCACCCCACCTTTGCCGCATCATTTTTTTCCGTACTACAGCAGACTGGAACGACGTACCCAATGATATCGCAGCCATCATGTTCTCATCCATCTTCGTGCATGAAGAAGCTTGAAATAGCACACAATATAATACGGAGAAAGGTAAGTGCTATATTTCAAATTTCAGCCCTTATCACTTCTATCTTTCAGCTGAGGGCTAGTAATCACAGTTAATCATAAGTTTGGGCGAAATCAATATTCCTTGTGGCTTCTTATGGATTCAAGTTCCACACCATTACCCATTATTTTTAATGTGAAGCGCTCTGTCCAGCATGAAGTGGATAGTGGCGTAAAGACTGGCATACCTTCTGAGCATGACTGTTGGGAGCGTAGTGATGGAAGTTCAGGAACACGCGCAGTTGTAAAGCCTAGCTCAAATCAGCTGGGAATGTTCTGAAGTGCTATAAAAAGGGTAAAATGCGCTGCTGTTAAGAATGGGCATTCACATAAAACTAAAAACTCATTAAGGAATGAAGCATTGAACTAAACGTCTTTTGGTGGGGCAATGATAATATGCAGCTCTCTCACCTGGTGCATCGGGTACACTTTCAGCAGATAGCACTAACGAGCAGACAGCAGACATAGCTGTGGGTTGGCAACAAACAGTGCAGTCTAAGTTAGGTCTTATGCAATGTTGGCCTTAATAAATAAGGCAACGCAGTGGTCAGACTAAAACAATGAAGAAATTTGGTACTATGCTTGGCGTTTGCTCTTCTTTTTCAACGAAGAAATATTTGCCTCTGAACGTCATTAATGTCTCATGTTTACCTTTTTTATTTGTCAGGTATACATGTTTTCAATGAAGAGTAAGACATATTTTCTAAAATTTCCGCTCTCTTGCAGGTCCCCTGTACAAGAAAGTCACACAAATGTTAATCCTCAGGGTACAAACTTTTGTTTTCATTCGTCCGACAGATGAAATGTACTAGCCCAGGCATTGTCGAAAGGTTAAGAAACGATTGCAGAAAAGAAGCTTGAATCCTGTCTACATCAAACCGAACGCAGCTTTAGTAACCAGGTAGAGAGGCTTACTGCTTGTGGCTATCCGCTTCACGTGCTTTCTTCTGTGGCCGAAGTTTTGTTGAAGAAACTGAAATGCTCTGCCAGTCCTGAATGTCAAACAAGTAAGCGAGTAGCAGCCATTCCCTATATCCACAAGATATCACATAATTTGAAAAGTGTTGGTAAAAGAGTCGGAGTGGATGTTGTTTTTTCGGCCCCCGTTAAGTTATCAAGCTTGAGTACGCGTGTCAAGAAGCCAGGAAAAACTACCCCCGATTGCCCCAAAAACCAAGACTGCAAATTTGTGAAGTGTCAAAAAAATGTCGTGTATTACATTTCTCTCACTTGTAATGGGTTTTATATTGGCCAGACAGGACAGTGCTTAAATGATAGGCTCAGGCAGCACCGCAACAATGTAGATAACAGAGTGTCGTAACCTTAGCATGCATTGCCGTGAGTGTGATTGGTCCCCAGAGTTTAATTTTTGCCGAGTTGTTGCTAGGAACAAAGACCAGCTGTGCCGCGAAATAATCGAGGCTTCGAATATCAAGAAGTATGGTGATACATGTGTAAGTGCTGCATCAGTGTCTTTATCACAAATAGAACTTTGCTTCCTGAATTTCTCATCTTAGTTTGTGTTGGCTTGCAGGGATCCGGGTGCATGAATGAGCTCTATGCGTTGTTTTCTATTTTGGTGCCTGAATGTATTTATACGCGCAGCGTGCCAAATAAACGTCAGTTGTTAGTTGAGCGCTGTGTTGTCCGTTTCCTCCTTTCTTCCGCTCTCTTCTTTGGCCTTCGGCCTTGCGCGGTTTCAATCATATCATTGCAGAAAAGTTTCGTCATTTTGTGAAATAGAACATAAAGATATTGCACAAGTGTTTGCACCTGACAGTCACTTTTCGGCATCTTTCTCGGGCGAGCGCTGGTAATAGGGTTGTTGTGTTGTGTTTTATGACACATAGGCAACCAAGGCTATCATGTGCCAAGCACAAGGTATGGGAAATTTTTTTTGCTAATTGTTGATTCCATAGGAGGTCACATGTGTTTATAAAACTGAACACAAGATCTGTGGAGCTTCTTTTATTTGATTTGGGCTCTTATTCTTCCTAGTTTCTACTGACGGTGCACCGAATCAATAATGCAAGTATGTGGCAGTCAATTTCTACTCCCAGTGCATAAAAAAAGAACCCGCGTCAAAGTAGAAAACTGTCTGCGGACATGAAATGGCACTAAAAAACAGGAATGTATAAGGATTCGCTTAAAATATGCACTGAGCACAGATTTCTCATCTTGTAAGAAGAAACTATGGTAATAAAAGAAAACATGCAATTTTCTAGCGCTGTGAAAAGACGGCTTTCGGGGTGTGGCTTCAGGGTCACGCCGAAGTTTTATGCTACGTGGATCTGGTAAGCACACGATAAAAACAAGTAGGAGTGGCAGTAAACCGCATCGTAAAAGTTCACTTTATCGGAATCAGAAACAACATGGAGAGCATGAAGAAGAAAAAGAAGAAAGGAAGACTACCACAAACATGAAAGAAACCTTAGCGTTCCGTGTTTACTAAGGTAAACAACAACAAAGAGCAATGCACAACGGCTCGCACAAGCATCGAAGAAACCGAAGCGACGCCTGCGAGAGAAACACGCTGCGATAACCTGCTCGCACGAGCGCCTAGTATATACCACACGCCCAAGAATATTGGTCCTCTGGGCGCTGTAAACCGATGAGGTGAAACATCAAGCTTAGGAATAAGAGAAGCTATGTTTACCCTGCTTTCAGGCAGGATTGAAAAGGGGACTGAAAATGTTGGGACGAAGGGATCTCTGTTGTTTCTTCCTTCTTTAGTTCCTGGCCCTGGTGCTATTCTTCTTTACAGCTTCGATTCTTGGATGGGAAAGCGAATGGGACGCAAGAAAAACAAGATCTGCTGTCGGCATCCACTATTTCGGCAATGCATTCGTCCAAGGCTCAGGGAATGCTTGACTGTTTCACCGCCATTCAGTGTGAGAGCGGGAGCAGGCTTGGCTTCTGTGCCAGTATTTTGTGCCATGTAATGGCGATAAAAAACCTCATTCAGAATTTGTTCTCTTGCTTGGAACGTTGTCTGTACCTCGTGTACTGAAACTCGGCGTAACACCAATATTGCAATCAAGTGCCGTTGCGATGTCTGTAGGCGACAACGGTCTGTTTCTGTCGGTAGCTTCAGTACTGTAGGCAGTTAAAACCAGGCTTTTCCTTGATCTATTGTCGGTTTGTTCATAGACAAGTGAAAAAAATTCCGGGATAAGACGCCTCTCACGGAGCCTTTTGCTAAGTTGAAGTTGAAGTTTATTTGTCGCTCTTAGTGGTACAGGTATCACTAGGAGAGAGAAGACGCCGGGAAAAAAGCTGCTTGAATGCAGCTTGAGGGGCACCCTGCGCCCACACTGCTGAGTCAACGTATTGCCGCAGTTGATTACAAGACAGCTACAGGTGAGGCAGTCAAAAAAAAACTAAAGTATCGACATGAATGGAATATTTACAATAGAATTACAACATTAGCATCTCAATCACAACAATAATCGTCATAAATACTCAAAACCAAAAGAATCACACCATCCAAGTGCACGATAAGCAGAATTCACCCGTGTTATAGCTTTAGTGACAGTTCAGAACAAGCTCTAGGTAAACGTGTTCAAAAAGGTACAAAATGGTTTTTGGGCTCATTACTGTTATGTCTCTTAGAGATATGTTATTTTCTAAAATGTTCAGGTATTTTGGCAGAATAAAATATTATGATTGCACACCGTAGTTGGTCCGACAAAGAGGCAATGGCCAAGGAAAATGAGAGCGTGTGTCATAGACGGTTGAATAGCGAGACATTTTTAGAAGCCAGAGAGTGGTTTCATTGTTAGTAAAAAGCGTAGTTTTGTACATTGATAGTAACCTGAAATGAAACAAAGAAGTGATCTCTGGGATGCCAAATTTATTCAAGTATGGATGTGTGTGGGTATGCCACGGTATGTTTGCTATTTGTCTATTTGCCCACTGTTTTACTGTTATTAGTGTGGATATGGTGTGCTGGGTGGTCGTTCCCCAAACTTTGAGACAGTAAGTCAGTGATGGGAGAAAGAATGCTTGATAAATGAGACCTTTACTTGAGACGGAACTGTGTCCCTATGTTGCTATTGTTGGAAGTAGAGCCTAAAAGCCTGCTTTATCGTTATGGGCTACTTAATCTGCTGAAGGAGCTTTCTTCGAAAGCTCACGAAGATATAACATATGTGGTAATGTTGTGTGTTAGGGCACCTATATCTTCCATGTTTACTCGAGATAATTAAATGGCCTGTTTTTCTGTTTTATTATTCTACCCAATCTACTCAGCTCCATGCATGCTTTACGCATATTATTGTGAGCAGCTGTTATTGAAAGAACTTCATGTTAGGCTACAACTGCACAAGCCAGATGTTGGAGGAAGTCGCCCTCTTCATAATTGTGCTCTCGTGCTTTCTAATCCACAGGGCCGTGCATTGGGTAGATTCCAATTGGACAGGCGGGGCAAGGTATAGCATAAGACCGAAACCATTAAAAGAGCTTGCAGGGCACTTGCTGCACTGCTAGACGAAGTGCGGAATTTCCCAAGCTGCCGACACGGAGTATCAGTTTCGTTTCTACGGTGGCTGTTAAATAGTTGAAACAGAAGAATATATCAATGTAAAAAAAGAAATAATTCTCTAGTCTCATTGGTCAAGGTGACCGCGAAAAATGCAACAGCGCGTTACTTGGAGCGCAGCATAATGTGCGAGTGCTCCCAAACTAATCACGCTCCCCATCACAACGGCACTGTCTACCTGAATGTTGTCTTTTTGCCAGATCGTTTCGATTTCAGTCCAGATGTTGAACTGAGAAATGGTCGAATTCAAAAATGACACGACACTGCCAAGTGACGACATCGACCCATTAGAATGGTTAGAGTAGAGAGGAACATACCATAACTTTTTCACAATAGGATTAAGAAGGAACGACTGCGCCTGCTGGCTGCCACTATTAGTTGAAAGTGAAGGAATTTCATTATAAGAAGTTTTACGTGTATATTGTAGTACAAGACATCTAAACAAATTAATGTTTAATAAGCACCTCTAATAAAGGTGATTACTGTTGTTTACCGGCTTTCATAGTCCTGGTTTTTAATAAAAAAAGACAACGGCAAGCAGTTTAGAAATTTCAGTGAGTCTTTAACAAGTGGCACACTGAGCTCATCTGTCGGCTCCAGCGTTGCAGAGATGCACTCTAATAATATGTACCACATGCGACCATTAAATCATTGTGATATCGCGAGGAACAGCCCACATTTTGCCGCACCACACAGCTGTACGCCCGTATTTCATGCAGCGTCTGCCCAAATGAATTCTCTATTCACGCAGCGAATGTATCTAAGAGTAAGTAAACGACTGTAGAGTTAAGCTTTCGCTCTTTTTTTGAGTGGGAAGAAAGCTGTATACACTTTGCCTGCTTCATAAAAATAAAAACAACCACTTGTTCTGAAGCTCGAGAGAAGTGCGAGAGAAAGGCGGAAGGCGAGCGTCGGTAAAAACGGAGCCCATTCTGATCACACTAATTTCAAAGCTAGCCTAAGAGCTTTAAGGCTCATTGAGAACGATGAGTACAACATGTCGAAGAACTACCCTAAATAAATGAACGGACGAATGAGTATTATCAGGAAAAATGCAGTAAAAGCAAGCTGCAAGCGCCGCCTATCGTCGTCTTATACGCCGTACTGTTTGTGTTAATAATGACTGAATAAAAAAAAAGTTGTCAAGTGTTTGGTGATCGTCAACAAACCAGCAAAGCTTCAGTAGAGTTAGTTTTTGGGCTACTTGGAATTTTTGATTTAAACTCATAGTTTTTCACAGGCCTGCAATGTCGTCGTAGAAGACGTGTTTCTTTGAGCCATAGTGGCGGTGCAGGGCATCCGCCCGCACCTGGCGCCGGCCATTATGGTCCTCCTTGTGGATCTTAGCCGGAAGGGGTTGAACGTAGAGGGCGCTTCTCCACAGTTCGGGCACTCGAACCCGTTTCATGGTATGGTGATCATGTCTGATATGTAAGCGGTCCAAGAGGCGGTGACCGGACACGGTCTGGGCGAGACGCGTGTATAGGTTAACGAGATGCGCCTCGCGAAGTTCTGGGTAGGTGTTCACCACCCCCAACGCGAGGAGTCGCGCGTTGCAAGTGGAGATCGGGAGTTCGAGGGCTTGCTAGAAAATTTTGCGGAGTACAATCTCCAAGTGGTCTTCGTCATGTTTCCGTAAGCGGACGTAAGGAGTCGAGTACAGTACTGGACTAGTTACGAAGGCATGCGCGAGCCGCATCGCATCCTTACTTCGCAACCCTCCCTGCTTACTGGAAACGCGGCGAACCATTCGGTCCACCTGGTCGCCGACTTTGCTGAGTTTGGCAAGAGTTGTGTCTGCCTTACGATGTTGATTAATGAAGAGACCGAATATTCGTAGCTCCTTCGCTTCACGGATGGGGCCGCTTGCGAGAGAAAGCTGAACGGAGATTTTGAATTGCGGAGAAGATCGAATATGCACAAATTCAGACTTGGACGAGAGCACTGGAGGCCGCAGTACGTGGCATAGTGATCAACTACGCTCGCCGCTGCTTGCAGGCACTCCTGCATCTCTCCTTTGTTTCCCGTAGGGGCCCAGATGGTGATGTCATCGGCGTAGAGCGCGTGCTGAACACCGCCGACACCCGCCAGCTGCGCCGGGAGATGCATCATAGCAATGTTAAAGAGAAGCGGGAGCGACACAGGGCCGTGTGGTGTGCCCCGCGTTCCCATCTCAAAAGGGCCGTACTCCGTCTCTTGTATACGTATATAGGCTAAGCGGTCTGCTAAGAAATCTTTGATTTAGTTGAAGGTATGAGGACCACAGTTGGTCTCGCTAAGGTGCTTTAGTATGACGCCGTGTTTAACATTGTCAAACGTGTCCTTGAGATCGAGTGCTAGGACTATTTTGTCGTTGTGTGGGTGTTCTACGGGTTCGAGAACCTCGTGATGAAGCTCTAAAAGGATGTCTTGTGCGGAAATATTGGGTCGGAAACCAAACATGGTGTCGGCGAAAGTGTTCTTGCTCTCTAGATATTCCGAGAGGCGGTCACGGACCATCGTTTCCATCAGTTCTCCTGCGCATGAAGTGAGGGAGATGGGCCGGAGATTGTCTGCGTTTACCGATTTCCCCGTCTTAGGGATAAAGGTGACCAATGATGTCTTCCAATCCGATGGCAACGAAGTGCCCCCGGTCCAAATGGCGTTGATATATTCGACTAGGGTTTCGTATGCCCGATCAGGAAGGTTCGCCAATAATTTGACTGTGACCTTATCCCTCCCGGGCGTCGTCCTCCTGCGCATTTTGGCAAGAGCCGCACGAAGGTAGTGAAGCTAAAAAACTTGATCCAGTTCCGGATTATCGCAGCCTGCGTACGAATAATCCTGTTCACGCGGGTCTTGAGCCTGATTGAGGTATTTGAGCGCAAGGCGTTCGCTAGCTGCTTCGTGTTTCCTTGAAAGTTCTGTGTCGCGCAACTGAGGTGTTTCTGGGTCTCCGAGCGTGTTTGTGTGGGGTCTATGAGACTCCTAAAGAGCCGCCAAGTGTTGTGGCTGGACATCTGTCTTGCTGCGCTGTTGCATCGATCTACCCAGTTAGTGTCTGCGAGCTAGGCAGCATACTCTGCAGCTTGCTGGGGGAGGTCAGAGATGCGGGCGCGGAGTTTACCATTTTGTTTCTGCTGCCGCCATCGCTTAGTGAGGTCGCCGTCGCGCGCTGATGCACCTCTGGGAATCTCAGCGCGCGGCGGTGACGACGGCTGCGGCAGCGGCAGCCACCTGCGATCTGCTTGACGCCACTCGGTTTCGTGCATGCGCAGGTGTGGCAAATATGTAGTGTGGCTCACGCGAAGCGCGGTGTTGACGAGCCTATACTCCGTTTCATACACCAGGTGCAACGCTGCCAAAGCTAGCGCTCCTTTTTGCGCAAACTGCATCCGTGATACAAAAAAGTGCGTTGCTTGTGGTGAGCGGAAAATAGCAAATGCTTTGCTGGCAGGCTTCGTAAATGATACTTTTGTCATCAGCGTGACAAAAAACGCTGCTATTGCGAGCGAATCGATCGTGATCTGTGATTTTGTATTTTGCGCTTGTCGTATTTTTCCATTTCACATTTTCGCTGTCTCCGCAACCCTGGCCGCGTTTACTCTTTCTGTCCGGCTCCCTTTCACTTTTGAGAAAATGGCGTCCTGCTCAGCGGTCGCGGCCACCTCTCCTGTATGCATTTTCGCGAAGGTTCGTGCGTCCAAGCTGTCAAGGCACTCCCGTACAAGGATCCGTTTTCCGGAGAAGTCTGTTCGGGAAGTACTGAGTGCTGTGAGCGAGGACACCGGAGTATCTCCCCGTACCTTTGCCAAAATCAAGGCGGAGCGCCTGTGTTGGCCTTTGGCGTCTCCGAAGAAAAGACCTCGCGACGTGAAGATTTCAAGCTCGCGAACAGTCAAGAATGGCAGCTTCTGAAAGTGCACAGTACGTACGCGAAGAGGGAAGTCCCAACACTGGACAGTGTGCTAAAGGCTGTCTATGAGGACGACGACCTGCCGAAATTCAAGAAAACGACGTTGTGGAGGTTGATGGAGGACATGGGATTCACATTTGAAAAAAAGAAAACGGAACCTTGCGCTGATCGAGCGAAGTGACATCATTGCCTGGCGTCGCAGGTACCTGCGGGCGATCAATGCATTCCGAGAACAGGGCAGGTACGAATCGTCCCTTGCTTATTTTCTTACGCAGCACGTTTAGACTGGCTTCCCATAGAGCTTGATATTAGCTTTGCAACCTCGTAGTCGTAACAGTGATTGCTGCTTGAGAATGACACATTTAAAGGAAATCGTCTTAACCGCGTTGCTGTTGCGGACCTTTTGCGCAGAGGTGACATTTCACGGCCAGTTTTGCGCTACGTTTGGGTGGGGCACGTGTCTGCATGGGTCAGATTCAATCGCTAAACCCGAATTGGTGCGGCAAGCAAAAACAATAAAACTGCCAAAAATGTCGTAGCACCGCAATGGGTAGTGCCATCTCGTCGTCACCGTTAGGAACGAATAAACACCCACCGTACACTGCCCGTTGCTCCAGTGATGCGAGTTACTGGCGCTACTGCTGCGAACGCTGTGAATATTTGTTCGCAGTCGCCACAAGTGCAGAGATTTCAAATGTTACCGAATTAGTCAAGTAACCCATGCAAACATACAGTGAATATAAACTGGCTACCTAATGCCGCCTGGGCGCGAAATATAATCCCGAACAAGGGAGCAATAAAGCCGAAATAATTATTTTTCTCGATTGTCTTTGAGCGGCTATTTGTGAGACAGGGGTCAGCAATGTGTTTGTTGCAGTGCGTTGCCTGCTTACATGCTGCAGCATGTTTGTTTATTTAATAGCATTAACTCGTGCACTCGGTTGTTTCACATTTACAGGTGCATCATCTACCTAGATGAAAACTGGGTCAACGCAGGGAACACAAAATGAATACGTCTGGCAGGACAAGACTGTGAAGTCATCTTAGGATTCTTTCCTGAAAGGTTTAACAACGCGATTGTCTGCGCCTTCGGGCAAGGAAGCCACTGGCTCTTTCCAGAATAAACCATTTCTCCCAAACACTGCAGGGTCAACATTCTTCATTGTCCTGCCTCATATATAGAATATTTTTTCCTAGCGTTGTACAACTTTTTCTGCATTCTTACTTGACGCTCCCACAGCTTGGAACTTTTTTTACCTGGCTGCATGAAAATCCTGCCTGAGCAGCTTCTGCTCTTCTAGGTGAGCAGCGAAATAGAGACAAGCTGACTTGTCTCTGTATTGCCTTCATATACATTTGTGCGCGACAACAAATCTCACTCTTGTGGCAGTACTATTTTCTGTCACTGTGTGAATCAACAGTATGCCTAAATTTAACAGAACACAGGAAACAGGCCATATCGAGGTGGTGCGTGTAAAAATATTTTGACCCATCCGTTTAAATATACTGCTCTTTTTCCGCATATAATAGCCAAGTTATAGAGCTATCTTCAATGACAAAGGAAAACGCGCTTTGCTTAAAAACGAAAGATACCTTAACAAAAACAAAAGAATTGCAGATATGCACAAGAATGTTACGCATACACAGTCAGAAAATAGGCGATTAAGAAGTCTAGATTATGTTTTCTGCGCTCCTGTATTCTAAATTCTAAACCAGCATTCTAAATTAACAGACATCTTGCTTCTCAACTTTTGCGATCAGTAAAAAATAACTGCTCTCGCCAAGTCTTTCCGGCTACTCTACAGCACAGTGCCAATGTCGGTCGCAGACTCTTTTGGCGAAGATTGGATTAGCCGCTAACCGGTTGCTCAGAACAATTCATAACATGCCAGATACCTTAAGAGAGGCCTACAAAAGAGTGGGTTCCACGGCAACAGCGAAATCGAAAGTTGCAGACGGCCACTTGTTAATCGGGCCACAGCGGAGCACTCAACACTGTGCTGATTAATTAAACCCGACGAATGAACGTCATCTTTCGCTCAAATCTCTAGCTTGCATCTCAAAAGTATAGTCACAGTGCTGCAGAATCGGGAAGAAAACCGCCACTGCTGACCAAAAGCCGGTGCGAGCTCATTGACAACGAACTTCAGACAGTTCACATTAACGCGGTATGCATCAAATGAACAGACGCATGCAGTTTTTTTGAGAACATGGCATAATATTCAAGCGATTGTGAACAAAAACAGATTTCTCTATCAAGTCACGCGAAATGCATCTTGCGATGAAAAAAAAAACAGAAAAAATGTGCGAAAAAAAAGTTTCGCCACGCGGGATTTGAACCCATGCACCCCCAACGCGGCCTGTCGACATTCCGGGGCGACGCTTTAGACCACACGGCCACAGAACAGCGCGGAGTAATACAATTTTCTTTATTTTCTTTTGCGGACTGCTTCCGTAGCCTTGACAGCGTTGCACATGATGTATGAAACGGAGTATAGTGATGCTTTTCGCTTCGAAACTATTTCAGAAGCGCTCTTGAAGAAGTTGAAGCCCGGAACTGGCAAGGAGGCAATAACCCCTCCGTAGGTTAAAGTAAGGCCTGAAGTGATGCCCTATGTGCACAAAGTGCCCCATGGCCTCAAAAAGGCGGAGAACAGGCACAACGTGCCATTGGTCTTCTCAGCCCCTCGGATGCTAGGCCAGTTGTCCCGACGCATCATAGGTGAAAACAAAAAAAACTGTTTTTAAAAAGAGGCACGTGAACCGCTTTTCGGTATGCGACACAGGCGTTGCGTACGAAATCCCCTTGGCGTGTGGCAGGTCGTACATCGGGCAAACTAGGCGCTGCATCAGCGACCGGTTCAGGAAGCACGCATTAGACTTAAGGAATGGGGAACGTGCTAACCTTGTCGAGCACTGCGCTACTTGCAAGGATTGTAGACCGGTGTTTTCGGGAGTGAGGATTCCGAGCAGATGGAAATCAAAAACAACCCGTGAAATGCAAGAGACATATTATGGTCAGAGAGCAGTGTCAGAATCTTTCAGTGATATTGAGTTCTTTTGCATGCTGTAGAAACGATGTTCTTTTCAAAGTTGTTGCGATAAAGATGTGATGCGAGTTTTTTCCCTCTTTTTTCTTCTTTATCTTGCGCGGTGTGCGCCTGTGCTACTCTTGGTGTATTTAACCTGTATGTGCGTCCCTAAATAAACAGTTGTCAGTCAGCTCCCTGTTCGTCCTTCTCTTCTTGCTTCTTTTCTTTGGCCATGTGCCGTTGCGCTCAAAAACTATGGGTTTAAATTAGCAAAGCTTATATCGCAGAGCAGAACTGCTTGCGTTCACAATGTTGGCTGCCTATTTTTTTCCACATTAACACGTTACATCAAGCTTCCCTTTGTCAAGGCATTAGCCCAGTGATAGGAAAAATCGATTCTACGTACGAATACAACGGAAACCAGCATTCCTTGAGAATTAGTGTTGACTAATCGAGCAGAATATAGATGAGTCTAGTTAGACTAGACTCCTCGCACCACTTAAGTATCGCGGGTGGGCTATGAAAACATTGTGAACATAAACATCGGCCACTGAAGACCAGTGTAAAGGAAAAGAGCTGATTCAGAAGGAAGAACACCGCAAAGAAATAAATCGCCATTCTGGAGCACATGCCGTCGTGGAAATTTGCTTTTTTTTTTGCCCGCGCTGCAAATTTTAGAAGACTTTTTTCTGCAACAGCATTAAACCAGGAGTATTACGGACACATGATTAAAAGATATCAAAACTTTCATCGATACCTCCTACACTAGAACGCCCTACTGGCGCTATTCAGGGACAAAGGAAATATTGTTTTATTTATGAAGCACTAAACTGAGGTTACCGCTTTTGTTTGCGTTGTAAACAGTTCCCTTTGTTTTCGAACGAGTGTCATTGCTTATTATCGACCGCCGTAGGTGAGCCAGGGCTGTGGGGCGACCCGTTCTTGCTTCGTTGCGAGGTACTCCGATACAGCTCTCCGGCTCGCCAGACTACGGAGCTGTACTGCGAGAGGGGCGAACCGCCGCTTAAGCGATTCAATGCTGTTCTCACAGACAGAACGTCAGGTTAACAGTAAAAAAAAACATAAACAAAACAGATTAAGTGAGTGCTTGTATTGTGGTCCTTAGATGTATTTCACATGAATGTCACACAAATTACATCATCATCAGCCTCACTGTGCCTGCTGCAGGGCAAAGGCCTCTCTCATGTTTCTCCATTTAACCTTATCCATGCCATCTGCGGCTACACTATCCCCGCAAACTGCTTTTTCTAATCCGCCCACATATCTTGCTACGGCCGCCTTCAACGCCTGTATTCTCTTGAAAACCATTAAGTTAATCTCAAATAACATCGGTTATCTCGCCTTCGCATTACATGCCCTGCCCCCACTCCCTCTTGATTTCGACTAAGATATCATCAACCCGCATTTGTTCTCTGACGAACTCCGCCCTCTACATGTCACTTAACGTAAATTATATCATCTTTCCCTAGCTCGATGCGCGGCCCTCATTTTAAGTTGAGCCCTCTTCGTTAACCCCCCCCCCCCCCCCCCCGTTTCTGCCCGATAAGTGAGTACCGGTAAGATACAGCTGTTGTATACTTATCGCTTGAGGGATATTGGCAAACGGCCATTCACGAACTCAGACAGCCTGCTAAATGCGCTCCACCCCATTCTTATTTTTCGAGCTGTTTCGCTCTCGTGATCGGGATCAACAGTCACTACCTGCCCTTAGTAGAGGTATTCCCTTACCATTTTGAACATCTGGCTAGCAACTGCTAACTGCTGTTGCCTTGCGAGAGACTGTTGAACATTTCTTTCGTTTTCTTCATGTTTATTTTTAGACTCATCGTTTTGCTCTGCCTGCTGACTCACTGATCGTGCTTTGGAGTTCATCTCCTGAGTGACATTACAAGACAATGTCATGAGCGAATCGCAAGTTACCAAGGCATTTTTCATTAACTCTTATCTCTAGCTGTTCCCTATCTAGGTCTCTTAATACCTCCTGCAAACATGCAGTGAATAGCATTGGGGAGATTGGGTCTTCCTGTCTGAAAGCTTTCCTCTTAGGAATTTTATTGTGGACTTTGTCGACGACTATGGTAGCTGTGCAGCCGTTCTAGATGTCGTCCAGTATTTTAATGTAAGGCGCTTCTACGCCCTGATTTCGCAATTGATGCATGACTGCTCAGGTTTCGGCTAAGTCAAATCTTTTCTCGTATTGTATGAAGACTTTTTATATGGGCTGGTTCTATCCTAAATATTTTTGTATCCCATGATTGAGAGCTTAAATATGGGATTTGTCAAGTATTTTTGACGAAAGCCTGCCTAATCATTTGGTAGACTGAAGTCCGAGGGCGACGCTATCGAATCACATGTGGGTCTTAAGTACCGACCTGCCTTTCCCTATAAGTACAAGGTTCAGGTTATAGCCGACACTACCTCTACCGCTTAAGCACACGATAATTTCTGGCCACACCAAAAAGAAGCGCGCTACAGGTACGCCTGTTTAACAAACATACAAAAATTTATTTATTTATTTATTTATTTATTATATTTAATTGATTACTTAATTAATTACTTTTATTGATACTGCAGGTCAAAAAACTGGCCCTAGCAGGAGGGGCAATACAGTTAAAGGTGTGACAATGCAAACCAACAATAAACACTAAAGAAAAATAATGCTGGGTGTAGCAGTTTTACTCAATCAAGTACATTCTGGCACCAGCAACATTACTAACAGAACATGAAGAGCCGCAGATGTGAAAAAACAAACAGGCGGGGAATTTTTTCTTCAAACAACAGAACTGCTTTGGGGGGAAAAAAGGCATCACAGAGTGAAGAAGTTAGGAAAACATAATAGATTACGAACACTGCTTTTGTTTGAGTTAGTTTATAGAAAAAAGATGTTTTTCCAGCTCTTCTGCAGAGTTTTGTGAGTGCAATACCTCGACAGGTATAGAATTCCATTCGTGTATAGTACGCGGAAAGAAACTATTCATATGGGATTTTGTTTAGAAAATATTGGGGTAAGTGACAGGTCAGTGTCTTGTCTGGCGTGAACTTAGAGGTTTTACGCAATGAGGCCGCTGAAGTGCGCTTTTTCCATTTGTAATGTTATGTAAAAATTGGAGACGATTTACTTTACGCCTGTTTTCCAGCGTACTGATTTTATTTGTAAGCATTATTAAAGACGGGGAATCCTCTCTTTTATATTTACCAAAGATGAATCTGATAGCCATCCTTTGAACACGCTCTAGATTCATGGTATTCTTTTCAGTATGAGGATCCCGTACCACTGCTGCATACTCCAATTTCGAACGGACAAATGTGTTGTATGCTAACATTTTGGCACTTACAGGTGCGTTTCCAAGTTTCCTTTTCAGGAACCACAACTTACGCAACGCTGCTGAACATGTAATGAAAATATGGTTTGACCAAGAGACCTTAATATTGAATGTGACACCCAAATACTTGTATTTTGCAACCTCAGATATTATTGGGTCGTTAAGTACATAATAAAATGCACTAGGTTCTTTTTTCCGTGTGACTCGCAGCAGAACTGTTTTGGTTACAATGATTTCCATTCTCCAAAGGTCACACCAATCACGGATAGCATTAACTGATTTCTGTAACTGCTGTCGTTCCTGGAGACAATTTTTCTAAAAATGACACAGTCATCCGCAAATAAATTAACATGTACATCATCAGGAATTACGTCGACTATATCATTAATATAGATCAAAAATAAGTGGTCCTATTACGCTGCCTTGCGATACACTAGAAGTTACCTGATGGATATTGGAAGAACATTTGTTTATTTCTGCGAATTGCTGGCTGTGACGGAGAGAGACCTGGATCCATGTTATAAGACAAATGCTCTCCAGTTTGTGAAGTAATTTTCCATGGGGAACCTTATCGAACGCTTTACTAAAATCAAAAAGAGCATATCGACTTGCCCGGACGCGTCAAGCACCTGAGAGATTTCATGAACTGACACAAGCTGGGTTGTTGTCGACATTCCCATTCGAAACCCATAGTGCAATGGAGTGAGGGCATTATTGTCTGTCAAAAACTCACGAATAAAGCCTGCGACAATGTGCTCTAATAATTTACTGCAAGTGCTCGTTATAGAAATGGGACGATAATTGGATACTCAAAGATGGTCGCCCTTTTTATGAATTGGAAGAACTCTTGCGGTACGCCAGTCAAATAGTATTTCTCCTAATTGTAATGATAATTTTAAAAAGTCAGTTTAAAAAACACATATCTGTTTCGCATACCTAGGTAAAAAAGAATTTGGTACATTATCCGGCTCTGCAGCTTTCCTGACATCAATTTTTAACACCATATCCAAAACACCTTGCCTGGAAATCACAATCTCGTGTACAAAAGACCTACCAGTGTTATAATGTTCAAATTCATCCAGATCAGAAAACATACTCTAAAAATAATTATTGATGTGTTCAGCAATACTGGAAGCGCCTTCAATAATTTCATCATTAACATTAATTTTATGAATTGCCTGTTTAGATTGACCTAAAAGACGCCAACACTTCTGTGGAGCATGTGAAATAAGTTGTAAAAGTAAAGGCGCAAAAAACCACACACACACACACACACACACACAAGACAAGAGAACGAGACAGAGCGCCTCACAACTAGTTTATTTTGCAGAACCCAGATACATATATACACTTAGCCAGCCCCTGCGCAAGGAACAAAACTACGTATCAATGAGATAACGAACGCTCTAAAAACTTTTTTTCCGCCTGATACAGCGCAACAGATGTTTCACTGACACACGAACTTCCTTTCTTATTGATATAGAACGCTTCAATCAGTTCTCTGGCTTTGGTATTGCTGCTTCTGGCAAGAATCCGCACTGATGAGAAGCATGGCTGACAAGAGCGTGAAGGGCATCATCTGATATGTTTCGGCAAATTTGGGCCCTCTTTATTTTGTTCTACATTTCGTTCGTGTTCCCTAATTCGCTCATTGACGCAGCGCCCTGCTTCTCCTATATAGGAACAATCGCACGACAGGGGAATTTCGTAAACAACCCCTTCGGCACATTTCATGAAAGGTCGCCCATGCTTAGTACCGCAGCCTCTTTCTTGTTCTTTTTCTCTTCTTTTCTCGATTCGAGGGCAAATGCTTCCGAGCTTCAGGGGGGCTGAAAAAATGAGCGGGACACTATGCCTGCTCGCAACCTTCTTCAGGTTGTGGGCCAACTTGTGCACGTATGGCACAGCCACAGGTCTGACCTCTTCACGAGGGACCTCTGCCCCAGCTCTCACTGCCCTAATCTTCAACTTCTGTAAGAGGCTTTCGGCGACCCCTGTCACGAGCGAGCCAGGGAATACGGCTGAATCCAGCCTAGCCAATTGGTTGTCAAAACCCGGTCGCATCTTGTGAACGCATGACTTCCTAATCGCGGACCCAAGGCTCAGTGTCAGGCGTGTGTCAGTGAAACATCTGTTGAGCTGTATCAGGCGGAAAAAAAAAGTTTTTAGAGCGTTCGTTATCTCATTGATACGTAGTTTTGTTCCTTGCGCAGGCGCTGGCTGAGTGTATATATATATCTGGGTTCTGCAAAATAAACTAGTTGTGAGTAAGGCGCTCTGTCTCGTTCTCTTGTCTTGTGTGTGTGTGTGTGGTGTTTGGCGCCTTTACTTTTACAATGAGTTACTAACTCGCCCAGCAAGAAGTTCTGTTATGTGAAATAAAATCAGCAAGGCCATGACTAAATAACTTTTCTCGGGCTGCTTGCACTTTTGTTATTAATTCAGTTTTTAATGTTTTCTAAGACGAAATTTGCCTACCATGTTTCTTCTTCATTTGCTTTAGCTTTCGCTTAGTTTGGATAATACCTCTGTTTATCCATGGGTTTGATGAAGGTTTCTTCGCACTTCTCAGTGGAATTGATCTATTAATGCTATAAGAGGCTACGTCCCTGAACGTTTGCTATGAAAGCTCTACATCATCATCGACAATATTTAGGTGTAGGTCTAACCAATCGATAATTGATGTATCATCCACATTGACAAAGTCCCTAACCTTAATTCGTTCTCATTGTTTTCTTATATTGACATTGATTGTTGATGAAAAATAAATTAATTACTGGTCTGAAATGCCTGCATCAATTTCAGCAGTTCCTTCATGGAAAATTTCAGTCAGGAATAAGAGGTCTAGAATATTGTCTTCTCTGGTAGATACAGTAATAACCCGTTGAAGACTAAAAGTTAGCATCATATCAATGAGTATATCACAGGAAGGACTGTGCCCATAGTTCCAGTTGTTCCATTTTATTTGAGGAAGATTGAAACCACCAGTAGTTATTAAGTTTTTTCCTCTGAAATTCAAAAGGTTATCGTATAATTTGTGCATAAAGTGGTCATCAGCATTTGGTGCGCGTTACACAGAACCTAGTATGAATGAGAAACCCCGGACAGAGACATTCAAAACCAAGCTTTCGTGGTTATCAATTTGATCTAGTTCTCTTATATCAACACTATTTTTTGCTACAACTGCGACGCACCACCTCGGGAGAATCTATCTCTTCTAAACAGTTGGTAGCCTGGCGAAATAATTTCGTCATCCTGCACACCGTCATGCAACCAGGTTTCAGAAATAAAGCATATATGAGGATCATATGCTAATAAAAGATCTTGCAGTCAGTCTATTTTGTTGACAATGCTTTGGGTATTTAGTGAAAGCAGCCGAAACTGGAAAGACCGTGATTGCTATTCTGCCTGCTCTACTCTCATTTCTGTGTCATCCCTTTTTGGAACTAGTTTTCGTGTGTTGTGTACGTCGTCCCAAATGTACAGTACGGTCCACTGTTAAAGGGAACATGCGATCGCACGACCTACGCACTTCGCGAAGCGCTACCGCCGATAACTTGTGGGAATTCTCGGCACAAGCCGCATGCGCAGTAAGCATGGTGGCTGGTCATTCCGCGCATGCGCCTGATGCCGCCTATTCACGCCGCATCTAGGCGGCAGTGCTTCGTGAAGCGCGGAGGGCACGCGATCACCTGTTCCCTTTAACAATGGACCGTACTGTACAAGTCGTCACCAACGTAAATTTTATCTTGAACAAGCCAGAGCTTTTTGCCGCTATCTTTTTCTTCTTTCGCGCTGTTCCAAAGTAGACGGCGCTTGCGCAGCGTGTCTGCACAGTAATCATTTTGCAAAGATATTCCTGATCCTTTCAGTTTGTGAGCATTCTTCATGAGGATTTGTTTTTCAGTATAATCCTGGAAAAACGTAATGACTGGCCTTCCTGTGGATATTTTCCCGAGTCTGTGAATTCTCGCTACTGAAACACAATTTGCCCCACCTTATCTTTAAAGATATTTTGAATAACCCTTTTCCGTAGCGTTCTTTCATTTTCATTAGGATCCTTAGTAATCCCAAAAACAATCAAATTGGAACGGCGGCTGCGGTTTTCGAAATCAACCAATTTTTAATGGTGAAGATTAATTCGGTCATGCGCTGCGGTTGCAACTGCATTTGTTTCTTCATTTTCATGGGTCTTTGCTCGAACCTCGGTCATACTGCATTCCAAGTTGTTCAAACGCTTTTCGAAACAGTGTAATGCTGTCTCCGTGGATTCAAAACGTTCTTTCAATGAAGCGATGTCAGCTGTAGTTGCTTGCTGTCCACTAAATATAGACTCTAACATTTCATTAACAGTCGGTCCCGGATTTTCTTCAATGTCCCTACAAACGAGGAGCTTACAAGAATTTAAACACTCATAGGCAATACTTAAGCACAGATGTGGGCACGGCAGTACAACAATAAAACTATCATCACTGCGTATTATGCTGTTGTAACTAACCTGTACAAGAAGAATCAGACGCATAGTCAGCGATGTGCGCCCAAGGCGCCAAGGCACAGAAAGTACGAAGGAGGCGCTGCCCAAGGCTTTCGCTGCGTCGCTGGCAGGTTCATCGTGCGGTGCTGTCTTTATAGCAGTTGAAGCTGGTGGCGTCAGGGACTCGTGACTTCAAAACACTGTATCATTCGTTTTCGGAAGATACAATGTTTTCGGAAAGAGGCACGAAACTGCATCGTCGATATGGCTTGATGGCACGGTTGTAAACCTCTTGGCTGAAGGCGCAACAAGAAGGCTGGCAGCTAGCACGAGCAAAGCCTGTACAAGAAGAATCAGACGCATAGTCAGCGATGTGCGCCCAAGCCTTTAGCCGCGCCAATTTCTCTGTCGGTAGCAGTTTTTTGCTTAACAGGTGTTGTCCTTTTCTCTTCATAAAATGGCCACAAGTTGGGCTTCTATTGCAGGAGGCGGATTTAAGGCTGCTCGACGGCGGAACTTATCTCTGATTTGTCGATGCAACTGGGGTCTAAGACACTTTTCCCAAGCATCTCAACCTACAAGAGCCGAGCACCAGGCCAGGGGAAATCTTGTACCCATTGAAGAAACTGGTGGGGGCCCGGTGGCACTGGGGATTGAACCCAGCACCTCCCTTATGCGAAGCGGATGCTCTGCCTCAAGGTCCCCGCACCGCAAGACGCTTTCTGTTGGTAGCAGTTGTTTGCTTAACTTCTGCATTTTTGAGCAAATCAGAAGTTTTTCTCAGTTTAAAGCAGTGGGAGTTTGATGGGACCCATAAGAAACGCAAAACTGTAGCGGTGACTCAGTAGTTATGGTGCTCGCCTGTTGACCCGAAAGACCCGGGCTAGATCGTAGCCGCCGCAGTTGGATTTTGATGGAGGCGAAATTCTGTAGGCCCGTGTGCTCTGCGATGTCGGTGCACGTTAAAGAACCCCTGGGGGTTGAAATTTCAGGAGCCCTTCACTACAGCGTCCTTCATAGCCTGGGTTGCTTTGGGACGTTAAACCTCTAAGAACCAAACCAATCTTCAAGTAAAAGATTAGTTGCGAGATAGCGGCCTTGTTTTGTACATCCTTGTCTTAAGTACTTGTGTTTGACGCTTTCTTTAATGCATTTCACCAATAAACGGATGAAAATTCGCACCTATAGATTTTGTGCATGCAGAAGTGAAAGCAGTAACAGCGCCCTTCCTACAGAGCCCCCGTCAAAGCGCTAACAAAAGAAAGTAAAGCCGCACCCACGCAGTTTTTTTTATTTATTGTTATCGCTGGCGCTCATTACTTCTCTAACCCTGATAGTAAACATGCATGCGGCTGTTGGCACGTCCTTATTGTCACCTGGTGTTCTCAGGTGGCCCTTGAAAAGGAAGACGTTGAAGGGTCTCGCGCTGGATAGGTGCCGTATTATGCTGGTTAGAGGCCTGTCTCTCTATCTTCCGTTACATATTTTGGTGGAGGTGAGAACGATCTCCGATATGATCGCAGTGTACATAGACTCGCAGCACAAAACCTGGGACGAGATTCTCCTCTACGTCACATACGCCTACAAAACGGCCACCGAGGAGACGACCCGCTTTACAACTTTTCGTCTGGTCTAAGGACGTGACGTTCAGACGATGCAGGATGTCATGCTTCCATGCTGCACAGATGACCACCCACTCACGCCAGACGCCGACCAGTTCACTAAGCGCGCCGAGGGAGCACGTCAACTTGCCTGCCTTCACATTCAGCGGCAGCAGAGCACGGATGCACGCCGCTACAACCTCCGTCACCGGCACGTCAAATACCATCCCGGGGACCAAGTTTGGGTGTGGACCCCGGCACGCCACCCAGGCTTGTCTGAAAAACTGATGTGCCGTTAATTTGGACCTTACAAAGTTTTGCGCCGCGTTACAGAAGTCACCTGCGAAGTTCTTCGTGTGCAGTCTCAGCGTCGCCCAGCCCGCTCTGAGGTTGTGCATGTAGTTCGCATGAAACCGTACTTCACGCGACAATGGGCAGTACGCTCAGTGTTCCTCTAGTTGTCGCTTGGGACACCTTCGCCTACCTCCCTTCTGCATTTTGATGTGCTTGTGCTGGTGCTTTTATTTCCATTCCGATGATCGTGCTCCAGCCCCGCTTTTATATTCTTCTTTTTTGGGAAGGAGGAGTAGTGCCACCTGGTGTTCTCAGGTGGTGCTTGAAAAGGAAGACGTTAAAGTGTCTCGCGCTGGCTGGCTGCCGTATTCTGCTGGTTAGAGACCTGTCGCCTTATCTTCCGTTACAATATCTGCGTGTGCCCTCATTTATTTCTTCCATTGGTCTTTTGACGCTCTTCAGTTCGTAACTTGCTAAATGAAGTCATCCTACATTAAGTGGTAATGTTGTGTATTGAAGGCACTCAGTGATGCGCATTGTTCTCCCCGTGTACTGGTGCTTCTACCGGAGGCACGAATGCGATGTTCACAATAGCCGGAATCCGCATCTGCACGAGTTCTGTCAGATATCTTCACGACCGTGCAAATTTGTCCCAGTGAGACATATATTGTCCCTCGCTTTACCAACAAGCTGTCGCTTTGAAGTTCCTCGCAGTTTGATAAGGCAAACAAGTTTGTAGACTTGACATATACAATGTGCATTCAGATCATGGGAAGCTAAAAATATATCGGATAACATGGCATTCAGGAATAGATGAAAATACGATATTTGCAAGCCTTTCAAACACTCCCTCCGCTCAGCAAGAACAATGTATGTCGGTGGTTTCGAAATATTTTGATACTGCTCGCAAAACGCATACCATTAGAAGAAATTTTTTAATGGTTGAACTATGTCTAAGGAGTGATTGTGGATAAGAATTTCGTCATTGGCAATGGCTACATAGTTAAAAGCTGGAAGCAATTATGTCTAGCTTCCATGTGTCCAGCAAATATTTTCGTCTCATGGCTCCATACTAACGTAAATTTGTCCTGACATGTAGAAATTTGTGACTACCAAGTAATTCCAGCTCCTTCCTCGCGCACTGCATGTGCGGCGCTCAATGCTCGGAGCCGCGGGTTATCGCCTGTTTTAAATAAGTGCAAGTTTTTTTCACTCTGGGCTTCTTTGGAATAAAATTTCCACATTTCTTACCCTTGTCGCTGTCCCTGATTTTTTTTTCAATTATATCAAACCACCATCATTTTGAGTGATGGTCGTTTTCACACAAATTTCGAAAAATAATTCCACTAAATAGGCACTTGTTAAAAATGAAGAATTAGAGAATAGTGTTGAAGGCAGTGTGCCTATATCTGATGGACGCTGAATATTACACTGTATGTCGTCGTTCAGCGAGCGGGATTATTTCTAGCACAAGCTTTCTAACTAAATTACATTGGTGCTGGATTCAAACAGATAGAAAACTTACTTAGCAAGCGATTATCAACATATGCTAGCCAGGAGTCGTGCCAGATGTTCGTGAGAAGACTAAGTAATTTTCACAAATAATCTTTGTGAGGTTAGTAATGATTGTTTCACGATCAGAGCGACGGAATTGGCGGAACTCGGATATCGCGTGCGATAAGGTCGTTACCTGTGTAATTAACTAAAATTTGTCCTTTTAAGTTTCACACTTGGGCGCATTGTTGCAACAACTAAAAGTAGCCGAGCGTCAAGACATCTAATGTCATTTAATAGACACTCAGTAGTGCAGTTGCCGTAGGCTCAATAGGACACTGAATACTGGTTGCCTACAAGCAGTGAAGGGGCGCGCGCCTGCCGCAAAGCTAGCGAAACCACGCCCACCACCTCTCTGCCGCCAGCTCGAACGGCACGTCGTAAACAGCAACTCAAGGCTGAATGAAAGAACTGTGAGAGTGATGTGTCACCTCTGAGTTACGTAACTCTCTGGGGCGTGACTATGCGGGCTCCGTAGCAACCGCAGCCCTTTCGTTGGACCACCATAGCCGAAATTCCTAGCGTCTGAACGCCAAAGTCAATTACATTTATCTTCAGCTAGTGATTTATGGCTGCCCTGACGGCTTGCTATATTTCTGTAGTTCGTAGCAAGCCTGTAGCTTGAAAAATAAAACAAGTTAAACCAGAATTTCGTATGGGCTAGTTGGCTCATTGTAACCAAAACATTAATCAGCGCAAAGGAATAAGCACACGAAAGAGAGAACGCTGCGCCGGTTATTTGTTGCGTCTCTTTTTTCGTGTCCATGTTCCAGGCGCTGGAGTAATCTGCTGGGGGATTTGTCGCTTGTCCTTGCCCTAAGGGGCTCAGATCTGGACGCTCTCACTAACTGCGTCGGGTGCTCTTTGCCACTGGATTATCTGTTGCGAAAACCGGCGCCGTCGCTACGGCGGACGCAGTTGTTGCTACGCACTTTTTTTATTTCAATCATTCCTCTCCCGTCTGTCAACAATCCTTTGTCTTCACGTGGCAGCAATTGCGGCCAAGCTGGATTTGAAACCGACCACGGCGTACGGGTTTCGAAGGAGGCGAAACGCAAAAGGCATCCGTGTGCCGTACAGGAAGAAAGGAAGATGAGAGTAAAAGAAGACAGAAAAAAAAAGTGGTGCTGTAGTGGAGGGCTCCGGAATAATTTCAACTGCCTGGGGTTATTTAACGCGCACTGACATCGCATAGCACACGTGCGGGTTCTAACCCGGCGGCTGCGCTTCGATGGAAGTGAAACGCAAAAGACGCCCGTTTGCTGTGCGATGTCAGTGCACGCTAAAGATCCCCAGACATTATTCCGGAGCCCTCCACTACGGCACCTCTTTCCCTCTTTTTTTCTCCGAATCCGCTAGTAGATACATTTCAACGAGGAGAGGCCATTCCGGTAGCTCAGTGGTAATGCTGCGCAGCTGATGACCCAAATGACGCGTGTTCCATCCCGGCCGCAGTGGTTGAGTTTCGATGGAGGCAAAATTCTAGAGGCCCACGTAATGCGCTATGACAGGGCACGTTAAAGAACAAAGGTGGTCGCAATTTCCAGAACCCTTCACTATGGTGTTTCTCATAGTCTGAGTAGCTTTCGGACGTTAACCTTTTAAAAGAAAATCCATAAACGAGAAGAGAGAATATTTTTTACGCAGTTTCTTTCTGGGCCTGGACCTCAGCTGGAACAAGTATGAGGAAAAGTTATCTCTATAGTTAATGTGGTCTCTTTTTAAAGATATTGTTAAGTAGCGAACAGCCGAAAAATGAGACGAGATGAACGATGGCAAAGAGAAGATATCGTTACGTGAAGGCTATAAGCTGCACAGGTAATGTGCTAGGCAAATGATCGACGAATTGGGACAATCGTACAGCACACAAGCGCGCACCTAAGCGCCGTCTTCGTTTCAAAACACTTAGCCGTCCTCCCACCGTCCGTAGCACCACCCCTCGCGGCAAAAGCACCGTCCCGGTGCGCGCTGCTCAGCCCAGGGAGACGGCGAGTTGTAAGGTTTGAGGCGGGACACATGCATGATGTCGGTGCGGGGTAAAGCGGCCGGGGACGGTGAATATAGCGGGGTGATCTCGTACGTCACCGCGGTCACGGGACGTACGACACGATGAGGACATGTATATTGCGTGAGCAGTTTTAGAGAGCATTTCTTAGGCGCCCGTTTCTGCGTTTTGCGGCTTGGCCGTTGCCGTTGTCCATTGTTGTTGTTGTGACTGAGAGAAGGATGAAAAGGAAATTGCACGGGCCTGCTACTGGCTCGAGCCAAGCCACCACCGCTGCCACGTGCAGATAGAGGAGAGGTAAGAGATCAGAGGAAAGAGAAAAAGGAAAGAAAAGACGCGCGTCGCAGCAACAACTGCGTCCGCCGGAGCGGACGCTGCTCAAAAAACAGATAAGCGGCCGAAGCCGCGCTCGCCGAAGCGAGAACAGCAGCAATGGACACCCTTTAATCTGCGAAATCAATGGAGAGGGAGCTTGGAAAGGAGAAAGTGAACGCGCAGCCTCCTCCCCTCCTTAGCAACCGGCGAGCCAGTGGGGGTGCAGCTGTGCATAGCAACCGTGATGTCACACAGTAGCGGTAGAACGATTGCGCGCGCGTCTGCGATGGCAGCTACACCGCCCCTCTTTCGCCAGACATCTCGTTGCAGTCGATTGAGTGAGACGCATGGCTCCGAAGCGGCCCAGTAATTCCGCGCGAAGCGGTTCGGGGAAGCGGCAGTGGGTTGACCACAAGGATTTTGCCAAGCACACTGTAGAATTTCCAGTCGTCTGTATTTTTTTTAGGAAAGGAAATGCTCGCTATCTGTCTCACACATCTCGGTGGATACTTGAACGAGAGGAAAGGCGCATAACTGTCCTCTTGGAACAGCGGATAACTCCATCTTGTTTAAGCTACGTGGCGGTAGTGGCAGATGTGCGCTGCATGCTTTGGCATTGACAACGTTGTGCCAGAAACGCTGCCACCTTCCAGGGTGGCAGGCCCCTACCGCTCCAGGGGGGAATGGTACACGGCTGCAGTCATACACGAGGGAAAACAGGTGGACGGCCTCTCGTTCAGAGCGCCCAACTCAACGCATGCGGAGGAGGTGGCGATCGCCCTCGCAGCCTCCCATCCCGACTCTAAATTCATCCTCACAGACTCTCGCGGAGCCTGTCGTAACTTTGAGTTCGGTTGGATCACTCCACTCGCTCACCAAATTTTACACCGCAGTACTCGCGACGGCGATCCAACTCATCGCTCAATCATATGGGTCCCCGGCCACCAAGGCATGCCAGGTAACGAAGCCGCCCATGAGGCAGCCCGCGCACTCACTCACCGGGCACCAGGCGTCCCTTGGGAGGAGCTTAACCCAGATCACAGCCCTCTCCTTTCTTTTAAAGAAATTACTGAGCACTATAGTGCCGAACACCGGCGATACCCAATTCCTATGAAAGGACTGGGTAAAGCTGGCGAACGAATTCTCCCCAGGCTCTTTACGAACACCCTTCTCTGCCCGGCGGTTCTCAAGCACTTTAATCTTTCTTTTGACGGTCGCTGCTCATTCTGTGGGGAGGTAGCCGACACCTTCCACATGGTTTGGGCATGCAGAAAAAATCCTTCTCTCCCCCCAATCACCCCTTTTCCTACCCGAGAGGACTGGGAGGCGGCCCTGTTCAGCTGCAAGGAACTATCGGCCCAACAGGCCCTGGTTCGGCGGACTTGTGTAGCGGTCTCGACCAACGGGATCCCAGAATGAGGGACTCCGCCTAGTATTGTAAGGGGTGAGACCCATTAGGGGCCTCTCCCCGAGCACCTCTCTGTACATTACTAAATAAATGATTTTCTCCTCCTCCTCCTCCTCCAGGGTGGCAGGGTGTGTGGGGACTTTAATGTAGATATAAAGACAAGCGGGAATTTCTTACCACTTATGCGGCAAACATCCCGTTCCTCTTGCTCGTAACGGCTCCCAAAGCTGTGACAACCTCGCGAAATACTTGCGCAGACCTCGTCTTTGAGAACCAAGCATTGGTGCAGCAAATCAAAAATATATCCATCTATTTCTCCGTCCACAAAGCTTCCTTCATGACAATCAAGAACTGTTAGTGGAGTGTTTCTGGAAGAGGAATTATGTGTGAAAAATAACAAGTTGTCTGTTATTATACATACATCTCTTGCTCAAATTCTTTGCCTCAATCTATCGAAAAGCTGAAAGAGCTGATGAGATGCGCTGAAATTTCGCATTAGGAAGTACCGTAACCGTCGCCAATTTTTTTGTATTACAGGAAGTAATGATTACTTAGTCCTCCATGACTGGTAGTTAGTCCTTAAGAACTGCACCATGAGCTGCTATTTCTTCAAAGAAGACCATACCACTTCACTTTCCAGACTCTTCTGGACG
The DNA here is from genome assembly GCF_055824585.1 of Amblyomma mixtum. Taxonomy (NCBI): domain Eukaryota; kingdom Metazoa; phylum Arthropoda; class Arachnida; order Ixodida; family Ixodidae; genus Amblyomma; species Amblyomma mixtum. The sequence continues at coordinate 40,043,393 of NC_143017.1, read as the reverse complement.
GTTATGTTCTCGTCGCTGAGATTTTTGCTTCCTAAAGGCTCCGTTAGGGAGGGGATAAAACTAATCACTGTGTTGAAGCGTCTACGGCAGCTGGCAGTAAGTCGTCTACTTTAAATTCCTTATGGTAGGGTAGCGCCCGTCCTTTGAGCATAACGGCTTGTTCAGAGCACGGCTCTGCGATGTTGTCGTCCGCAAGAACGTAGTCATCCCAGGCAACACCTGGCAAACTGCACAAAAATAAACTGGAGGGGATACTTAAGCTCTGCCTTATAGTATAACGCGATAGCTTTAATGGGTAACGCCCATATATGCGGAATTGGTCATTCTCGACTTTACTATCATATATCTTTGGGAGTCCTATTACCACTACTGGCGCAGTGGTGCAGAGGTTAAGCGATGGCCCTGCGATGGTAGGTGCTGCCATCGGTGCAGCTTGTGCAGCACAGGTTGGTTCTGCTCGGCAACTTCTCGCTACCACTCAGTAATTTAACTGCTCCCTGCCATAATGGTCAGCATGCTCAGAATCCGCTCAGCAGGTTGGCAGGTCACGGGACCACAAGGGCTGATGACCAAGGCTGTTGCTCCAGGGATTTTTCGCTCACAAAACGGACAGCAACGTTGGCGACGCCGATTTTCTTCACGACTGGGCGCCTTAACGTGCCCGCGTTAAAGTGTGTTGCCACTTTAAAACGTGTTGCCACAAATCTACATGACTCCACATCTACCTTTCTTTGGCCGATGCAGCGACAAGAGCAGCGTATCGCACATGCACAAACGATGTATCAGCTGCACTGTCTGCTTTCTGGCTCTGCCTGAACGTGGTACTAGTACGAATTGTGAAGCCCACTGGGCAAGCAATGAATACCACGTGTCCGGCGTGGGTAGCAAGGCGTTCCAAATTTGTACTCGCGGCCATTAGTTCATCTACAACCATGCCTCCCGGCTTCGGTTTCGACGCTGCCAGTGTCTCACGCCGAATGCGTTTCTGCTTCGAATTCGAAATCTTGTCCCAGTCGGCGCTTAGGCTGACAATGAATGACCCGGATAGGCCTTCGGCGCGCGCTTGGGGGCGGTTTCCTGCAGTTTCAATGCCGAAATTTTTTTCATTCATTATTACAGCGCAACGACGGCACAGAACAAGAAGGGGACAACAGCGCTGAATGTCAACACAACAGTTGACAGTCAGCGCTGTTGTGTCCCCTTCTTGTTCTGTGCCGTCGTTGCGCTGTAATAATGAATGTAGGTAACCAACTCGCCCAAAATGTTGAATTACGAATTTTTTTTCGCGTTCGTGGGTCATGGAATTCTTTCCGGACGGTGCCATGGGGGCTAAGAGAAGCTCTTCTGTCTCCGCACTAAGCAGGAAGTGAGATTTTTATGCTGGATAATTTAACGGGGACTCCTCTTTCGCTATAACTATAGTGGCGCAGCCGGTGTTGTTCGTTGTATCTATGACGAAGTTCAATTGCATTCATGCACACTTTCGCAGTAGCACCGCACTCGTTCGTAATAAGCGAGATGTCGTCGCATCTGTGGCTGTTAAAAGTAGGCTCAACTGTACTATGTTTAACAGCGAGTGGCGTCGCTCGATGCGATTCGATAAAAAGACAGATCAGGCATCCTTGAAGAAATATGAGTGAAAAACTCACGCGCACAGTCTAACTCCAGGGCAAGCAGTTGGGGATCTCACAAAGACTTATAAGTGTTGGAACAAAGGGACTCGTGCATCAGCGCACCATCGCTTGCGTTAGAGGATTAAGAAATATCCAGCTTACGACACGACGAAACAAGAGCTTGCGGGAGGATGTGTATAGCGCGAAAAAAAAATGGTTTCTCTTTAAAACTTTGTGTCTTTTGTTGTATTTTCTGGTTTTGTCTTTTATTACGTGTACCATGTTAAACCCCGCAGCCAGCTACCACGCATAAAAAAATTTCTACATACTAGCGAACTTTGAATGCGAACCTCCCTAAACCACCTGCATTTTGCGCCATGTACCCAATCTTTTATGGGCTACAGTGCCGAAGGAAACAGAGTTTTCGAAATCCTGGTTTAAGATGGTTTGTGGGGGTTTAACGTCCCAAAGCGACTCCAGCTATGACAGACGCCACAGTGAAGGGATCCGGGACTTTGGACCACTTGGGGTTCTTTAACGTGCACTGACACTGCACAGTACGTTTTCGAGATTCTACTAACCGATATTAATATTGCTTACTGTCGGCTACATGTCTCACTATAAATAAGGAGACTATCAGGAATGCTAAAAAAAATTACTACTTAATATTACTTGACCAGCCTACTAGTTGGCTGTCTGAGCTCCACTACAATTCATTACACCACTCATAATGCTGTGCCAAAGAGGCACTCCCCTAAGTAAAGCCTATTTTTAAAAATTGTAGAGCATTTTCGCGTACTCACGGGGTACAAAACACAAAGTGCCTTAAGAAAGAAGAGCGCCAGATCATTCCGGTAGCCTGAGACCCTGAAATAATTTCCATGGCCACGTTCTAGTGCAACGGATCTGTAGAGGACAGTGAGGTACGTTGCTGCTCTAGTCGGTTTAGACACATTAGCCGAGCTAGTCTCCGGCTTTCATCGACATGGTTTAAGATGTTTTTGATTTCGCTCTTTGTTTTTTCGTTTTTCCTGCAACTGTTCCACCACCTTTCTCGCTTGTTTTGGCTGCTTTAGATTTTGTGGGTGACAATAATGAAGGGCAGTCATATCTTTTGATTTTTGCGTGTTTGAGCTTTATTGCGCTTTGCGCATTCATAACATCTCTGAGGTTTTTTTCTGTCTTTATATAGGGTGCGGATCAGCTGCCTTCAGAAACAGAGTTGTTAGCCCAGTTGTGTGTCCTCCCTAACCTCGCCCTTTTTCTTCCAGCGCTGTGCTCCTCAGAATTTGTACAGGTGGTATTTGAAGGCACTGAGTAAAATGTAAAAGGTCTGCATAAATCCCATAATATGCAAACACCCTTAAAAAATCACTGCTCGCGGCAGCTCCCAATTGATTAGGGTGGCACCGAACTGCGCATTTTCTGCCCCTATGCAGGTTCATTGGTTTGTTGGGGTTTAACGTCCCAAAGTGACTCAGGCTATGAGAGACACCGTAGTGAAGGGCTCCGGAAATTTCGACCACCTGGGGTTCTTTAACGTGCACTGACATCGCACAGTACACGGGCCTCTAGAATTTCGCCTGCATCGAAATTCGGCCGCCACAACCGGGATCGAACCCGCCTCTTTCGGGTCAGAAGCCGAGCGCCATAACCACTGAGCCACCGCGGCGGGTTAGTAGGTCACATCAGTGTGATCCCATATAATATTCGAGTCGATGATTCTCGACTAATCTGGCCCTGCGATTTTCAAATTCGGAATTGATGAAAAAGTGGTGAAACTGTCGACCACTAAGGGTATTTCATTAATGAGGAAGCGCATGTTTTTGTAAGACGATAACCTAAGTGGCATCGCAATGAAAACGAAAGAAAGGCAGTGGCAACGTTTTGCTAGGCAGCCTTCGTTTTATTTATTTGTATCATTGTTCAGAGCGTCAAATGAGCGGTGGCCGCTTACTTGGGCGAGGTCAGCGTGCACATTTTTCTTTCAGAACATGATTGAGGGCCCTGGCGTTCTTTCACGGGCGTTCTTTAAATGCAGGAAAAACAACCACGCAGCAGGTATGTTGGCGATGAAAAGTTGGTTGGTTGTTTAACTCTCGCTGCAACTTAACAAAACTCACGTGAGCCTACAGAGAATATTAAAATTCGAATAATTTATCTTAGCTGTGTAACTAATTTAGTTGGAATTTAAAAAAAAAGATACTATAGGGAGCCTCCAATGACGCGAAACAATAAATCTTTGGTTTCGCCAAGCTGCCGCCGCTTTCTTTTAATCCTTGGTTTAGTTGACGGGAAACACCCTGCATACCCGCGGCGCAGCCATGGTCTCTTTGTCGAGGGATGGCACAAGCGGCTTTCGTAACCACGGCCTCTCCTGCTCTCGGTGCTAACGGCGAGCCGGCTTCATTATCATGCTGCGCAGGTCGAGTGGCTTAGACGCCGCGGGTCAAATAGTGGAGCGAAACAATTTTTCACTCGTCCCTCGCAGGTCTGGGGCTAGGTGGGATTCTCGGCTTGCGGCGAACGCGGCACGGCAGCCTGACGGTGTCCATGGTCCTCGCCTGGTTTGAGCAAGATTCAATTTCGCGCTGTCTTTGCTGAAATGCGGTGTCTCTTGTTCGTGTTTCGCTGGAGAAGAGGATCAGGGATGAAGAAACCTGTGGCGGCTCAAGGAAAGTTCCCTATGAGCCACAATGTCGCGTGCTCAAGAGGCGCCTAGAAAAGACACGTTAAAAGAGCAACTAAAGTACGGCGAAAACGCTCTTACAATTTTGTTCTTCTACAGGAATTCAACGAGATATTTCATCAGCTTTGTCGCGATGGCACGTGTCCCCCGCAGCAACGAGACCACGCCTCAAACTCTCAGCTTCCTGCTCTCTTTTAAATGGTGCCTGACATATTTTTGCTCCCGCAATTATAATTCGCGTGGCAGTTGGCTGACCTTCACTTAAAGGCCAACTGTAGCGAAACTTTTCGCTCCTTAAAGCGACTCTTTTAATGTAGTACGTCAAGACAGAGTATAAAAAGCAAAGATGACGCCCATTATAAAAGCGAGTGCCTTAAGAAATGCTTCCAGGGGCTATCGTTTTTCAAACCGATACTGCAGAAGGGGCAGCTATTACCTAGAATCAAATGACTTTGAAACGGGCCTACTTCGAGCCACACTGAAGCTTTAGTTGTGGCTACTTGGCTCGTCGCTGCTGCGCACAGAAATCGCTGCTAGCCGGGCACGCGCTACAGTGGAGTGTTTTGAGTGCCTCTTCTCCAGCCGAATTAATTTATAGCACTGCGAGCGAACGCCAACCAACAAGTACAAATTTTTTGCTTTGCGGGGTCTGCTTTCATGCTTTGGTTACCGACGTCATATTGTGCTGCTAGTAGAGCTGTTGCAAAAGCTCTGTTCTACATCATACATATCAACAGCCAATGCAAAGTTCTGAATACTTGTGGCCAACTTAGGCAAGGGTCACAACAGACCACCACGTGAAGGAAAAGCAATGGCCGCATGCCGCACTAAGCTCGCTATTTTCAATGCTTCGGGAACGCATGCACGGTGCGCTTTCACATCCATAACGTGTGGAAATTGCTTCGGCATGGTAATAATCCCTCAAATTTGAAAACATTTTTTCACGGCATTTCACCCGCATTTCAGGGACCAGAACTTTCAAGGAGGCTCTCGGTGGTCAGTACCTACGCCATATCCGATAAATTGCCTAACTGCGCTATAAGCCGCCAGTGCACGTGTCGCTTGCACTAGTGTAAGTCACAAAGATTCTAACCACAGAACTTGTTCACTAGCACTTACAGGGTTAATTTTATGGCGTTCCTAACGTTAAAAAAAGGCCATCTCGCCAAGAAAAAAATTTATACAATGGGTACAAGCTTTCCCCTGGTCAGATGCGCGGCTTATTTAGGCTTAAATATTCAGGAAATGGGTATTGGAACCCACCTTGAGTAGAAGAAAATACGTTGTGCCATGGTGCTCTTTGGCCGCAGATGCCCTTGCGCCACAAAAACCTATCATCATCACAAAATTTAGTTGAAGTTATCCTTTAATAAACATGCCAAGGAGGCAGTTTAAACATCAAGATTAAAATAGCAGATATTGCAGCTGTGAATTATCTTTATCAGACGCGTCTTTACGGCTCGTGATTAGAATGATTAACGCGCGATTAAGGTGGAAGTACGCATGCTAGAGTTCGTAAAGACGGAATCCGTAACTTTTCTCTTGTCTTAACTGTATTTTGCCTTGACGTCAGTGCTGACGAAAGCAAAAGGAGGCATGGTAACAAGAGAGCAATGGTAAGCGCACGTAGCGCCTCCGCTAGCCTCCCTTCTACTATCACTACCTAGCCGGCCGAGTAATGAATTCTTCGCACAATCACAGTAGAATTTCTTTACCGAGGCGCTTAAACACAACCAGAGCTAAGCTGTGATTCGGAAATCACTCCGGTTGCGAAGTGGCGAAGTGGATGCACTGATTCCTATGTTTGGTCGTGCATATGCCGCTCGGTTCGCCGTCGGCAACGTTCTTAGAAATTTATCATAACTATCTTGCAGCCAAAAAAACTAATTTGATCCCCTCCTTGCTTGCAAACTTCTGAAGGTTATGGGCGAGACTTTCGATGTGGGATGCAACGTTAAGCGAAGGGCTGTTGTACAGAACTGCCGGTTTCTCTTCATTGAACTTGTAACGCAGTTTGTGCATTGTAATTCGGCCACAGCCTGAAGAAGGGGAAGTGGGGAGCCTCACTCTGTATTTTTTTCACTCGACCTTTAATGGTGCCAGCGGCGTTGTGCTGGCTCGACGTAAAATGTGTTGGCTTGAGAGAAGACAGAGCAGTAGCTGTCTTCTTTTTTTCGGGCATGAAGACGACAACAGCATAACGGCGTCCTTTGATGTCGCCATGGACTTGCATGAGCCAAACGTGGCCCATGCGGGCGCCCAGACGGTGCCGGTCTGACGCAAGGAGTGCTCCTTCAGGCGGCGCCTCAGTACAGCGAGGAAAGATTCTGCACGAGGAAGGAGAGAAACGATGAGAGAAGAGAGAGGGGCTCTCAAAGTTTTGCTTACGATAGCAAGTCCAGCGTACATGGTCGTTCCTGTCCAAACAAAGACGCATATACAAAAACTGCAAGCCCTGCCCATTCTATAGCTGGGGATAGTAAGTATCAGATTATGAACAATTTCTCAAGGCCTCCAAAACGTTTCTGGAGAATGTGTCGCGAGAGGCTTCGCCGAGTAGAATAAAAAGCACAAAGATTCACGGACATACATATCTACATATCACTACTGGTGAAACCGATATAGATATTGAGCACTCTTTCAGGTTTTGGTGGTTTTTTATTTTAAAGGATTATACACACCTAATTTTGGTGGCATGTTTTCTTCGCTACAATGATGTGGAAGACAATACTATGCATGAATTACCATGTGGTATTCACCTGTGACCACTAAATATATTATAATCGAATTTTTCGGTCATGCCGTTTCGGTTTGGACAGTCTAACTGACTGCGACGACAAGATGTGGTTATATTGCCATGTATCATTGCAGTGTCCGTTAGTTCGCGCTCAAGGCCGCAGGAAAGGGGTGTTATTATTTTGTTTGTGACGCGACCGGACTAATCTCGATTGATCGCCGCCATGAAGAGCTGCATCTACGCTTTTCCAGATTGCTGTAGATGATCTTGACCTGTTACCTCGTTTCCTTGCCGGCTTTAAATTGAGCGATGCCGCGAGAGGCGGGCATTCGTAGTTCGACGACCGCCGAGCACGCCTGTTGCTTACGCCGCCGCCGAGTGATTCAGTTCTTCTGCGGGCGCAAGTCAGCCCAAATAAAGAGCTTCCTTCTCAAGTCTTGTTGGTGTCTTCCTGACCGCTGGACTGCCGTCACTACAACGTTACAATATGTTACGTGAAGCATGGAAAGATGCGACATAATTGCTACTTGATCATTTTAATTCACTGCACTGCTTAAGTCAGCCTTTCACAAGAGGTGGAATGACAACGAATACAAATGCAGTGATTGCGTTGCAGTTTTTCATGCCTCACAAGACCTATAACCATACTTTGACGTCGAAGTCATCTCTTAGCTTTTCAAACCTAAATCGAAGCCGCACGAAAAAGAAATTCTAATATAAATTATTTAGAGGTCGTACGAGAATTCCAAATGGTAAGCCATTGATAACATTGTTTTACGCAATATTACAAACAAGAAAACACAAACTCAAAATTTAGGTGTTTATACTCCTCTAACGTCCAACGGCTGCACGGAGGGGGAGGGTGTACCCCGCATTAGAGCGCTCTGGATTAAGAGATTTTTAGAGTGGTTCGTTCTTTAAATACGATTGCTACTGTAGCTAGGACTCTACGGCAATAGCGGCTAGACAAGCCCGGTAACGTTAGGAACGGGAACACGTTATTGTACTGGCCGTGCAATCTGTCAAGGTGCGCTAAAGCCCTCTAATGTCATCGCCTTTGAATTTACTAACGCTCACCGTCATTGCGGAATTGGTTTTCATCTTCCGCACAAATAGAAATGCGGCGATATTAGATCGTGGGACTTCAGAATCTACAGCCTGGCTTCAAAAGCAACAGAAACACAGTGGACAAAAGGAAAAAAAACTAGTAACTGAAAGATGTGACAAAAACACATGGAAAAAGCAAGTAGATGAGCAGTGTGGGTGCAATTTCAAAAAAAGGAAAAAAAACACAAAGAAACGCGAAACACAATCACGTTGCAATTTCATTGACGGAAGTTTCAATTCCTATAAAACGTGCTCAATCTCTCACGGCTCGAAAATGAGCGTGAAGAGAACAGTGCTGTTTTGTTTGTTTTCCATAACGCCCCGAACATCAGCTGGCCTTTCTGTAAGTATGCTTCATGAAATTTGTTGCGCAAGTTTCCAAACTATTACTGCGAAAGCATTACTTCACCAGGTCTAACCGGTTCGTCGAGTTTGTGTGGAGCACGACCTTGAGGGTGACCTTTGCCCATGCAGAAATAAAGTGAATATTGCCGCGAATGGGCGTCGAACCCGCGGCGGCTTGAACAGATCAGCCTTGCTGGCCAGTGCACGAGAGCACTATGCTATAGCCGCAGCCTATCCGCCTCGAGTTAAAAGTGCAACGCACGCTCCCGCTGCGCATTGCACGTCATTGTATTCAACAACTTCCATCTACGGCACGAACAGATGAGATCAGCTGAACCTCGATCAGGGCTTAACTTGAGTCTGATATCGTCTAATAATACAGTATAATAGCCACTCCAGTAACTGTGGTGTACTTGTAGGAAGAAAATGTCAAGGAAATGTTCTGAAGCACGCAGATGAGACGACCCTTCCGGGGTAGAAAGCTTGTGCCCCGACCACCTACAAGCCTAAAAACTACCTTCTTCATGAGTCCATACTGTGGTTAGGAGAGAAAGAGGCAAGATGAGTTAGATCAAGATAATGGTGGTTTATTTATTGCCAAGATGAAAGCAGAGTACACCGACTGGGTGACCTTTATCATCGGAGAAGCTCTTTCGGTGAATGCTGGACCTTACTGATGTCGATGGAGCTCTCAGAACCTTAGGCTACCTGGTTGGATGCCACGAGAGCCCCGGATTCACCTCTGGGCTAAAGTTCGCTCGTAGCGCCGTACGTCGTCGCATTATCATTATAATGCGTCATCGTGCCTCCACAAGGCGGAACCGCCAGGGGCACCAGTGAAGAACACTCGGGCTATCAAATGAAGGCAAAAGAACTTTGTTTCAGTTTTTTCCCTTCTATAGATATGGCTATAAATATTACAGCTCGTTTCTCCATGAGGTCCGGAATGCCCAAGAAACAGTAGCACAGCTCCAGTACCCAGCTGCTTGACAACTTATCGCTTGAAGTCAATTTGTTCATTGCAAAAAAAGAAATAGGGGGTGGGATTCGCTGCATTTGAAGCACTCAATAATTATGCAAATTATGAAAGAAGTTTAATGGCAGAGATATGAAAGGTGGCCTTTCGTGTGGCGGGGTCTCTTGAACAGCTTTTCAGTTGCGGCTCATGAATCAAACAAAAATAGCTAATTCCACTCTGTATTAATGGCAGACGTATTTTACTAGCTCGTTGATACTTATATTGTTAGCAATGCACTCGAGGAAATGGTATGCTGGTATATGATCTTCTGAAATAGATAGCATTAGCTGGGTGGTGATGATTCCCTACATTTTTTGTTTTTTTAGACCGATTAGGAAGCATAGAATCTTTAATTTGAGTCGTTACTTTCTTTTTGAGATGATTAGGAAGTATTAATATCCGTGGCAGGCGATTGATGTAGGTTCTAGCCCCTAACAAGTCGCCATCCACACAGATACGGAGGTTGTATAATTTTTTGCTTGGCTAACGCATGAGCAACGCAAGCACGTGTTGGAACAATAAATGAGCAGAGCGCAGTTATTCCAAAAAATAAAAGGCATTGACATAAATCAACAAACGTGCCCGGAAATGCATACTGTATGAGCACGAGAGCTTTCGATGCTCATAGCATTGGGAAACTCGATAAAAATCACCCATTTGAGAATTTTGTTGAGGGTAGGAACAATTCTTGTTCAAGAGGGTTTATTAAAAAAAGGGAAGGCAAGTAATAGGAGTTGCTAACAACATTTCCCTGGTGGTGTGGGCTTTATTTTATGTTTCGCATCGCGGGGATGATGAACTGATTACTTTTGTCAGCATGGCAACTTGCCCTGAACAAGAATGAACCTATTCGTCTGTTCCGACACGGTTAAACGTAATATGTGCCTGCCCTACGAGCGAACTCTTGTAAGCACTCCTCATAATATACCTTCACCTCTTTATAAAATCAGTTGGAGGAGAAATCTTTGTAATTGTTTGTGTCATTTGAACTCTTTATTTAAGTTTCTTTAGCACGTTTGCCTACGTGATGTGCGTAATTGGTTTTATTGTTCATGTAGTTATAGCTTGTACTCTAATAATTAGCGTAATGATCCACACTTATTTACTTACGCCGAAATCATTAAAGATAGACTGCAGTTAAAAAATTACCACAGAGAAAAAACCACACCGAAAAGGTTGAGTTAGCTAGATGTTTCGCTACTGCGATATGCGAGCTTAAAAAGTAAAAAGAAAGCGAACCAACGAACTAACGCCAAGGTTTAATTAAATAGCCGTGATAAAAAATATCTCTAAATGACCAGCGCGAAAACAGACGGAGACAACTGAAGAAACACAGACGACAGGACGGGCGCTCACTAACAACTATTTATTTTCGTGAAAGGCCCAGCACAATATATGCCAAAAACCACGTGACAGTCAGGAGGCCAAAGATTACAACCTAAAGCACAGTCATCAAAGCGCGGCTGACACAAGCATGAACCGGAAAAAGTGAAATATGAAAAAATGGGAGAGAAAACTTTTATGAAATAATACATCAAAAAGCACTATAACCAACATAGAAACACAAGGAAAACAACGCCCTCAAACAACATCGCGGCCAAGGGGCGGTGTCAGGAACCCTTAAACCGCAACAACGAGCGAGCCTAAAGGGGGCCCAAGCAAGCGAAGCAAAAGCAGAATCAGAAACTAAAATCAGATAAAACGACATATAATCCTACAGATGCCACAAAAGTGGCTAAAACAAAACGAACACAGCCTAAAAACGAGCAAAAATTTGGCAATGACGGTAAGGCAAAGAGGCATACAGTGACAGAAAACTAACAGTCCGACGTAAAGCAATTACAACTTTTAAGCCGCAACAATAGTCTGAGAAGTATGAGCACCCGAAAACTTAAGAAAACTTCATGACTAGACGTGAAGTGGCAGGCGAGCATGCAGAAACAGGAATTCTTAGGCCACTTCCGGCCACTTAGTTTCTGACTCTGCTTTTGCTTCGCTTGCTGAGGCCCTTTTTAGGCTCGCTCTTTGTTGCTGTTTAAGGGTTCCTGACACCGCCCCTTGGCAACGATGTTGTTTGAGCGCGTTGTTTTCCATGTGTTTTTGTGCTGGTTATAGTGTTTTTTGATGTATCATCTCATAAAAGTTTCCTCCCCCATTTTTTCATATATCGCTTTTTCCGGTTCATGCTTGTGTCGGCTGCCCTTTGATCACTGTGCTTTCGGTTGTAATCTTTGGCCCCCTGATTGTCACGTAGTTTTTGGCATATATTGTGCTGGGCTTTCCTCGAAAATAAACAGTTGTTAGTCAGCGCCCGTCGTGTCGTCTGTGTTTCTTCAGTTGTCACCGTCTGTTTTCGCGCTGGTCATTTCGAAACATGTTTAACCAACTCGCCCAATCAGCGATTTTGATTAACTATGTCTTTGTCATGTTCATCAAATTAATTCTTTCTCCTTAAAGGTCATCCACTTCGCCTCTCGGATAAGGGCTTCTCCATAACGCCGCAAGAACGTAGACTCAAATCACGAAGAGGGCTTTTGAAAAGAAGCTCAGATATGTGATCGAACAGAGTGCAGATACCACAGAAATAACATCAGCAGTTATTGCTTTCCTTCTGGCTGGGGTCTTCCAAACTAGTGCGCATGACAGACTTCGAGCTGTTCTGAGCAGAGTTTCGAGCTGTGGGCATGTAGTGGGACGGAAGTTCAGAAACGAAAAATTTAGTGCTCTTCGTGTACTGCATGCGTCTTCCAAAGGCATATGGGTTAGAAGGAAACAGGGCTGCCGATAGCGATTTCGCAGCTGCGCTGCTGTGACCCTTTTAGAGACTCGTCTTCCTATCTCGGCGATGGAACCCAGACCGGAAGCTTTTTTGATTTTTTGTTTCCGAGGTATGCGTGTACTAAATCATGGGCATAGGAATAAAAACCTCAGGGCATATTGAACTACAAAATAGACTGCAAGAATGTTTTGTTAGAGAGAAAGCAAGTAAAATTGAAGTTCTGAAGTTTTTCTTTTCTCCGCTTTTGGGAAAAGGACACTCTGATCTCATGTTTTCTTTCCATTTAAGAAGCTCCATGCTCAGACTAACATTCATTAATAACATCGACCGGCTGTGATGCATTTCTTGAAGCACTGCATTCAGTGAGTTCGTAGCTTCCAGGGAATATTCTGTTATAATGACGCTGCACAGCATTAACACCTAAATATACCGCTATTGCTGTTTTATATGTGTTTAAAATACTTATTACAGTCGTAATTTCTTTATTGCTACCTTGCTAGTTACCTAAACAAAGGCATTTGGACAAAAATCGCACTCCAGTTTCTGAATAACTGAATGCCGGGATTTTTCCAAACTATGAGGTATTATTGTGTGGTGCGTGACTGTATAGGATTTTTACACCAACTCACTGTGTCGCTTTATCGTTAACCAATTGGCATATGATCACGGGTGCCAGAGCTTATGATGCCTGACTTAGAATTAACAGATGATTTTGAAAGGAACAAATAAGAGAATGACGACGTTAAAGGCGTGACTCTTGTTGTAGCGGCGGTAACATTCCGAAAAGAATTCCACTTTAAAACAAGTAAAAGGTATGTGGCGAGTTCTGGGCTCTTCAGAATGTCAATTTTATATCATCGCCTATTGTTAGTAAGCAACAACTATAGTTTGCGTAAGAGAGCAAACCGTCAAGGAATTGCAGGAACGCGCAAATACTTCCCTTTGAAGGTCTGTAAATAAGAGAGAACATAATTTCTCCTTTCTCAGCGCAAGAAGTTTTATAGTCATCGATAATACCGATATATTCCTGAATGATTTCAAAACCAGGTACACAGGTTTGAACAGACGCGCCACCTCCTCTAGTACCTTTGCGATTTTATAACTAATGACTGTAGCCCTCTAGCGCAAAATAATAGCTGCCATCAGTGCATCGCGTCTCGGTTACCATCAGCACATCCAATAGTATACCCCAGTCCTCTAGCAGCAAATCAAATCATGCTTTTGTTTCATAGATCGTGGGTTCCATTCTACACGCTTTTGGACGCCAGACAGTCATCCGCTGTTGTGTCGATTCAACGTGAAAGTGATCTGCAAAATTTTTGTGAAAGCATTTGAAATCATCGGACGCGTGGATATGAGACACTCGGTTGTTTTAGTTTTTTTTTATGAATGATGGCTGCATATAGCATTCGCCTGGAGGTTATTCCTGACCTTCTGAGTACGACAGAAGCAAGGCAGTGCCTAAACGCGAGGTCAAACCAAATTCAACGCTCCCTCTAGCACTGTACTTCCGCCGATATTTTCTGAGACTGGTACGTAGAAGGTTGTGAGCTACGGGAGTGGAAATATTTACCGCATATGGTGCCTGAACACAGCCCCGAGAAAAAAATCTCTGCCTCTCCCGTAACCGAGAGTAGAGTAAGCATGAAATATTTACGGGCCTAATGTCATCTCGGTGGACACCCGAACCGCACCGTACAGGAAGGGAGGAACGCCACCACCCGTTCAGCGCGATGCCTTGCCATTTGAACGCAAGGTTTTTTGAGGAAAGGAAATGGCGCTGTAATTCTCTGCCATCTCGGTGGACACCCGAACCGCACCGTAAAGCAAGGGAGGAACGCCACCACCCGTTCGGCGCGATGCCTTGCCCTTTGAACGCAGCGCTTCTCCCCCGGGCCCCTGTGCACCTGCGCAGCTTTGCTTCGATGCGCGAAGCCCCTAAGAGATCACGTACGACAACGAAGTGTACGTGGCATTTATGTGCTTTTTGCACGCGTTATTAGAAATCGGAAATTATAATTCCGTGCATTATCAAACGCACAGCGCGACTGATATCTTGATAAACATTGAGAAGGCACTGGCAGCAGTTATTTTTTGTGACTCGTTTGGAGACCAACCGTTGCTTGCATGCCGGTCGCGTAGGAGGGCTTAGAGAGTCTCGTTAAATCTCGTTGTCTCGTACGGTGCCCGGATGTTGTCGTTTCAGAGCCCGGATGACTGGATTTCAGTGCCCGGATGAGTGGATTTCAGTGCCCGGATGAGTGAATTTCAATGCCCGGATGAGTGGATTTCAGTGCCCGGATGATGGCTCTCGGTCTCGGCGTGACGTCACCACACTGCCGACAACGGGGGCTAAAAGCATTTCATGCTTAAAAAACCGTTCTTGTCCGATAGAAAACCAAGCCGGTATAAGCCCTGTTATAAATAGTACGTGGTCTTCGATGAAGTATATTACTCCTGCACATGATTTCAGCCTCCAAAGAACAGAAGCATTAGAGGAAGGAGCAAGTTCTGGCTAGCGTTGTATAAACTCTGACAGTTTTGTTATGGTCTAATGCATTTTTTATCTTGGCTAACATTGTATACTCAGGATCAATCTTTTATGTACCCGTTTCTTGTCTACAATTGTTTGTGTAAATTCTTCTACCCACTCCCCTCTGCAATGCCTGTAAGGCCCTTAGAGTAAAAATAAATAAATAAATAAATAAATAAATAAATAAATAAATAAATAAATAAATAAATAAATAAATAAATAAATAAATAAATAAATAAATAAATAAATAAAAAGAATGCACCGAACGTTTTGAGATCACAGGATTGCATGGCTGTTTTCTCGACGGCTGCAGAACGCATACTAAAGAATAGACGAAGCCTCGCGGAAAGAATCTTCCTTCTCTCCCTCATCCACTCGCAGCTGTCCCTTGCGAGCACGCACGCAACCCCCCTTCCCCCCACACACACGCACACCGCTTTTTAGATCACAGATTAGTGCACGACCGTTTGTATTGATGCGTTGAGGCACAAGCCACATATGTGCGATGGGTGGTGGCAGTGTTCTATCGCTCCGATTGGAGATGATACCAAAGTGAGTATGACAGCAGCAAGGGTAATATTGGACATCCCGAGAAAAGCGCATTCACAGCATCGCTGCAAATGCTGGGAACCATCTTAGAATGTATCTTGTTTGCACAAGAGCTCGGTGTAGAGAAACAGAAAGTGCCGAAGTTGTCGCCGCTTCAGAGTGCAGCAGCAGCTCTTGCCGAAAGGGGCCTAGCTCACCGGATTTCGGCCAGCGACGCATAGCCTGAGTGCGAACCATTTGGCCCCGCAAAGCCGCAAAGCCTGATTGATGGACGGGCCGAAAGTGCGCGCTACATGGAATCCTTCCTCTCGATTCACGAGAAGTTAGGGCGGCCACGCTTTGACATCCGCCCAATGAATTAGTCCTGAGTGAGAAGAAGCCTGGCGGCTCTCAGAGCTCCCGGTGAACATTGGCGCAGTAATCGCGTAGTACTGCGTCCTCCGTCTCTTCGCCGTACCTCGACTGGAGACAGGCGTCGTTGCAGACGTGAAAAATTAATATCCTCCATATGAGTACGGGGACACGGGAAAAGATAATTATCTAATTTTGTAGCACGTTGTCCCTTTTTATTAACCGCTGCCAAAGCGCTTACGTGTACCAGCGCTGTTGTTAAATACATCCATGTAGCAGAATTTCGACCGCATTAATGCAAGGTAGATTACCGACTACCATCAAGGAACTAAATATTTAAAGCAATCGATTTCCTCTAGTGGGCGGTCTTATCCTATTCCCTTTATCCGGAAGTGTACGTATTATTGCTTGTATTTGAGTAAATGCTGCATCTGCGATCACTGAAAGAAAGGTGACAGTGAGAATGCGACAACTTAGTTCAAGTGCATGTGATGAGATCTGCGTACTCATTCTGCACAGAATTTGTTATTCTTCATTTTAAACGGTTGTTCAGAGATATGCAGAGTACTTTTTAGTACATAATCACCAACTCGATCTGCACCAACTCCAAGGATTATCGTCCTTTGTCGCGTTGCCTGTTCGCAACTGTGCTAGAGCGAGCGTTTCAATGGCACAGCCCTCCACGGCACAGCCCTCTCATCGTCGTCTTTTACGTTGCGCTAATTCGGTGGCTCTGATCGTAGCAAAATTCT
Source organism: Amblyomma mixtum (assembly GCF_055824585.1). Lineage (NCBI taxonomy): Eukaryota > Metazoa > Arthropoda > Arachnida > Ixodida > Ixodidae > Amblyomma > Amblyomma mixtum. Next base: position 40,026,920 of record NC_143017.1, on the reverse strand, counting down.
TTCGTCGGTGTCCGCGGATGGTCTAGCGTGAGAGCTCGGTCCTGCGGCACTGCCCACTCTTTGTCCTCTTCAACATAGCACAAATATGTGCTTTTGCACTGACTCCAATGTAGTAAACATTCTCTGTAGTTTTATTTGTGTTTGTAGCTAGTCGTAGTGCCTATGCAAAGAGTTTTTTGGCATAAGCCTCCTTCACCCCCTTTGGCAGAAATGAACGCAAAAATCAAAATAAAACATCACGCAAACCGGGAAAACGAAAAGAATTTTAAGTGCGATAAAGTGACAGGTAATCTTTTTTTCTGTTTTCACAATGCATTCAAGTAGCGTACGCTTTATTTACACTTGTGGTCTACCAACTGGTACCGGTTTCGCTGCCATGATGCGCCGACACTATGCTGCGCCTTTAGATAGAGAAGCTGTCTCTCTCTCTTTGTGCTGGCTACGCGTGAATGCGCTCCAAGAACCGACACTCCCGCTAGGTTTCCTCAAGGACACATAATAAACGCACCCTTATAATTGGTGCAGGTAATGGGCGCGTCCCCTACCAACCTGGAACTCCTGAGCTGTAAGCTGCCCACTGCGTCAACCATGCCAGGTTAGACTGCATCAACACTGGCGGCAATTTCGACCACGCTCCTTTGATCTAGTAACATCTGGAAGCGTGATCCCTCCCTCTTCAGTGGCACAGCCGACCAAAATGATGACGACTGGCTGTCTTCATACGAACGACTCAGGAGCTGCAACACGTGGGATGTCTCCATCAAGCTGAGTAATGCCATCTTTTACCTTACGCACGTCGCGAACCTCTAGTTTTGGCAACCGTGAGGCAAATCTACCCCCTTGTTCCGTATTTCAGAAGAGGTTTGCGGAAGTGTTCGACGCACTGCAGTGCGCAAGCTCTGTGAACAACAACGATTACATGATCGTGGTCAACACATCGAGGAGACCTTCAGCAGTTACACTGAAGACATGGCTGACCTCTGCAAACATGTAAACACCACTATGTTCGAAGCGGGCAAGAGTTATCAAAGCATGAAAGGCTTTGTTGGCGACCCAATCTAGACGGTCCTCGCGAAGAATCCTACTACCGCCAGTGAGGTACGACGAGCTCCGCAAGCAGCACGTTTTTACGCGGAGCCCTGGCGTCTGCAACGAGGCCCTCTCCACACTGGCCCTTGGCTGCCCTACTCCTGAGGGCTCCCTTCGTTAGCAAAGAGGTCTCCTGCCAACTGTCCCTCATTTCACATTCCCAAGACCACGCTCCCCATACCCAAGCGGTGGCCAGGAAGTGACATCAGCAAGAACTCAATTCCTACCAGGCCACCGCTTCTTTCTGTCCTCCGCCGCCGTCTGAGTACCCGTCTGATGCTCCGTTTTCAATAGCCAGCCGACATCCTACGAACACTTGAGTACTGCGGACAACCGATCGATCTGCTACACCTGTGGTCTGCCCAGCGATGTTGCGCGGCTTTGCTCCCAGCGCCTTCCGCCCCGAAGACCTGATCTTAACTCCTACTCATACTATGCCGAACCACCTTCGTCGAGAAGGCCGCCTGGTCCCCTTTTGTGGCCCCAGATCGCCAAGTTTACGCAGCTCGTCTATCGCCGTTCCCTTTCTTTGATGCTGAGAAGTAATAACTCTGCCATTGAGGGAATCCAACAGTCGCACTTCCGGTGGCAAGAACTGGGCTTATTTAGAACTCCAAGTCCCCCGTGTCGTCCCGTTCATGTAATCGCACGGTATGTGAAAGGAGCCGCAGTTCTCACTCTCATAGACACGGGCACTGCAGTATCCGTCATGAGTGAAGCTCTCTGCCGTCGACTCCGCAAAGTGACCACCCGGCTTGCTCATTAAATCAATCAGAAATCAATGCTTAAAAGCAAACGGTTTACAGATAGATCACATTCACCAGCATCATTGCACCAATTTCATTCTCCTTTATCCGAAGCAGATCACTCTTCCCCTAGCCAGTGCGAGCACATGGTAATAAAGAAACAAGCTTATATTTAACCCTTCTAAAGCTAAGCGTATTGTTTTAAAATTTCGTATCGTTTTAAAGCTAAGCGTATTGTTTTAACAGCACTTAGGCTATCCGCGATTGTTGCGAATCGTACATCCCCTGCAACCAGGTCGTAAGCTGTTCTTACCTATTCCGTCGGTTTCGCGTTGTTTGCGCCGTCCGCACAAATTGGTCGTAGCTGAACTGGCAGTGCGTGCACAACCAGCAGATTTATCTGCATCGAAAGGAGTTATGTACAGCGGCACTCCATGCAGACCAGTCAGCTTGTAAGCGTGTGCAGTGTGTCAGGGAAGACAGAAGAAGGCTATAAAAGCCTACTGAAGATAACCAGCGTCGGAATCGACCAACGCGCCTTGATGCTGCACCGCATCTTACAATTGATGCTGAAGTGGCATGAAAGAAATAGGGCCGTAAGACCACTAGTGCCATCTGACGAGCTCTAGATCGGCACGAAAAACAACAAGCCCACCATAGCAATCATTCCCAACAATGTGCCAATAAGGCAGCAGCAAAGCGGCTTAGGTTAGAAAAGCCCTGCAGCGCGAAACATCGAAGCAAGAGCGGGGTAACGAGATCTGCAAGCCAAGGCAGAACTGAAGAAAGGGAATCCAGCCGAGGCATGCACTAAAGCAGTTTATGGGCACCCTTTTTGGCCACAACTGCTAGGTATGAAATCGGTTGCGGTTCAAAAAAGATCGCTCTGCAGCGGCTCTGCCTTTGCAGCCAATGCTGTCGTTTGTGTTTTCCACCAGTGAACCTTAATACTCCGGATATGCTAACACGGCACCACTGCGTTACAACAACCGTAACCACTCCGGAAGTAGTTCTAAAGTTCGTTGCTGATAGAGGCCTGAATAACCATAGTAATTCGCATGGTATATGCCTTCTTTCGAAATCACGCAACTAAGACGCATCATTCGCGTTGCAACTAAAAGCACCGGTCCGGAAGCCCTTAAAAAGTTCATCGTTCGTATAAACCTCATTAACTAAAAGAAGTCGCATGGTATTAACCTTGACTTCAAAGCGCACAACAGCAATGCTCTAGTGATAAACAACCTTCGGCAATCGTTTCAACATCATATTATTGCGTTAATTTAAGGGGCCATATATGCATCTGCAACGCCTAGTTCTATTGATGCATATAAAATCAAGATCTTCTATTTCTTACATATAACCTATATAATACTTATGACTTCCAGCTTTTCAAACAATTTCTTCTTCTCTCGATTAGCAAGTAAACTAAATTTAACCTGCAAGTGGGCCCCTTTCGTTATCCTTCTTCAGCTTACTCTCTATGTTTTTCGGAATAGCTTTACTGACCGCAAGAATACGCCTTTCACATGGCCCAACTCGAAGATCAGAAAGTTGCTTCGCTCTTACTAACCGGCCACCCCCCGATGAATGGGACGGGATGAACGATGGCACAGCGATGATTTAATGGCCGCCGGCCTAACGCGAGTGCTCTGTCTCACGCCACTGCCAGCTTCGTCTTCTTGGTGAAAATATTTAAAAAAAACTTGAAATATTTTATTATTTTGGATCCGTAGGTACCCACATAATTTTCAGCCTATCCGCATCGCAAACGTTGGATCTATTCAGAACATACCACTGCTTTTTTCCATGAATCTGTAGAGACAAGGCGTTTCTGCATCCAGGCTTTTCCTGTGGCCCGGAGACACGGTTCTGTTCAATTTTCTGCTTGCTGCGCAATTACCTTTGTATTTAGTTCCAGACCTGTTGCTGTTTCGCTTCAGTTGTGTCTTTAAACGGGAGCCTTTGAACACGACCCTTTGAACCGCACTGTAGGGGACACCAGACACACTTTGCTAAACTGTCAGAATGTGTTGCATATGCAGGCGTTAATGCTCACAGAAAAGAGTAAGGCACTAAAAGCACTTTTAGCACTTCCTGACTTTCAGATTCCCTCAATCGCATCACTTCGCTGCGAAGAGCGTCGCGAGGTATACAAAGAACTTGGTTGCCCCGGCGCTCACTGGCCAAAAGAGCACCGTATAGACAAAAACATGACAGTGCTGGTCAAACATGACCCGACTATACAACAGCTTTTTTTTCTGCGCACACTCCTGCATGTCGACAGCGCTGCCGGTGTTTTTAGGTATCCAACAGCTAAGACAAAACGGAAGGAGGCAACAGAGACCTAAGGGGCTCAGACAAGCGTTCGAAGAATCCTCGATATTTTCTTCGTTTACGGCCATGGCCTCAGAGCTTTTTGCCTCGAGCGGTTGTCGTCCCTGCTTTGGGTGAAGACTAGAGAAAGCACGCACAGCAGTAAACAGGCGCAAGAAGCTTTTAGAGCGAAGCAATAGAACAGAGTTTTAGTGAAACGTCGTTTCAGTTTGTTTGACAAGGAAGCTGAAAAAAAGCGCCAAGCACTTGGCGCACTTCACGCTCGAGCCGACTGAGGGAAACGCTCGGACAGAAGAGGACAGGGCTAGAAGAAAGAGAGACCTAAAAGTACATTGCACTATTTGCGAAAGGAAGGATGTCGGATATTGCTTCTGTCGCCTATTTCGCTTTCCTGGAGCTGCAAAGAGCGGGAAAAAAAATGAACCTACAACAAGAATCTCACGAAATAAAGGTGCAGAACGTTTTGTCTTTCTGCTCGTAGAACAACCTATAACATTACCATAGAAAACGTCAAGGTTAGTGCTGTCTTTTATTCCCTGCTGTCTGGTCGCATCTCATGCGTATTTTAGAGTAAACTCGATGACGAAGCTGTTCGAATATGTTGGTTCAGTAGGAAATCCAATTGATTTTTCCAATATGCGCAGCTAATTCTCCGACACTAAAGGAACGTTTAGGCAGGTCATCGAAGCGGTGAAGCCTTCCAATGTAGAAATGCAGTGCGAAGACACATTATGCTTAATTGTCGACACACGCAAATGAAAAGTAATGGAGAAGGCGTACTGATTACCGCATCCGAAGCGACACTCTTTTTTTATCAATGTGGCTCGTATAAAACATCACAGAACTCGAAATAAGCGAAAAGTGCCGCTTACAGAGTTTGAGTGAAACTTTATTTTAGTTTACTTGACAAGGAAACTGAAGAAAGTGGCAAACACTTGGCGCACTTGCTGCTATGGTCAGATTATTAATCTAGTAAAAGAGGTAAATGTTGACTATCATTTCTAGTACACCTATACCGCTAAAAGCGAAAGCTGTACAGCTTCAGATATTGCGTATTTTATGAACACAACTTCCAGGTTTGGGGTTCAAACTCAGGGCCACAACCTATCAGCTTTATAGCTGCAAAAACTTATTGATGTCTCAGGGTCTATAAAGATGGTCGATAGAGGAAGGTTCTATAATCCGTCATACACCAGCGTCCAAGAATAAAAACGAAGCTAGAACCAGTATATCTTGGCAGTTGAGTTGAGATGCTGTAAGCTACAGGTGGGGTTAGCCTAGCGGTTTCTGCCTTACTGCCGTGCGCGAGTGCAGAATGTGAGGTTCGTTGGTTTAAATTCATTGTAGAAAAAGAGCGGAGTGATGGGACAAGATAAACGAGGAAGGAAGACGGGGCTCATGCTGTCTGCCCTTCTTCCGTCCCATCATTCGTTCTCGTTTCAGGAAAGAACTGACTGCAGTCATGGACGAGTTCACGAAATAAATATCTTACCATACATGAAGTTCCTGTTTCACTTGAATTCAGCAGTTTCAAGTATCAATGGACTTCGTATCTTGACACCAAATTTTATGTTGATGTGTTTGTAGCCGCTCTTCGAAGCAACTGTTCATAGCCATAAGCCTCTGTTCGAACGTGCCAACATTCTCACAAAGTGAAGCACCTGCACATCATGGGGCGTGTAACGGCCCACTGATCTAGCTGCGTTCCTCTCTGCCCCGTCCAACGGAGATAATATCTATGGCTGATGCTCCCCTACGTACGGCTTACGAGCGCAAGGGGTTCGAGCAGGAGTGCAGGAGTATAATGCCCGGTGTGGCACTGCAACTTCTTCGAGCTTAAAGCTGTTCCCATCAGATAATACCTGTCACCGAAGCAACTTTAAGGAACGAGAGCGGCGGTTTAGGCAGGCAAATCGCCAGCCCGCTCACGCAACGCTTCGCAGACAACGAGGTGACATTCTCCGGTGAGCACCTAATTAACGTGGACGTCGATGACGGCTGGTGCCCGCGGTAATATTTGTGAGGCAGCATCTGCGGCCATCCGGCCCTATGGCTTAGCCCGGGCAGGATATTGCGCGTCTTTTTTGCGTTTGCATGACCCGACTTTTACAGTAAGCTGGGCATAAAATCCACCCAGTAAGTGAGTTTTACCGCTTTGCTGGTTTTCAGAATGCTCCAAAATTTTAAGGAGCCCTAGAAGTTCGTCGTTCGAAGGTTCTTTGAGATACTGTAAAAAGTAGGCAACATGAAATTCGAGTACATCATTCTGCGTCGCGAACTGCAGACACAGCAACGAAAAAAAAAACAAGTTCTGTATAACGTATCGCAAATTCGTTTGGTTTGGTTTGGTTTATTGGGGTTTAATGTCGCAAAGCAACTAAGACCATGAGGGACGCCGTAGTGAAGGGCACCGGAAACTTCGACCACGTGGGGTTCTTTAACGTGCACTGACATCGCAAAGTACACGGGCCCCCAGAATTTCGCCTTCATCGAAATTCGGCCGCCACTGCCGGGATCGAACCCGTGTCTTTCGGGTCACACAGCCGAGCGCCGTAACCACTGAGCCACCACGGCGGGGCAAAATAGAAATTGCCCGTAAATTCCTTTTAACAGGTGCAGCCATTTGCCCAGGCTGGGCCAACTATCTCTCTTTCCAATATTTCTTTTGTTTTTGGTTGTGACCATATTTCGTTCAAGCAAATCAAGAGAAACTGAGCCGGGGGGGGGGGGGGATGCAGCAAGTTCATTTCATATTTTTTTGTCCCTGTGTCGTTCCGCCACGTCCTTCATGTCGTCAGGACTAGTCAGTCGGCGTCTATAATCATAGCAAATGAATGAAAGCGATTAACAGGAATTATTTATGGCGGCTCTGATAAAGTTCAGTGATGTCTTCACGAGTACGGATGCAGTGCGACTTTTTGGAGCGATGGAGTTTATAACAACCAACCACACTACTACGTTCCCTACTCCAATACCAGCTACTTTCAGGATTTCACTCAGGCCTTCGCAAATGTAATTAAATTTACGTAGATGGGTAGCATAAATCTGGTTGAGTATACTGAATTATGCTCCACTGCCAGCCAGTGAAATACGCGCCTACAACGTCTTCACTTTGCCTACCTAGAAATTTGAAAGACTCTCAGTATTCTCTGCACGTATCTGGTAAATTCGTCTGAAAATTTGATACCTTACAATAATGAGTAGAGACTCGAGAATTCTACCCCAGATCTGTGAAGTTTAGGCACGACTGTGCAGCAATTCTCAGAGATTCCAGGTGCATTAATACCTCTCAACCTGTTGCCATTGCAACTTTTAGGTGACTGGAAACCCTTGAATGAAAAATCCACTCAAGTCGAAAAAAAGGTTAACTTTCGTTAAAAAGGCAGAAACAACCAACTTCAAGCAGCCTATTTAACTGCTTAACTCTTTGAGGGTCGAATTATTTTGAAGAAAACTTTCTCAGGTGGTCAAATTACTTTATTGCGGATCTTGAATCTACAAAATGTATATGATCGAGAATAAATAGTAAAAAAAAATTAGGAACAGTACTTTGGTGACAGCATCACTCACAACTGGAAAATGTTCAATAGAATAGAATAGCAACGGTGATAAGCAAGCTAAGAGCAGCACCAATAAAGATAGAAATCAACTTTCGCCGCCTCTGCAAAACAGTGCCCACAAAGAGAAAACACGTTTCGCGCGACTCCGTTGCGATCCCGCGGCGGAATCGAAACCATGTAGGCGCGTTGCCACAGAGAGCGAGAATACCTCCCTAGCAACGGTGATAAGCAAGCTAAGAGCAGTGCCAATGAAGATAGAAATCAACTTCGGCAGCCCCTGCAAGATAGTGCTGAGAAAAAGAAAACTAAAATTTCGCGCAACTCCGTTGCGATCACGCGGCGAAACCAAAACTACAAAAGGGGTGTTGCCGCAGTCTGTGCCGCCGCGCTAAAGCTAGACATAAGTTCTGCTTATCTCCGTAAGAAGGCAGCACAAAATTCAAACACTTCTTGCAAGTCCTAAGAGGTGGCAGCACCCCTCAGTGAGCATGTATTGTTCTTTTGGCGCAAAATTTCAAACGGAAGATCGAAACCGTACCCATACGGCAAAGACCTTGCGGGACAGAAAACCGCCGCCGTACATATACGGCAGAAACCTTCAAAGGGTTAAGAAGCTCCCATACACTGTCAGCTATGCTGAACCCTTCTGGCCCAAAGATCCTATTTCGAATCAGCAACTTTGAAGTGCAGCAGGCTTTACGCGTGGAAGAAACTCAAGCAGTTTACCGTGGGTCAAGGATTCAGTTATTTAATTATTTATTTCAAGATACCCCTAAAGGCCCTCTTCACGAGGGTATTACAAGGGGGTGGTAAAATTTGAACTTGAATATACAGAAGCAACATCTAACATGAGTAACAGAGGAAAAACAAACAAGAAAAAAGCAATAACTGGTAGTCAGCACGTATCCAAATGTGGCGGAACAACAAACCGCAAAATGAACAAAATGAAAAAAAAAAAACAAAAAAATTAACGATATAACAACGTAATAAACAGAACGAGAAAACAAAACTAAAACATATTACGGTGAGCAGAACAGAACAAGAAGAAAACTACGCATCGCTTTGATTTTTTAAAAGTTCATGAAATGGTGTCCCATTCTTCTCCGTTGCGATTGTGGAAGGCAGCGGTTCCAATCAATAATGGGTTTGGGTATGAATGACTTGGCAGAACTTCAAGTGTGGCATGTGATGCGTTTGATCTTGAAAGGATGGTCATGGCGTGGAAACACTGCTGATGGTAAGTGAAAGAAAGCGTCGTGAAGCAACGGATGATGATTAGTTTTGTGGAAAAGAGTTAAGCGAGCCAGTTTACGACGATGGGAAAGGCTGTCAAATCCAGCACGAGCTTTTAAAGCTGTGACGCTAGTAAAACGTGAGTAGTCAGAATAAATGAAACGAGCAGCACGGTTTTGCAGCGATTCTATATTATCTTTGATGTAGGCTTAATATGGGTCCCATATGGCGGAAGCGTACTCAATTTTAGGTCCAATTAGTGTAATATAAGCAAGTTTACGCACGTGCGCAGGAGCATGTCGAAGGTTACGTTTTAAAAGCCCAATAGAACGGTTAGCAGCTGCTAGAATCAAGTTAACATGATAATTCCAGGTTAAGTCTGATTGAAGGTAAACTCCTAGATACTTGTACGTGGAGGCCGCCGCGGTGGCTCAGCGGTTATGGTGCTCGGCTGCTGACCCGAAAGACGCGGGTTCGATCCCGGCCGCAGCGGCTGGAATTTCTTTGGAGGAGAAATTCTAGAGGCCCGTGTACTGTGCGATGTCAGTGCACGTTAAAGAACCCCAGGTGGTCGAAATTTCCGGAGCCCTTCACTACGGCGTCTCTCATAGCCTCAGTCGCTTTGGGACGTTAAGCCCCATAAACTAAACTTGTACGTGGAAGTTGTCTCAACTTTTATGTCATTAAGAGAGTATGTGGTTGGGATGCGACAAGAATTTCTGGTAAAGGAGACGAGCTTTGTCTTAAAGGGATTTAGGGTCATAAGCCACAACTGGCACCAAGTGTTAATAGAATCGAGGCCAGTTTGTAAATATTGTCGGTCACAGTCATTTGTAATGGTTCGGTACGCAACACAGTCGTCAGCAAACAGTCTAATTTGTGAAGAAATGCAATCTGGTAAGTCATTATATCAATATATCCAATTATATCTACATATAATTGGAAGTGCTCACCTCAACGACAAATGCAGCTTAGTATGGATTTAGTACAACAGCTTCATACGCCCTGCTGCCACCGTCTACTGGAAGCGCTGCCTCCCGTATAGCATGTGCAACAAACATAATGGTGTTTCTCTTTCTCTGATCATGCAGAGTTATTCATGAGGGCTAGAATGCTTCCCAAATACCTGATTCCCAGAATAATCATCAAGTGTTGAGGGCCTTAGAGGAGCCCAGGGGGCCCTACCTGGGGCCCTGCACCTATAGCGGAATGTGTACCGCCGCTGCGTTTGAATTTCTGTAATCTATTGCGTTGTCTCAGTATATCCTCATCTAACATTTCTGCACTCTATAAGTAAGAATAAACATACTTTACTGCAAAGTAGATGAGTACTTTTAGACCACGCGAATTTTAGAGCGTAAAGAAAGAAATCTCAAGAGCTCCACTCCTTAAGTGGTGCGGCGTTAGACACAAATGTGTATTCATCAGACAAAGAAGTTGTCGAAAGAATCACAAAAACTAGTAGTTTGCGAATGCTATTAACGCTCAGTAATTCCAGCCGTCACAGTGAATTAAAAACTTGAATGCAGTGAAAAACGAGCGGCTGCGCATCGACGGTGTCAGTTAAAATTCAGTAAACAGAATAGTGAGAGAAAAATACATGTTGACGTAGCATTGCAGTTGCTCACAAAGATAAAGTACAAAGAATAACACAGACTTCAAAGCAAGGAGCACTTTCACTTCAGCAACACTTTAAAAAATGCTGCAGTAATTCATTCCATCACAATTTCGTTTCATAAACTGAACTTCACGCAGAGAGCGGGGTACTATCTGTACCGTATGCAAATTGCGAAGGTCCTCATCAAGACGAAAAACCGTAAACAAAAAATAGATGGTCTTCCTGCTTCTTACACAGCGCCCCCCAGTAGAAGCAGTCAACGCTTGGATAACAGCGAGCACAGTCTAACACAATGTAGATGGCAGAGGTGGAGACTATGCATCGTGTTGAACACCCTTTATCGACATGAGAAGTGAGCACACACCCCTACACCTACAAAAAATGGCACATTTTTTTACTTAACACATCTCATTAGCATGTCACAAATAATATGTCCCACTGATTCCAATTCGAATAACGCACGAAAATGTATAAAGAAAAGGGGAAGCCTAGGTATGCTCATTTTTGTGAACTATATTCTTCCTACGCGTGCAGATTTGTCCAATATTTATTCAAAAGAGTCTTACGTTGGGTTAAGAATGACCGGGAAATTTTAACTACGAACATATTTCGAGTTATTGAAAGTACGCCCTTAATTACTGGGCGCTTATAGAAGAGTTTCTAAATTATACTTTCCCGAAACGGAATCCGACTGGCATTTTGAAGGGACAAATTCTTGCAGGCCTTCGGGGCATGGTCAGTGCCTTTAAACTTAGTTTCAGCGCAAATAAAAAGCTCAAAAAAATTACAGCCGCTCTCCTTAATCGCCAGACATAACTGATGCCAATACTTCCATTGTTTTGCGTATGTAATAAGAATAGAAAATACCACACGAAGTCTAGAACTATATCCGTCCGAAACTAGCAAAGCAGTGCACGCCGCTGATATGAAAAACGTAAAGGCAATCAGATTGGCAAGTATAGAGGACAGATATTTTCATGAATCTTTGTCGTTTAAGAACCTTTACATTTTTGTACATATGCAACGGCCAGGAAAAAATCTCAACGACGCTGTCCCTCGTTCCAATGTACTGCGCAGCAGCAGCGGTCATGTATTGCGAGTAATTGCACAGAAATTTAGTCGCAACAACAAGCACATGTATAAACGAGGAGTTCTGCAAAATATGCTTTAGAATTGCGAAGATAAAATGAAGTATTAGAAATGCGAAGATACATCTTGATAAAGGACAAAAAAGTGTCAATCGAAACAAAGTCACTGCATGTATACACAAAACCTCGCAACAAGATAATTAAATGCACGTAGGTCTGCATTAAAGCCACACATCTAAGCAAAAGTCACTATATATAATGCGTAAAACAAAGCAAATAAACATCTTGCGCAATCACAGATAGTAAAGTTTACACACGGAAAGACAGACGACCTAGGCAAGAACAAAACTATGATAGCAGACATCGCGATAGGTTCTTGGGCCATGCTGCTGCCGCGACAGCACCACATGGTTAGAATAATAGAGAAACAGTCAGAAATTAATACGCAAGTACGTATTTTTTAACTGCCTGCACGGCGACAATTATTCTGCGCCCATAATTACACAAGGGTATGGTTCAAAGAAAAAGCAAAAGCAGTTAGATGAAAAGGAAAGAGAGGACAAACGAAAGCCTCGAATGATGCCGCAAGTTGAAATAACCAATATCCGAGTGTGTATATTCGAAAACGCCGCGTGGGCAGGGCTTTCAATAAGCAAGGTCAGCCAAGAACGGTTATTGATGTCCGCAAAATTTTCGTATTCCCATGGTAATTTTGATCATGATGCTAACTGATGCTTGCGTTACGTGACTCCAGCTGCATGTGCGTTGCCACGAAATCCGACCTGGGTTAGCAATGCTCGCGCCGAAATGTCTCTTCTTGTCTGAAAAAGACATTGTAGGTGACACAATCCAGAATGACTTCCAGCGCCGGTGGTTGTTGTCGTCAGCGGTGCGTGAAAGTTCGAAAAAAGTTCGGGGGAGGGGGTGGAGCTGAAGCCTCATAAGCACCCCCCCTGGCTACGCCCCTGGCACGTAGTACACGCATCTCTTGGGATATGCGATGTCTTGTTGCACGGTAGTTTGGTTTGGTTCATGGGATTTTAACGTCCCAAAGTGACTAAGACTATGAAAGACGCCATAGTGGAGGGCTCCGTATACCTATAGGGCTCTTTAACGTGCTCTGACGTTGCATAGCCCACGTGCTTCTAGCATTTCGCCTCCGTAGAAATACAAGCGCCGCAGCCGGATCGAACCTGTGGGTCAGCATCTGTAGCCGGGCACCATAACCACTGAGCCACTCCTCCGGGTTGACGCTCAGTGCATTTGCGGCCAGTGTTTCGAGTGCGTTCCTTCTCTATTATATACGCCGCATTTTTTCGGGCTCTGCTTCTCGCTGCTGCGAGACTACCGTGCCCAACATTTCCTGTAGACTGCAGCCTTGTGTGTAAATAGAGGCAATGACAGAGAGAGAGAGGAAGAAGGAGAACACGTTTATCCAAAAAGAAGAATCTGCAGCAGCCGAACGGTTGGTGCCATGGATCCGCTGGCGGCGGCTGTCTTGCGGACTAGCTGGATGATCCAGGCTTGCTGCTCCAGGTTGTCGCTGCTCAGGGCCGCCTCCCACTGCTCGTATGTCGGGCGTGGCACTATTAACATTTTGTCTGGTTTGTCCTCGCATTCCAAAGAGGTATGGTCGAGCGTGGGGCTTGCTCCGCACTAACCCGGGTGTTTCCAGCCTAAGGCGTTTCTAGACTAAGCGGGTGGTGGGACAGGGATACACCCGGTTTGTGAAAGCTTGAGACAGAGCATTCGCTACTTCGTTTTCGTCTAGGCCTTCGTGTCCAGCTGTCCATGTTATTCTGTGTAAGTGTGAGAGTGTGCTTAATAGTGCTTAATACCTTTCCGTAATGTTTTCCAGCAAGGTAGTCCCTGCGGGCTTATTGCGAGTCCGTCACTATGCGTGCAGTCACTTCCGCCATTGCTCTTGAGTCTTGATTGTGTCGTCTATGGCCAGTGAATCCACTTCCGCAGGATACGTGGCATAGATCGATGCCCTGATAATTGGCCTCTTCTGGCTCTCGACCGCAGCTATCGAGAACCTCCCTAACTCGGCGCACCACAGCATAGCAGCAGTAACCGATTTTCGCGTATTATGCAGCACGGCGCAAACGTTCCTCTATTTTTCAGGAATCACTGCGCGGACATCCATGCCGGGCATTTGTTAACCAGATCTCACGCCACTTGCGCTTTTGCGTTGACATTCATATTCATGTCATTTCTCGTGACGCCAGCACACCCGCCTGCCAAGCTGTTGCTGATGTTGTTGCTGTCCTCAGTAAACAAGGTACATACTCACACGGGGGAATTCGCCAAAGTTTGGTGGTGGATGTCAAGGAAAATCGCATAGATTATGGCAAGCAAAAGAGAGGAATGAGTCGGAGTAGAATAGTGAAAGGACAGAAATTATATAAAAATAATTTAAAATTAAAATAGGAAAAAAGATTTTGAACTACCACGAATAGAAAAAATCCAGAATTTTAGACATGCTGAAGAATTCTGAATACTGTTAACGATGTAACCTTCCAGTCACAATAATGTAGACGAGAAGGTATCCGCAAACCCTACTGAATCACTTGTCGTTCGCACCGAACGAGGGAAGGACTGGGAGTTATACAGGGATCCTTAAAAGTCTTTCTCTGAAGTGCGAACCTCTAACAAGTGAGAACAAAATGTTCAATTTCGATTCATTTTATTTCATTTCACTTATTTGGTTCCAGGGCCGATCGGCGTTACAGAGAGTAGTGGGAGACTAACAAAAATACATGTATAATATGCAGATTAATATGGTTATGCACAGCAGACTTGAAGGAGTCGGGTGCCGTGATGTATGCGACGGAGGGTGGTTCCATTCCGTCTTTCAAACAAATGAATCGAAATAAACATGAGTCCTGCAGCTAGGAAACCCAACTTTGAAACGGTAATCCATGCCGGACAAAAAGTACGCAGGGATAAGAAAAAGCGATTGTTTTAAGTACTGATTGGTGAAATATATTTTTTGAAAAAAAAAGCGAGAAATCCGGCGTGTAAGGACAGATCAGGAAGATTTGATGTGTTCTTCATTACCGGTACACTGGCTGAGCGGGAGTAATTAGAAATTATAAATTGAGCAGAGCGATTTGTTCCATTGTGTCAACTTCCACAAATTTATCATGAAGGTTTGTCGCACTGAACATGCATCTATGTAAACACAAATTTAGGTGTAAGTTTCTGAGCCGCAAAAGCGTCACTGACACCTCATACAGCCTTGACACACTACTACTACTGAATAACTTCACTACTGAGTACTACTGAATAAGTACTATTGAATAACTTTTAGAGCCGTCTTTTAGACGCTCTACTGCCGAACTCGATGTCCATACCACCACTCCTCGAGAAATAACAATGTGAAAGCCCATCGCTAACCCATAAGCAACATTAATGTGCACAAATATTCCTTTTTCCCTTCAGCTATCTGTTACTGGAATAAGCTGCAATCTACTGTAGCGAACTGCAACAGAGTCGAATCTTGCTTAAAGCATAATAATCCCCTTGATCTAACTTCATCCCCCGTGATGCCTCTGTAATGTTGAAATTGTTATTTTGTGTTTATTTGTCATATACTTGTTTGTATTCTTCAATCCGCTATTGCCTTTTTTTTCTACCTTGCATCCGCTCCAGCATGGGCCCGAGAAGGGCCTGCAGTATTTGTAAACAAATAAATTAATTGATTAATTAATTAATTAAGAAAATGGCGGCAACAACCTCTTTCGGCACTCAGTCTGGGATCAGTTTGGGATCCTTTCTTTGTTTGACTTGCGGAACGAGTCGCTTTGAGGGTGTAGAAGAAGGTCGACGCTCTTGGCATTTCAACGTCCGTAGTACAGATGTCTGCGCGAGACACACTGCCAGGAGCGATGATAGGAGGCGGCACATTGGTGCCGGAATAGATGACTGAGAAGTCACAGGTTGGCCTGCAACAAGTTGAGACAAGCCTCGCTAAAACTGCACAGCGTTCGCTCTACCACCACGTAAAGAACCTGTTATACTATGGACACTACTGAATCAGTCAATCTGGACTCAATATTTCGAACAGAAGAACGCACACGGTTGGCGTATGAATTATTCTTCCGGTCACAGAAAGCGTACGCGTCTGCTCTTGAGCATCGCTTCACTTTTATTATCTTTAAAAGGTTTGGTCGTCAGCTCGTTTCGTGCAGTTGACATCATCAGCTTAGTGATGTAAGCCGAATGGCCTTCTCCACAAATACGGCAGCGGGTCGCCACATTGGACGTTTTGACACTGTAACCGAACCGCCAGCAGTTGCTGCATTGTAGAGGTTGGTGCTGGTTGTCAGCCATGCGCCGCCAGTTGTTTGCCCGCGTGCACTGTGGCAAAGGAAGCCAAAGGTGCTTTGAAAATGGTTGGTTGTGTGAGGACGACGAAGTTTGCCCGAGGTGCCAGGACACTCGCACTGCTCGTGCTCGCAGAACCGGCGTCTCCGACTGCGAAGCACACGCTGCCCAAGCAGCTCGATTGCCTGTTCTACACCCCGACTGTCCCGGATCTGCAGGACTCCGTTCGCCAGAGAAGATGGCCGCCGTAGACCCTGCGGCGAAGAAGCCGCCCATGCCTGCGTCGATGGCGGCGTCAGTCGTGCCCACCGGCACGGCACCCATCGTGCCGACCTACGTGGCGCCGTCGCAGACCTACGAGGACGACGAGGACGAGGTGGAGGACATCATGAAGCCGAAGGCTGCGCCGATGCAGCAGGTAAGCCTGCCTGGGCCCTCGCAGTACACCCCGAGGGGGCGTTCATTGCGCGAGGCGCAAGGTCTAGGTGGAGATGTATGCTATACTAAACCGTGTCGGAAAGGGCATCAGCCGATGTCGTAACTGTAAACCTCCGCGTTCACATTGCTTCCGAAGACAGCTTTGACCAGGAAAATCGAAGCCGGGGAAACCCTTTGAAGGAAGAAAGAGGCAGCATGCAGACACGACTAGTCGATTGCAAGGCACCCATCAGAACTAATTTAATGCGTGTTCCTTCGCCTCAAAGTCGGGTCGTTTTGCCATCCTCGTGCTTGTCGCTTCCGTAAATACTTCCTACGTCGCTTAAATCTTACTGAACCATCGCTCCCACAAAGTTATAAATTACCGAAACGCAGCCACGAAGAAGCCTCTTTCGAACTGGTCTTAAGATGTCGGTGTGCAGGACCACTGTGTACAGGCTACGAAACGAGTGTTCAATGCAACGGGTGATACCAGTATGACCGCTGTTTAAACCCAACGCCCGGAGTCTTGCAGCATGGCGCGAGAGGAATCGTGCTGCGGAGGTTCCAGGTGAATCCTCGACAACAGCTACTTCTTGAACGGGACGTTTTCCGTGCATTTTTCCTGTGTCGGCGTGGCCGCCACGAACGCCACGCCGGAGCACGTTGGGGCACGCCGGGACGGTAGCCTGAAGAGAGAGACGCACACGCGGACCGTTGTTGTTGTGTTGTTGTGACTGAGAGAAGGATGAAAAGGAAATTGCACGGGCCTGCCTACTGGCTCGAGCCAAGCCACCACCACTGCCACGTGGTGGTGGTGAAAAACATTTATAATACAATAAATATTTACAGAGAGGTGATTGGGGTAGGCCCTTTTGGCCCTTTCCCCTAACAATACTAGGTGGAGCCCCTATTCCGGGGCCCCATTGGCAAGCAACGCCGCCCGCGTCCGGTGAACCAAGGCCTTTTGGGTCTTTAGGTCCTGACAGCCGAGCAGGGCCGCCTCCCAGTCCTCTCTGGTGGGGTTGGGGTTGGGGGGGATAGATGGGTTTGACTGACACGCCCAAACCATGTGGAAGGTGTCAGCCACCTCCCCACAGAACTGGCACGCGCCATCAAAGGATGTATTGAAATGTTTAAGCACCGCCGGGCACAGTGCGGGCAGATAGAGGAGATTTCAAAGATCAGAGGAAAGAGGAAAAGGAAAGACGCGCGCCGCAGCAACAACTGCGTCCACCGGAGCGGACGCTGCTAAAAAAAACAGATAAGCGGTCGAAGCCGCGCCCGCCGAAGCGAGAACAGATACGAAGAGAGCCTCTTTTATGTTGTTGTTGTGTTGTTGTGACTGAGAGAAGGATGAAAAGGAAACTGCACGGGCCTGCCTACTGGCTCGAGCAAAGCCACCACCGCTGCCACGCGCAGATAGAGGAGAGTTTAAAGATCAGAGGAAAGAAAAAAGGGAAAGAAAAGACGCGCGTCGCAGCAACAACTCCGTCCGCCGGAGCGGACGCTGCTCAAAAAACAGATAGGCGGCCGAAGCCGCGCTCGCCGAAGCGAGGACAGAGCTCCTCTTTTGTACAGAGCGCGGCGCCTTCAATAGACTCAGCGCCGCTAATACATCGCCCCCTGATGCGAGTATTCGTTGGTCTCGAAACTGAAACCACGATACAACACATCGGCGCAGAGCGTATATGCTGACACTTATCAGTCACAACTGCACATCACTTTTACTGACGAGGCCATTTCTATGCCGAACCTGGCATACCACAAGGTGCGATCCCCCAAACGTACGATGAAAACGCTTCTAACATGGAGACCTTCGCCTATAGCCAGAGGTGGTCCTTGACGGCTGAGCGAACGATGCCGTCCCCGCCGCCTAAACGCAGGCGTCACCACGTCGGCTATAGAGGGCGGGACCTATGAGGGACGCCGTAGTGAAGGGCTCCGGAAATTTCGACCAGATGCGGTTCTTTCCCATGCCCTAACATCGCACACTACACGAGCCTATAGAATTTCGTCTCCATCGAAATTCGACCCCCACAGCCGGGATCGAACCCACGTCTTTTGGGCAACCGCCATAAGAGTGAGTCCACTGCTTAGAAATATGAGTCTGACGTTAAGAATCCAGAACATCTTTAACGTCCTTTATTCTCGCAGGCACTTTGTGCAGAATTCGGTATATTTCAAATTCATAGCATTTTCAGGCAGTTTGCCACAGCTAGAAATGATTGTTTCAGACGAATTTAGAACCATTTATATTCAAGGTACACTTTTATTTCAGCTAGCGAACGCAGTAAATTATTTCTCAACCTCAGTGAGGCTGGTATAGCATGTGTCATCTGCCATTTTGATTCAAACAGTCTTTGCCATCCGTAATAGCATTTTTTTCGGCGTTTCTAGCGGGCACGTACATCTTAAAAACTAACGATTCTTTGATCTCTCCACAACTCACCATAGAAACTTTGGTGTTTCGATGTCATGATTTCCAGCCGTTGTGATCACACTTTGTGCGAGATTCTGTGCATGCCCGTACAGCAATCAGCGTTGGTATTTTTAAACTGGAAAATTGAATTTCTCAACACAAATTGCTTAGGCCTCCTGAAAGATTGCTTTCTCAGGGCACGACGCTGCGGCAGCGATGAGTGGTGAAAAAGTAAAAGGAACATGTCATCATGCCGACGCCGCCATGGATGCCGACATTACTGCCATGAACCGCTCAAAGCACGTTGGTACAGAGACACTGGGACAGTGGAAGCGAACATGCCTGCAACTCATGCATTTATATTCGCGCTTTGCAGATGGCCTCCGGCCCCAGCATGGGCCTTATCTTCGTCGTGGCGCTGATGGCCACCACGTTGTCCGCGGCGGCCACCTTCTACGCGCTCAAGGGGCACAAGCCCACGACGCTGGCCCCGGTCACCCCTGCCTCCTCGCCGAAGCCATCGGAAGTCCCCAGCGGCAATGACAGCGCGCCCGCCGAGCCCGCCGAGTCCGTCGCCCCACTCGAGGACGACATGGCTGAACCCGCGGCCGAGGACACCGCGGTCTCCGCTGCTGGGCTGTATTGAGCGCGAGCCCACGTGCCGGGGAGCGGAGCTCACTCATCTGCGTTTCTTAATTTTCATTTTAATCCCATCGATATATTTAGCCCATAAATTTCGTACGAGTATTTATGAACTCGAAACGCTGTTCCGCACCTCGAGTATCTGCGCCAGCCGAGAATTGTTGTGGCTCGCTGCAATGCAAACGCTCCGCGCGTAGCACCACATCTTCTTCTTTTGTATATGCCGCCTTGGGCCCTGTATTCGTGCAGTCAACGGGCGAAAACCATCACCGAAAATTTGTTTATTACATATCATTCATCGGTTACTTAGCACATTTTACAAAGCCTGGCCATGTTAAAGACAAAGTAGCTGGTCTGGCTGCACAAGAATAACAGTATCAGGCAAGGCTCCGTCGAGTAGATTCAAGCGCCTTCCCGCGGTTTCATCCGGGGGTCTACTCAACAGCCTTCGCAGGTGCCGCTAAGCACAGTGTCGTAGCGCGGCCACCCGGCGGCGAGGAAAATGCATCGTGTTAGTATTGCCCGCGATGGTAAGAACTTTGGCGGACACCGGGCCTGAAATGCACACGGCCCGGGAGAAGCGCGTTCTGCGACATCGAGTTCATTGTCCTCCCCCGCACTAAATGTAAATGTAGGGCAGCAACTGCGCAAGGACATCAAGAACGACCGCATTAAGCACACATTATAGAGAAGAGCGATATCAGTGCACATTAGATAGCCCCATAAGGTCGAAATGAATTTGAAGCCTTCCACCACGGCGTCCCTCATAGCCATCTGCAGCATTCTGACTTTAAACCCACCCGCCGCGGTGGCTCAGTGGTAAGGCGGTCGTCTACCGGTCGTCTACCGGGTTCGAACACGTGTTCGAACCCGACAGCGGCGGCCGCGTTTCGATGGAGGCGAAACGCAAGAGGCGCCCGTGTGCTGTGCGATATCAGTGCACGTTAAAAGATCGCCAGGTGGTCGAAATTATCCCGGAGACCTCCACTACAGCACCTCTTTCTCTCTCTCTCTCTTTCACTCCCACCTCCCTCCCTTCCCTTACGGCGCGGTTCACGTGTGCACCGAGATATGTGAGACATACTGCGTCATTTTCCTTTCCTCGAAAAGCAATTTACCAATTTACCAACTTTAAACCCCACATACCATAGCATACAGCGTCATGACAAGCCGTGCCAACAAATTCTTTACAGTAAGAGTACACTGCCTGTAGCGAATGGGTGCAGCCACGCAGCAACCTCGCCAGTGGCTGCATATCGCAATCATTGCCAGCCCAATGGTGGGCTCCGGTCGCCAACCACCGATGGCCGGGTCGCTCTCCACATACTCTTGAAAGCCGCGGATATATCTGAATGACCAATGACAGAGGATCAAACAGACGAGAAATTGCCAATTTAAAATGAGCACCTTATAGAATGCGGGCCCTGAATTCGCCACCGTGCTCTCGCCCAGCGGGCGATCCAACCATAATATACCAAAACATCCGTTAGCTCCAAGGCTACAGAAGTGTGTTAAAGGTAGCTGAGGCGCCAAGCAGGCAATCACGGCCAATCGCAAGTTCAACGTTGTGCTAATGAATGTAGTCCATGCGGAGAGGAAAACTATGGCGGCTCGAACAGAAGAATTCTGCATACGGAACAAGTAACGGGGCTGCAGATGTCATATCGCGGAAAGATAGCCGCTGCGTTGCCCACGAACATTGAGCAGATACCGTCTCCGAAGGCTAGCCGATTCCGTATCATAAGACATTTTCCCTGCCTTTTTCTAGAGATTTCCTCAGTGGAGATCTCGTGGCAGAGAAATGTGCCGCAAGCATGGAGGAAGGAAATTGCCGTAGAATACCTGGATGCAGAAAAACGAGCCACGGAAACTGTGGCGCCATCTGCAAGGGTTGGTGTTAACAAAAATAAAAGTGAGAGAAATTAAAAATGTGCGAATTTGATGACAAGCCTAAAAGGGTAGGAGAAGTTGGCGTTTTCGTGATGCGACTGCCCTTTTCAAGTTTAAATTGAGGAATAAGTTTTTTTTTTACATAAAAGCTTAGAGGTAAGAAATAGCTTGAGTCATGAAGGAGCGTTACGCCATGCATCCGGCCGCAGCAAGCCAAGACCTCTTGAAGCCGTTAGCTTTCGTGTTTTGAAGCGAAAAGCTTCTCTGGGGGGGTCGGAGCCGAGCTTCGCGTAAGCCGTGAAACCGAATGGCGAGTTCTGTGTATGCGCGCAACCGAGTGACGTCACGCGTGGAGCAGGTGGCCGCAGCCGTCGCCGCCGCCTGACCTTTCGGTGAAGCCGCGCACTACTGCGCATGTGCGCCGTCTGCTCACTGCCGCTACTACTGCGCGCTCGCCTCCTCGCCACCGTTTGACTTCTCGTTGCAGTCGCGTGGTTTACCACAGTTACTACGCATGCGGGAGGAGGGCTACATAACGCGTTTGCCTACACCGTTATTGCGGTGCTCCCAGTACACTGTGCGCGAACTGCGACAGCCATGACGACAAACAAAGCATAACTGCAGCTTTTCGCTTGTATATCCAGGCTTAAACAGAGCTAAGCCACTGCCTTTTTTTTTCCGGGCACACCTAAGTCAGCCAGACGCGAGGACCAGAAGCCGGCCATGAACAGTAATAAGCGTTACGGGCTATCACGTGCAGCCGACTCTCTCTTATTTTCTATTAGATCAAATCAGTCACATGACAATGTTTTTGAATGTGCTTCTTCATTCGTGGATATCAACACGAGCAGAGGCATGCGTCTACATGACATTGCACAAAACCCAAGGCCGACGACGACAAAGGCAAAGCGATGCTCATGCCATGTGGGCTAACAGTTAACGAGACCATAACTATTCAGTCGGCGTCACTTGAAAGTTGCTTTGACTATCAAGTTAAGTAGACTTAGAAGCGAAGATAAACTAACTTGGCCTGAGAATTGTTCCGTCTCCGCCATTACTGGCGTTTTATTTTATGGCGTCTGATGTAAACGCTTTCCGCCGTTTTTCTTCTGAGGTTCCTACGGCCGCCGCGGTGGCTCAGTGGCTATGGTGCTCGGCTGCTGACCCAAAAGACGCGGGTTCGATCCCGGCCGCGGCGGCTGGAATTTCTTTGGAGGAGAAATTCTAGAGGCCCGTGTACTGTGCGATGTCAGTGCACGTTAAAGAACCCCAGGTGGTCGAAATTTCCGGAGCCCTCCACTACGGCGTCTCTCATAGCCTTAGTCGCTTTGGGACGTTAAACCCCATAAACCAAACCAAACCAAACCAAACCAAACTGAGGTTCCTACTTGGAATGAATGCAACTTCCTGAAAAAAGCGAATGAGCCTGCTTCAATGATTTCACAAAATATTCAAGAGATTGACACCAATAGAATTTTATTGCAGCTGAAGCCGTGCTTTATAAACTCAAAAGCATCGCGACATGAATTGGCGCTCAGAGAGCAGGGTTCTTGGATTATGTTTCAAGATCACATTCCATTCCTTTGAACAGATTCGCAGGAAGCCGCTCTATCATGTTGTCATTCAAGTTTCTGAGGGGCGTCATGCAAGGCCACATTGAAGTGTGTAGGCCACAGTGCACCACCGGTACTCACCTATGGGGCATAAACGTGGAGGCTAACAAAGAGGGTCCAAGTTAAGGACAACGCATCGAGCTATAGGAAGGAAAATGATAGGTGCAACGTTAAGAAAGAGGAAAACGGCAAAAGAGCTACTACTGGGGCTATTTGGAAATAAATACTTGAAGGAATTGGTGAGCGCTAAAAACCACGGAAAACCACGTCCTGTGTGTTTGTCCTTTTTCCGTGGTTTTTAGCGCTCACCAATTCCTTCAAGTAGGAAAACGGCAGAGTGGGTGAGGGAATATACGCGGTTTAACGATATCCTACTCGAAATAAAGAGGAGGAATGGGCTCGGGCAGGGCATGTAATGCGAAGGCGAGATAACGGGTGGCCCTTAAGGGTAATGGGCTGGATAACAAGAGAAGTAAAACGTAGCAGGGGGCCGCAGAAAGTTGGGTGGGCGGATGAATTAAGAAGGGTCCATTGCCCTGTAGTGGGCGTAGTCGGGCTGATGATGATGACTAAATAGTTTTAGCCCTATATGAAATTGATGCGCCTAGCGGGCCGCTTTTAGCCGCTGCATTCATGCTGCTTCAATCCAGCAGCAGCCCGGGCGCAACAGAGAAGGTCATCTGAGACGTGCAGGTTGAGCGTGCGCTGGTTGTCCTTTTGTGCGCTGCACGTACGCGTCGTTTTCTAAAGGCGTGCGGGATGGGCAGAATTCGTTTAGTCAGAGCGCCGAACGCCATAGCGTTTTCAAATTTCTGCAAAAAAAAAAATTGCCGGCGTACAACTCTACTTAAATCGATTTTTAAACAACCCGGGTGAAATGTGGAGGCCGCCACCGTGTCGGGCGCGGTCAATTATGGTTGGACATCCCGGGTCATATTGCGAGCGCTCCTTTTCCAGGACCGCTGTTTTTCCTCCTTTATGTTAACGACAAAGTCTGCATAAGTAAACTACCAATTTTTGTGATTTACGCCGATGACACCACACTATTCTCCCGAGCGGAACATGTGCGTGATTTTGAACATTAAGATGCAGATTGCTTGCAAAAACTTCATGAATGGTCAGAGTCGAATTCGCTGATCATAAACACCGAAAAGAGCAAAGCTGTACATCTTAGAGCTCGTCATAAGGATCCTGCTGTGTCACAAATTTCGCTAAAAATGGGCTCCTCATTCATTCAAATAGTTCCCGTGGTCAAAAGTCTAGGAAAATTTATCTTGGGATGAACACGTTTCAAAGGTGAGGGACAAGTTGTCGAAGGTTGCTGGTATCGCGTCCCGACTTCGATACCTTTTTCGAAAACATAGTAAGCGGATGCTGTACAATGCAGTTTTCTTCTGTTGTTAATTATTGTATTTTTGTATGGGGCACAATATCATTTATTAATATCAAACTGGTACATATTCTTCACAAGAAAATTGTTCCGAATATTGGTAATGCTTCACAATATGAACACACCGAACCAATTTTTGCATCTCTTAGCATCATCCCCTCCCACAAATTTTTGGAAGTATTCTGTTAAGGCGCTGTAAAACAAGTATTAGACAAAACAATCCATTTATAATGAACCTATCGAATTTAAAATATAAAGAACAAAAGTACGCCACCCATACCGGTTTCACATGGTTCGTGCCAAAAACTCGAACTATGGTCGCCAAATGCTTTGCTATACTCTTCCATGCTCATTAAATTAGGCATCTAAATTGTTGTTGCTACGTACAAAATATCGGCTACACTTAAGCTCCGCCTTAAAGATAAGACGCGATAGGCTTAATAAGTAACTGCCCATATATGCGGAATTGATTATTTTCAACTTAACGTTTATATGTCCCTGAGAGTCCTCATAACACTCCTTGGGAAATGGTACAGGAATGTAGGAATGTACCACAGCCCTGCGATGGCAGGTGCTTGCACCGGTGGTTCTTGTGCGACCCAAGTTGCTCTTCCGGAGCAACTTCGCGTGATCAACCTTTAATTGAACTGCCACCTGCCATGATGGTTGGCTTGCTCACAATCAGGTGGGTAGGTTGTGATGACCCGACAAGGTCACATGACCTAGGCTTCCAACCTACGTTGCTTCCCCGGGTGTGGTTGCCTGGCCCACCCTACGCCACCCTATTTACAGGTCACAACGCCGAAAATGCCGAATCAGACAACGCCGACGCCGGATTTTCTGCGCAACTATGCCTTTAATGATATCGCGTTAAAAACTCCCGACCTTATCTGTCCAGAACAGATACATAGGCGCTTCAGCAGTTAATGATTGCTTGGGGGTCTTCTGATTGCGTCAGATATTTTGAGGCATATTCAACTCTACTGTACTTATGACTACGATCATGAAGACGTTCATGGTCGGCTAGGCCTGACAACTTTAGCTGCAGGTTTTACACTAGCAGCGGCGCGAAAATGAAGTGAGAGAAAGACCGTATCTTTCTCGTTATTTTAAAATCAGATAACTGTCTCTAAATATATATTAATCGCAAGTAAGCTGCGCTTCAAGGGCGAAAATTGCTAATAAAAGGTGGTCAGTTCCAAAGCGATAAATCTTTAGCCCAGTGTGCTGCGTACGATGAAGCTTCAAGCTTCTGTCGTAAATGTAATTCTAGCCTTATTTTTAATAGATCTGAGTCATCGAAACACAAGTTACGATTACAATAGACATGCTGAGCAAGGTAACATTATACAAAGAAAGGCAAACGCTAATTATAAGAAGTAAAACAGCACACTTTTCAGCAGTATCTGTATGAAATTGGTTGCCCTCCTAAATGAAATCATGCTCTATCTTACATTAATCCTACAATCTTTGACGCTTTACTTATTTTAGACCCTGATTTCACTGGCTAACTAGTGGAATGTTATCTCGCTTCGTATGTTCGCAGGTGGAAAGGTGTTGGTCCTCGCATTAAATGGTACGGATACCTAATCCGTAATGTGACCATATTCAGCACTTTTTTCTGTTGTAAAAATTTTGTTCGGGGATATTTGGTTTGCTTACTATACTTGAAATACCATGTTTCCTGTTTTGTATTCCAGAACATCCCATATCTTTTAATTGCCCTCTTACTGAACCACCACAATTTTCGCCTTTCGAACAGGTTGTCCTCCGGACATTTTTTAACTGGGCACTTCCCTGCATAACACAAGTAAATTTCATTAACGGTACAGAAAAGTAGGCGCGAACAACGTAATTTGAAGCGCTTATCAATTCATGTTACTCCTGGTGATTCGCTTTAGCATATCACATGAAGGATACTGATCTTCCTGAAGTTTTTGTTTGCCTACACACTGAATAAGAATACCCTCATATGTTTCTTCTCAGTATTACACTTCCTTGCGCTGAATTCCCTAATCCTGCCGCATTTCCTTATTTGCTCGTTGTAGCAAATGGTGCCGCCTGCATCTTCAATTTTTCCTTAGCTGCACTAGTTCCTTCTTCCCTTTTTTGGTTTGGTTTGGTTTATTGAGGTTTAACGTCCCAAAGCAACTCAGGCTATGAGGGACGCCGTAGTGAAGGGCTCCGGAAATTTCGACGACCTGGGGTTCTTTAACTTACACTGACATCGCACAGTACACGGACCTCTAGAATTTCGCCTTCATCGAAATTCAGCCGCCGCGGCCAGTATCAAACCCGCGTCTTTCGGGTCAGCAGATGAGCGCCGTAACCACTGCGCACCGCGGCGGGGCTTCTTCCCTTTTCTCTCGGTGGCCTTATTTCTAGGAACTTTCCGGTTTGTCACCTCAGAACAAAACACGTTTTATGTAAACCGCGGCAGTTCACATCCCTCCACTACACGGCGCTCTTTCAGTTGCTACGTCATCTTGATCTACCACTTCAGCTTTTTTTCTTTCGGAAAAACAAGTGAGCATTATCACTCTAGCTTCTCTAAATTGAATCAAACGTCGACATTCCCCTTTCTGCTCTTAAGTTTTCTATTAATACCGTCTATTTTTCTCGGCTCTTCGTGGTGATTGTTTAGCCTAATGCGATTTTTAATCTGTTTTATTATTGTTTTCTCTCTTTAGTTTGCTCATATACTGCAGCCAATCCCCCTCTGCCAAAGGAAAAGGGGCAAGGCGACGACGTGCCGCCGTTCCCTACTCGGTGTTCCATTTGATGGAGTGAGCAATCCATTCTCTTCTCGACTCGCCGTGGTATTCAGAGCAGGCTGCAGGTGGCTATCAGATTGGACTTTTTTTCCCCATGCAACTCTGGGAACATATTTCTCGCCGGCACGCTCAGATGTCGGGTAAACAATGAAAATCCTAGAAACCCGAGCAAGACGGATGGTGGTTAACTCGGCGCCGCCACAAGACAGGCTGCAGAGCGTACTTCCGAGTATTTTATGCAGCGTTATTCTTTCCTAGGTGCCGCCTAGAATCTTGGTTGCCTTAGTGCATAGCCCCGCACCCCTATTTGCCAAAAAATTGCAAGTTCCAATGAAGAAATTTTATTATCTTTTGTTTAGTTTTCTGCCCGAAGGGCTTTGCTTTGTACGCCAGCGTTTGTATTGATTGTCACAATAATGGATATTTGAAACCATCAACATCATCGTCATCGGCCTCACTGCAGGGCAACTGCCTCTCCTATGCCTCATCAACTAACCCTGTACATTGCCTCCTGCGGCCACCGTATCCCTCAAACTCCTTAATCTCATCCGCCCACATACCTTTCGGCCTGCCCCTGCTACGCTTTTCTTCTCTTGGGATCGAATCCGCCAGCTGTCATCTTGCCTTCGCAATACATTCCCCGCCCAAGCGCATTTCTTCCTCTTGATTTCGTCTACGATGCCATGACCCTGCTCGATTCCGGTCACTTAACGTTACACCCAACACTTTTCTTTCCAGAGCTTGCTGCGTTTCTCTCAACTTAAGCTAAACCATTTTGAGATGAGTACCGGTAAGGTACAGATGTTTTATACTTTTCTCTTGAGAGATATTAGTAAACTCTCATTGATGATTTGAGAGAAGCTGTCATATGCGCTCTACTACATTCTTATTCTTCACGTTGTTTCAATCTCATGACCCGGATTAGCGACCACTACCGGCAATAAGTAGACGTGTTTCCTTAACACTTCCAAAACCTTGCTACCAATTGTAAACTGCTGTTATTTTGCGAGGCTGTCACGTTGCTTTTGTTTTCTAACATGTTCAGTATCAGACATAACGTTTTGCTCTGCCTTCAAACTCATTGATCATGCTTTAAAGCTCATCTCTAGAGTGACCTAGCAAACAATGTCATCAGCGAATCGCAGATTACTGAAGTATTCTTCATTAACTCATATCTCCAACTGTTCCCAATTCAGTGCTCGGAATACTTCCTATAAGTAGGCGGTGAATAGCACTGGCGAGATCGTGTATCCCTGCCTGACACCTTTCCTTATTGAAATTCTATTGCTGATTTTATGGATATTATGGTTGCTGCACAGTCGTTACAGATATCGTCAAGTATTTTCACAGAAGACACTTCTAAACCCTGACTCCGCAATGCTTGCATGACTGCTGAGGTTTCCACTGGGTCAACTGCTTTCTCGTAATCAATGAACGCTATATATATAAGGGTTGGTAATATTCTGTGCATTTCTCTATCACCTCATCGATAGTGTGAATATGGTCTAATGTCGAGTGATTTAGTATACTTTTGTTTTGAGGGATATTGGTTAATATTGCTCAGGAATAGACATGTGGGCAAGTGGGTGCGGTGCCATTTTAATTAAACCAGTGCGAAAGTCATTGCGTGGCTGTTATTCTGTCTGTACTTCAATAATCTTCAGCTGCGAGTCAGCGCTTGTCATTTCTACTTCATCTTGTGTCTTCTGCGAGGTTAATTTAAATTGCCGCTTAATTTTCTTTAGTTACACATGAAAATTGCTAAACAGCTGTAAAAAATGCCGAAGATTCATTCCGTATTGATATCATTTGCAATCTTAACCTTTGATAATAAGAAGATACATGCAGGAAGAGAACTGTCTGAGAAGTAACAAAAAAAACGAAATTTAAAAAACAAGAATTGAAAATAAGCAAACAGGAGGAAACCAAGCCAGCAAGACAGAAGTAGAAAGAGAGGAACAAAAGCAATGAAAGGGAAAAAGAGATGACGGAGTAAAAAAAACAAATCAAGAAAAAAAATGGCCACTTCTAAATGGCCACTCCCGATCCATAATTAGTCATTGGGGACGGTATTCTACCTTAGGCTGGATGTAGTGTGGAAAGTTTTATCGGTAAAAAGCAGAAACAAATAGCGAAATAAATGCAAAATTGATTGCTTCCGTATCTTTGCTCAACTGAAATACACTCGGACTTCTTTCCTCTTACATTCGGGCTAGTGTTGCGCAGTTGATAACTCTGCGGCCAGCACCAGGTCCACCGCAACCGTTTACTGCACCTTCTATAATTTGCGGTGCTAATGCGAGCATAAATGTTTGACAATGAACAGTGGTACAGGCACAAAACTGCTTGATAAAATTCTCTAAGCTTCACAAAAACAGCTTTCAATGTTTTCTGCTATATGTTGCAGGCACTGGCTTGAGTACGCCAGGAACACGACACGCCCTTACCACTCTGGTCGGCTACACATCGAGTCCATGATTTTAACGCTAGAAATGCTGTTCTGTAGAACCTTGAATACGAAAAAAACAGCTTCCAGATCTGGGTCAGTTAGCAATGGCGTTTTCCTTCGACAAGTCTTTCTAGACTTAAAACGAATAAAATTGGAGGCTTATCAAGGTTAAGCCCAGTGGATGCGAAGCATGTCCTTAGCGTTTGGAGGCATCTTGACCGCACACACGCCCAGCGCAAAGACGCTGGCGCGGTTGCGGGCACAGAGACTGACGCGACGGCGGGCGCGCGCCGCCTCATCCCTGGCATGACGTCACATATCACGTGATGCAGCGATGGTGGCGCCGCCACCGCGTCGCGCGCGACGGCGCGAACCGAAGCGTGGAGGCCTCCGCCGGGTGACGTCCGACGGCGCGAAATGAGGCCCCATCTGCAGCTGGTGTGACGTCATCACGTGACGTCACATCATGTGATCTCACTTCAAGGTCAATGGTGGCCACCGCCGGGAGGCGACCGACGGCGCGATATGAGGCCCTAGCTTCAGCCGGTGTGACGTCATCACGTGACGTCATGTCACGTGACCTACTTGAAGGTCACTTGAAGATCAATGGTGGCCACCGCCGGGCGTCGCGCGAAGGCCCGAAACCTACGTTAATATGCTTCGCATAAAAAAAGCAATTGTACCGTATCTGGCTCCTGGGATACAAATGGTTAAGATATCCGATTTGAGTTACGTGGTCTTTCCTAACGGGGCCATCAGATGGCACTGGTTTCTGATGTCCAAGAAAGCAGCGCATGCTTTAGCTGCAATTTTTTAAACGTACTGGCTTGCTCTTCGTCTTACGGCGGTAGGTCACCTGTAAACACCTCGTAATTTACAGGGAAGCTTTCACAAGAGCAGTCACGTCCACTGTCCAGAGTCAGGGAGAAACTCAGACTGTAGCTGGGACTCTAGATGCGCTGCTCCCTCGCTGATTCCCTTTTAGCCAGTACGATAGCTCGTACATGCGTTCTTTTTCCACAAGTGGCGTCATTACTGGCGTCAAGAAAAGCAGCCATTCTTGCCTCGAGAAAATATTTTGGTCCTTAAGGCAAAAACCCACCTCGATGCAAATCAGCCCTTCAATCACTAATCCCAAATAATGTCCAAGTTGCCATCAAACATCTTGCATACAAACTTGTGGTTTCGGCTTAACTTTAAGCGAATCCAAGGAGCCCTACTGTCGCGGCAGTGATTGATGCCGCCTTAAGATTCCTTGCGAAATCAGTTACGATTACTAGGTTGCTGTGTAAAGCAGTTTTCACATTTCTTGACTCTTTCCTTAAACGGTGGAAAAAAGGTAGTATACTGAGGAATATTCGCTAGTTTGCCTTCAATAGGATTCTTCGATAGAATGTTTGTGGGGATCCTTGGCGAACTGCGAAGCTGCAACATGGAAATACTACTCGTTGAGTGCGGCGTGCCGTTACAGTAGCATCACATCCAGAATGTCTGAGAAATACCTCTTTTGCTACATAATCGTCGCACTCACCTAATGCTAAACAGAGGGAGACAGCTGCGAATGTGCACGGTCGTGTTATTATTGACCAATCCAGAGCGTGCTGCAGTCGTGGCATCTTGGTATCCTGTAGCCTTGCGCATCATGTCTACTCCGACAGCAGTGACAGAAGTGCCTCCATTGTAGAGCTAGCGCAGTACGGATTGTAGCTGCCTCCTTCCCTTTAAGTTTCCCTGCCTTCCTGTGCTTCGCTATTATGTATTTCATGGGCGTCTCTATTGAGATGCACGGAGCACCACGCGCCAGCAGCCTTGCTCACGGGACTCTTCACACGCTCTGCTTATTTTTCCGCAAGCTGGTGTCCCATACCTTATAGAAAGAAGGGAAAACGAGAGTGAAATGGCAGGGTCAGTGAGCCACGCATTCGATCCTGCAGCAGTTGCCGCCTTTCCGCTTCGTCGGGCAGCCACGGTAACCCGCGGCCCGCGACAGGGCTGCGCTCCGGCACATGCGTCACGTTTGCCTCGCTAACTCGCATGAACTTCAAACGCGGGTGCTCCTTGCGATCGCGTCCGCAGGGGGTATTCTGCATGTCACAACAGCCCTCATCTCCCGTAGCTCCTGGCTCCCATATTATCCTGCAGTTTAGCATTGGTGGTTTTTGTGCTTCTGCCATCGCGCTGAAAAAAAATGAGGGCTGAATGCACAAGAAGTTAACGATTTTGGCGACAGTCCCTGATAGCCTGAGTCGCTTTGGGACGTTGAACCCCAGTAAATCGATTTCAGCGACGAAACCACGAACACTAGTTTTATCTTAAGAGGATGCACTGCGGAAAGCCTGCTCTACGAGCTTTCAAATGCGCATTTCCAAAGTTCGATAATTTTAACTATATTTCCTGTGCGAAAAATTTAAAAACCGTGCTCGCAGTTGATGTTCCCGGCATAAAATTAGCAAACGTTAAAAGAAATCACTAGGTATAGTGTCTAGCCGATTGCAAACGCTGGTAAGGTGGCAGAGGATGCTGCGTCGTTTGGTCACTGCTAATGATGAGGCTTCGGACATGAATTCTTAGCTCCATGTTTTGGCGCAAAATTATGAAGACTGAGTCAGTTATGCATTTACTGAGGTCGATATATTTTGTCTGTTGTGATGAGCTATATTTTCAGGCCCTTATGTCTTCCACAACCCGCATCTGAGTAGGAGGTAGTTTCTTTATTTTTAATAAAACGTGTGTATGCTTGACTGGTCTCCTTCGCGAGAGCAAAATGGTTAACTAAATGCATCAGGTTTGAGTCACCCAGCTTAGAGAGCTGTGTCAACGCTAGTCGATCTTTAATAGTTGGCGGCTCTGTTGGTGCACTGGGTGTTGAATCTTTCCAAGGCGTCTCCAGAGCTGGCAACTTGAGTTCCCACGATTACGGTGATGTACTAGTGGTTACGGGTTGAGTCCGAACAAAATGTAGTACGTGGCCACCCCATCTTTGAAGCAGGGGAAAGTTCGCCCGGCACTCCAAGATAAGCAAGCCAGGGCAGTGGCGAATTTCAAGTGGCGAATTTCCCGCAGATCCCAAGCCCACCACAGCGTTTGCAAGCGCCAGTCTCGTACCATTTCTTCATAGGATATTCTCCGAATAACATCATATTTGTTGCGTCACTAGAGCGCGCAATTCTTCACGAAAGGTGCGTTTCTTTATGCTTCATTTAAAATGTGTTCCTTAACGTAGTTGCTGCTGTCATTTATCCGTATAACAAAACGCTTGTACGCCTTAAGTATAAGTAAGTATAAGTTTGGAGCATGACCATTCAAGGCTAATTTCTTATAAACAACTCTACCCTGCTTTTCAGAAATAAATCTCAGCCTTAGTGCCTCCACCTCTTTTCTGAAAACGTATGCCAAGTTTCCAAGGCCTCCTCGCCGTCTGCTAGAAGAACGATGTCATCGGTATGTATGAATCCCAGTGCGCGACTCGTCTTCTTTGGCCCCTTCGCCGCCACGACACACCAAACCACAATTTGCTCGTTTCTGTCTTCCGTTCAGTCTCCCTGATGTAGAGCATGAATAGCAGCGGCGATAAAGGACATCCTTGCCTAAGTCCTTTTTTAAGTGCAACCATTTCCGCACCTTCAAACCTTCGATTTCCTGCCAGGTCAGGGTTACGATATTATCCATTTAAACTGTTTTTGCTAAGCATGTTGGTTCACGGCCCACAACCTGTTTTTAAAAAATTTGCCATAACATGCCATTCTTTACACTGTAGTTAGCATTTTTTATGTCTGAGAATGGCGTCCAAAGTTGTCATTCTTCGCTTGCAGCATTTTAAGTGCACTTAGTGGTGTTTGAGGTCAGGAGCGCAGCCATTTCCTGACCACAAGTGGATGCTGCTGCGATGACTGAAGGAAGGCAACCAAACAAGAACTACAGTCTAAAGGTTGGCTGGAATATTCATGCGGCATTTTCACTCTGCGCTGCGTTCTAACTAACCACAACATGGGAGAACGCGATTGAAAATATGATGGATCTAAGATCTTACGAACGAAATCGCCGCCTTGCTAAATAGGCGACGCCGTGTTTCTCGACAGGAAGCCAGCTGCAACACAGGAGGCAAGCAAGGTGGGCCGAAAATACTGATGCCCATAATATATCACCGCGGAAAATCTTCACAACTAACGACACAATGTGCAGACGGCTCCCGGCGGGCTCTAACGAAATCCACACTTCTAAGAATGAGCGGTGTCTGCGGAGAAACTCGTTTGTTTATGACACCAGTCGGCGACCAGCGAAGATCCTTCGTCGAAAAGGGCGCGGTAACCGATGCGTAATAAAAAAAAAAGAGAATAAAACTGGATGCATTTCAACCAAAGACGGTCGGAAAAAGAGCCATAGGATGGTTACGAGCATGCAATGCGAATTTTGTGCGTTAGCTGCGGTCTGGTGGGAACAAATGTTCAATGCGAAAGCATTACATGCGTCATCGGCAACGAAATCCAGAATCGGCGTTGACCAATAGCACTGGTCCCAAAATTTTCAGATGATGTCACCGTGGGTTGAGAGAAAAACACATCTTCCGAAGATGCAGGTAACTCCACCCGACATTTTAAGACTGCGAGGATAGCGCACAGCTCATAAGACATAATACGGCGTTGCTGGTTGGTGACCAGCGGTGAACCCATTGTGTAGGATGTATTACGATTGTATTTCAATAAGTAGGTGGTAGGTGTGGGACTAGAAAGAGAAGCAAATAAATAAAAACGAAAAGAAAAATGACCACAACGCTGTCACATTGAAAGCATGTATGTAGTCCTAAGTGCCATCCATAATTTTTCACAGACATGTTTTATTTTTTCGTAAAATCAGACAGCCGGATATCAATCCGGACTTGCGCAAGACTGCAGTGATACTCAAATGCGTTTCTGGAGCATCTTCCAAAGGCACGCTCCTAAGAAAGTCGGGCACCGGGCCAGAGGACGCTTGTACCAATCGTTGCTCCAGCCAACCCCACCCTTCCCTCCTACGTTCCCTCTCCCTCCTATTAAAATTGAGTGGGGGATTTCGCTTTCTACTTTGACACTAACCAACCGAAGCAGATGCAGCTGCGGGCGCCGACGACGATCACGGCACGAAACTGAGGAACGAGATTTTAAGCGCTAATGCCCCAATGGCACGGCCGAACGTTGTAGACGGAAGCGGTCTGCATTCATCGAGCACTTGCGTTGCTGTTGTTGGGACAGAAATAAGGAAGAAAAGAAATATGCACTGGCCTGCCGACTGGCTCGAGCTGAGCCACCACCGCTGCAACGTGCAGATAGAGGGGAGCTGAAAGATATGAGAAGAAAGAGTGAAAGAACAGACGCGCGTCGCAACAACCGCGTCCAAGTCTCGAAGCAACCTGTGCCTGCCAAGCTCCTTCTTCCACGAGCATCGAGGGGTCCATGAAACGACCAGGCAGCATCGTGAGGAGTAGTGTGCTTCATTTTGAGCTTCGTCCTGCTCTTTTGTTGTTGTTCGTAACTGTTAATAGTTCTGTTGTTGCGATGGAAGGAAGGATGAAAAGGGAAGTTCACGGGCCTGCCCGCTGGCTCGATCTGAGCCACAATCGCTGCCACGTGCTGACGGAAGAAAGATGAAAGCTGTTAGAGAGAAAACATTGAAAGAACAGACGAGCGTCATAACAACCGCGTCCGCCGAAGCGACGACGCCGTCTTTAACAGATACCCCCTGCCCCCCTCATTATTAGTTCTCGTCCCCTTGGCAGCCATATATTTTGTTGCCCTGCCCGCTTCCGACTCTCGCTCAGCGCAAACGTTCGGTTGAAAGTCACCACGCGTCTCTGACGTGTTCTGCCGCTCTTCGCTTTATTTTCGAGAAATAGCTGTAGCGCTTCCTCCTCTTTACTTCAGGTGGCCTTTCTTTACTACCGCGAAGCGACAACAGGTAAAACGCGAGACGGGAAGATGGCTTGGAGAAAGTTGGTGCATTCAACACTTGTGAAGCTAGCCGGGGATGAGGCTCAGAAGCGAGCCTCTGGCCGAGGTCTGTTACATCGACTGCGTGACGGAGGCCCCCATCATCAGCCAGCATTTGCAGCCATTCACCGCTCCTTCCGACCGAATCTTGCCAGACCGCAGCACAGCCATCGCTTCCCCCTCTCTCTGGAAGCCTTCCTTTATCCGAGTGGCTCGATCTCACGATCTCGTCTTGTACTTTTGTATTTTTAGTTGAGTTCTGTGCGTTTGTAAATTCATGCATCTGTTTTCGGTCATTTCAATGTCACTACTCGCGGGTTGACAACATTACCCCGCATTTTATTTCATCCATGCAATTTTGGATGGAACTGCACAAACGAACGCAGGACACAAACGAAACCAAACAAGGAACACATAGACGAGCGCTGACACGCATCAAGGTTTTTATTGAGGAAGGAGGAGGAGGATTAACTTTATTAGACTTTTCTCTCGTCGTTAGCCCACTTTCTCCCCAGGTGGCCTCCATGAAGGGGCGACCTAGAGGATCCAATCATAGTCCAAGGTTCGACGGAACACCGTCTGGTCAGGACGCGCCAACCTACTGTAAGCTCATTAAGGACCCTATGTCGAAAATACAGTCCCGCTTGCAAGTGATCCTGTCTGACATATTCAGTGGTCTTCCGCCTTCTCAAAGAAAGCTGTACTACAGGCTTCTTTGCACTAATGGATCCGCCCCCGCAATATATGGCTTGCCGAAAATTCACAAAAGTGGAACTCCGCTAAGGCCAATCGTGGATTTCACCAGGTCGCCTCTTTTCCGGCTGTCCGGTTATCTGCACAGAGTGTTGGCTCCGTTGGTGGGACAAACAGCGACGCACATCAAGAATTCGCAGGACTTTATTGAAAAAGTCAAGGATATCGTCCTCGAAGAAAGCGATGTGCTGGTGTCCTTTGATGTATGTTCCCTGTTCACAAGTGTCCCCGTCGATCTTGCTGTGGAAACCTGCAAAGAGCTCCTAAAAAGCGACCCCTCATTTCCCGATCGCACGCCGTTGCACGTCAGCGAGATCAGCGAATTGCTTCATTTCTGCTTAGCCAATACGTATTTTACTTACAACGGCACAGTGTACAAGCAGATCTTTGGAACCGCAATGGGAGCGTCAATTTCAGTCACGGCTGCCAACCTGACAATGGAGTCTATTGAACAGAAAGCCCTGAACTCGTTCACACATCGTCCAAAGGTGTTTCTGAGGTATGTTGATGACGGCTTTTGCATTTTAAACAAGCAGCATATTCACAGCTTCCTTGAACACCTGATTGCCGTAGAGCCATCCATAAAATTCACTTTGGAAGAGGAAGCGAACGGCATGATCCCGTTCTTGGATGTGCTCGTCAAACGTGATGCGCATCGGTTAGCCTTCAGCGTCTTCCGAAAAGCAACGCACAAGGGGAGATACCTGGATTTTGATTCCGCTCATCCTACGGCTCACAAGCGTTCAGTGGTTGCGTCACTTGTCAACCGTGCTAAAAACATCTGTTCGGACCCGGTCAGTCTTGGCAACGAGATGAAGCTTATACAGCACGATCTTGAGCGAAACGGCTACCCTAGAAATATTTACCAGTGAAGTCACCAAGAAAGCCACCTACACACGAGGAGCACAACAGCTGACGAAAAAGATAAAACGTGCTGCGATTCCCTACGTGCGTCAGATCAGCGAGGCCCTTTCTAGGATTTTCCGTAAACACGGAGTGCACATTGCACACGTGCCAACCCGCAAGCTACGAGCCGAAGTGGTCAACGTGAAGGACCCGCTACCACGTGCCAAGTTCCCTGGCGTTGTTTATCGGATACCTTGCAGCGACTGCCCCTCCGTCTACATTGGGGAAACCGGGAACTTCCAGCGGCGCATGAAGGAGCACCAGGGCGACGTCAGAAACAAGCGCGCAGCTTAAAATGCAGTTGCAGAGCACGTGCTGTCCACTGGCCACGAGATAGGCTGGGATGAGGTGGAAATCTTGGCGACGGAAAGAAACCTATCTGCAAGACTGCATCTAGAATCCCTAATCATCCAGACAACGGCCAACACGCTAAACAAGAATCAGGGCACGCTACATCATACTTACGTGAAAAGATTGCAGAAGATTCTGAAGCGTATATAACCATCCCTTCTTCTGTGACAGCCTTATTGTGAACAAAAGCCCCGTATGGGACCCGAAACGTCATTTTTCATCTTTCGACTTGGTCAGTGACCCTTTTTTCATTTGTGAATAAATCAGGATCCAATCACCGATGTCGGCTTGTACCTGTTGGTCTTCATTGCGTATGATCTTTTATATGAGATATAGCATGAGCTTTCTGGGGGGGAGGTCTTCCCTCGCATCCCCAGGGAATATGGTGATCATCTGCTGTAAGGTTTTTGTCACAATTTTGGCAAATAGGATTAACTTCACCTTTTGTAATTAAGGCCAATCGATATGGGCTCATTAGACTTTTTCTCTGAGCTCTTCGAAGAGCCGTGGCTTGTACACTGGTGAGCTCTTGGTGTGGGCGTGGGTAAAGGCGGCTGTTTTTCCTATATATGTTTGGCAGCTCGTTGTATGTGGTGGGTGGCTCCGCCAGCGGCTCATTCGTGAAGACGACCAGGTTGGTTAACCCTCGGGCATATTCGCCCGCCTTCTCGTTTCCTGAGCAGCCGGAGGGGGCCGGCACCCATAGAATGTTGGCGGTGGATGGGGGTATGCAATTTTTGAGTAGGGATGCGATCAGTTTACCCACGCTGCCACTTTGATAGTCTGTGATCGCCTATATCGAGTCACTAATGACTTTCTTCATGCGGTGATCCTTAATGGCCAGTGCTATGGCTGTCTCCGCTGCGTCTTTGATGGAGGGGGCAAGAATTGGTGCTACGTTGATAACTTTGAAATTAGGCGCAATCACACAGACCGTGTATCTGTCAGGGGCTTGCTTGGCCGCGTCCAGATACACGGCACAGAGGTCTTCCGCAAACTGGTTTTCTATGGCCTTCGCCCGGGCAATTCGTCTGCCGTCATGTCGTCCCGGTAGCATGTTTTTGGCTAAAGGTTTGACTTTGAGCTTCAGGAGAATGCCTTCGGGAAGGACTGTTAGCTCAGTTGCCGTGTCAATGGGCCGAAGGCCAAGCTCGCCGAGTATGTATCGCCCTGCGTTGGTTCTCGAGAGGCGTTCTCTTTTCGTGGTTTTATGTGCCTCAATTAGTTTGTCAACGGCGTTATGGGCCCCAAGTTCTAGTA
This sequence comes from Amblyomma mixtum, assembly GCF_055824585.1. Lineage (NCBI taxonomy): Eukaryota > Metazoa > Arthropoda > Arachnida > Ixodida > Ixodidae > Amblyomma > Amblyomma mixtum. The sequence goes on along the minus strand of NC_143017.1, from coordinate 39,988,090 downwards.
GCTTGTTGTTGCTGGCAAAACTGGGTATGCCCAGTCCCGCCTTGTAAGCACCACGAATGACGCTGTCAATTGTCCCCCTGTCCTTTTGCCAACTAATATAATACAGAAATGAGTATGTGAGTTTGCTTAAGAGAAATGAGCCTACAGATGTCGGGCTCCTTCATGCCCCTGTGCCTCATAGCGATTATCTTAATAAGCTCGCCAGTCTGTTTAGATACTGTTTTCAGCTGCTGAATAGCCTCCGTATTCTGCGTATTGTTTTGGACCAGCATTCTAAGGACCTTGATAGTCTTGACCTTCATAAGCTGTTGCCGTTGAGAGTGAGGTTTGTGTTTGTACCCTGCGTTTGTTCCGAAGGATGAGTAGCTCGGATTTGCTCGGTGAGCATGTTAGCCCTTTTGTTTGGACGTATTCTTGGATTCTATCGACTGCCACCAGCAGGGCACCTTGTATGAAGCCGTCCGAAATCTGATGCGTCCAGATGGTGATGTCATCCGTATACATCGAGTGCGTCATGCCATATATGTCATTTAATTTGGCGGGTAGGACTTTCATGGCCACATTAAACAGGGAAGCGCAGAGAACCGCCCCTTGCGGGGTGCCTCTCGTTAATTTTTTCGCTTCTTATGCTGCCCGCATGCAGAGTGGCTGTCCTGTTGCAAAGAAAGCTTTTTACATAGTCGTATGTACGCGCTCGCATGTTCATTTGGGCTAAAGCCTATGAATGTGTGTGGAAAGATGTCATTCTCCTTTATTGAGGAAAACCACATACAGATAAAATCAGGTCAATCAACAGTTCTCGCGCACATGATCAGAGTGCAGTTTAAATACAATCTCATTCAATGGCTCAATGCTTAAAACAAAAAGCTAGAAAAATCTAAAAACAAAGATACATTATGTATTGTCAAGGCAAGCAACTATTTTACTTAACAGCAGTAAGAATCGCCGAGTAACGCTTTCGTCAGTTCATTCTAGACCCAAATATGCCTTCATTAATTCCTTTGTTGAGTGATTTCTGTAAAGAAATAAAATTTTTCTGGTTGAGAAATAGTTCGCACGCTTTCAATGTAAACTTTTTTAACTGATAGAGAACAAGCCTGAAAATTTCTACCACCACTGGTAGTCGATAGTGTGCTGTTCATCTTAATACGAAGAACCGAAGGCAAGGGCTTTGTAAAGGCGATGATTTAAGCGAAAGCTATTGCAGGCTTTACGGGTGAGGTTCTGGAATACAAGACCCGGAAGCAGTGTTTAGAAAAAAGTAGTTATGCTGCCCGTGCGTCGCATGGCTTACAATAATCAAAACGTTGTGGGATGTTGTCATGTAAATGAGCGTCTTCTGCATCCTATAAGTTCGGCAGGCAGTGCCGAATGATAAGTAGCAGCAGCGATAACGCAAGAAGAAACATCCCACTTCGTTGTGCAATATATCGCTGTCTAAGATATATATACTCCGCATCTTCAGTGATGTATGAGCTTCCTGTGTGATTGATATCAGTGCATCTTTAATAATAAAATAACAACGGAAGTAAAGGGTGCTGCCGCGAATAGCATTATTTGGTTCATTGTGCATAACCCTTACCATGTTATCTGAAACCTGCGACCAAAACGCGGCGCGAAAATGACGCCATTTCCCGCGTTAGCGCGCGGTGTTCTCCGGTTGCAAGTTGTTGGTAATTGTACTTACATGTCTTGCTCGAATTTTTAAGCATGAAATGCTTTTAACTCCCGTTGTCGGCAGTGTGGCGACGTCACGCCGAGACCGAGAGCCAACATCCGGGCACTGAATTCCGCTCATCCGGGCACTGAAACGAGAACATCCGGGCACCACACGAGATTTAACGAGATTTAACAAGACTCTCTAAGCCCTCCTACAGGACCGGCATACAAGCGCCGGTCGCTTAGCGCCGAACGGGTGGTGGCGTTCCTCCCTTCCTGTACGGTGTGGTTCGGTTGTCCACCGAGAGGGCAGAGAATTACTGTGCCATTTCCCTTCCTCATAAAGCGTTGCGTTCAAAGGGCTAGACATGTAGCCGAACGGGTGGTGGCGTTCCTTCCTTCCTTTACGGGGCGACTCGGGTGTCCACCAAAATGACAGAATTACTGCCCCATTTCCTTTCCTCAAAAAGCCTTGCGTTCAAAGGGCAAGGCATCGCGCCGAAAGGGTGGTGGCGTTCCTCCCTTCCTGTACAGTGCGGTTCGGTTGTCAACCGAGATGACAGAGAATTACTGCGTAATTTCCTTTCCTCAAAAAGCGTCGCGTTCGAAGGGCAAGGCGCCGTACGGGTGGTGGCATTCCGTGGACTGCCTGGCAGCGCTACAAAACGCTGCCGCGTTCCACTCCTAAAGGCGAATCTTAAGCGTCATTAATTAGCAGATAATTATTATTTAGTCATTAAAGTAATTAGTCACTAATTAGTAATTTTCATTACTTCGTCATCAATTATGTGCGATGTAATCCAGTGGTAACGTCACCAGTGTCACATAGGCAAAGTGGTGCGGAAAACGGGCTGCATATACATTCTTGTCAAGCCTGCGTCTCGTCGTGTCCGCGTACGCTTCTGCATCGTCCTGCATTTCATGATTACTCTCGGTTACGGGAGAGGCAGAGATTTTTTTTTTGCCTGAGTGTATCAAAAAGCTGAAAAAATTGGCTGTGGCTGAGCTGTGGTTAAGCCTGGTAGGTTGTTGTTGTTGTTGTGACTGAGAGAAGGATGAAAAGGAAATTGCACGGGCCTGCTACTGGCTCTAGCCAAGCCACCACCGCTGCCAACGTGCAGATAGAGGAGAGGTAAGAGATCAGAGGAAAGAGAAAAAGGCAAGAAAAGACGCGCGTCGCAGCAACAACTGGCGGACGCTGCAAAAAATCAGATAAGCGGCCGAAGCCGCGCTCGCCGAAGCGAGGTCAGATCCACTAGGTTGCGAAAGCAGGTGTTTTATACTGCATATGCAGCGTGTCTAGTGGGAAGAGCGCGGCGCGTCGTGCCAAGCGGCCGCCGTTACTCGACAAGCCGAGTAAGTAGCTCGTCACTCGCTCGTAATATGACGCACGCTGTGACGTCACTAGACATGGTATGACGCCAGGGGTCATTCTAAAGGTCAAACATGCCAAGTGGCCGCCGCTACCCACCGCGGTGGCTCAGTGGTAAGGCGCTCGTCTACCGAGCCGGAGTACTCGGGTTCGAACCCGACCGCGGCGGCCGCGTTTCGATGGAGGAGGAACGCAAGAGGCGCCCGTGCGATGTCAGTGCACGTTAAAGATCCCCAGGTGGTCGAAATTATTCTGGAGACCTCCACTACGGCACCTCTCTCTCTTTCTTCTTTCACTCCTACCTTCCTCCCTTCCCTTACAGCGCGGTTCAGGTGTCCGCCGAGATATGAGAGACAGATTCTGCGCCATTTCCTTTCCTCAAAAACCAACATGCCAACTTACGCGAAAGGCCGTTCTTGGGAGTAGTATTGCTTTCGCAATAAAAAAAGATGCCCAGGCTTAGCTTGGTTAAGCCAAGAATGCGTTGCATATTGCGCGGTCTTTTTGCGCGAGGTATTGCTTGGCGGCACTCGATTTTCTCAGCAGCTTTTCCTCCGTGACGTATGGATGGATGGATGGATGGATGGATGGATGGATGGATAGGAGCGCCCTCTTTGAAACGGGGCGTTGGCAACCGCCACCATGCTCAGCCGTCCTTTTTTTGTTTTTAAGCATGAAATGCTTTTAGCCCCCGTTGTCGGCAGTGTGGTGACGTCACGCCGAGACCGAGAGCCATCATCCGGGCACTGAAATCTACTCATCCGGGCACTGAAATCTACTCATCCGGGCACTGAAATCTACTCATCCGGGCACTGAAATCCAGTCATCCGGGCACTGAATTCCAGTCATCCGGGCACTGAATTCCAGTCATCCGGGCTCTGAAACGAGAACATCCGGGCACCGTACGAGACTTAACGAGATTTAACGAGACTCTCTAAGCCCTCCTACGCGACCGGCATGCAAGCGCCGGTTGGTCTCCAAAGGAGACAAAAAATAACTGCTGCCAGTGCCTTCTCAATGTTTTTCAAGATATCAGTGGAGCTGTGGGTATGATAATGCACGGAATTATAATTTCCGATTTCTAATAACGCGTGCAAAAAGCACATAAATGCCATGTTACACTTCGTCGTCATACGTGATCCGGGGGAGAAGCGCTGCGTTCAAAGGGCAAGGCATCGCGCCGAACGGGTGATGGCGTTCCTCCCTTCCTTTACGGTGCGGTTCGGGTGTCCACCGAGATGGCAGAGGATTACTGCGCCATTTCCTTTCCTCAAAAACCTTGCGTTCAAATGGCAAGGCATCGCGCTGAACGGGTGGTGGCGTTCCTCCCTTCCTGTACGGTGCGGTTCGGGTGTCCACCGAGATGACATTAGGCCCGTAAACATTTCATGCTTACTCTACTCTCGTTTACGGGAGAGGCAGAGATTTTGTTTTAGTTTTTCTTTTTTCTTTTCTTTTTTCTTTTTTCCACGTGGTTTGGTGACGCCACGTGACGTGACCTCACCGAACCACGTGCCGTCACGTCACGTGGTTTGGTGGCTGCCCGGCCGCGCCCAAGGGCTGAACTATACTAATTCTAGTACACTATAGCTGAACAGACCTTTCCACAAATTGCAGCGCCGCGCCATCCCCTAGCGGATCCGCGCAAAGCATGATGGTAGAAAGGAGCGGGCGCCGCCCGCGTCGTCTGCTGTCAAGCGTGTTGCTGTGTTGTGCCGCCGTGTCCAGGCGTTGTGCGTCTTCTCGTGCGCGTTGTTGGCGCCTCTTAGCAAAATGGTGCAGCGCACTTCTGTAGTGGTTATCTCCTAGTCTTTCTGCACTTATGTGGGGATTTTTTTAGACATTCGACATGTCTGCAGAGGAGAATCGCGGTGGCGGTCAAAGGTGCTGCGTGCCCGGCTGTAGTAACAACACGAGAAAGGACATCAACATTTCATACCACGTATTCCCCAAGGACAAGATGCTGAAGCTAGAACGGGTGCGCGGGATAAATCGGCAAGGTTCGCAAGGGCGATTTACCCTGTGGAAGCCTTGGAAACACCACAAAATATGTGGTACGCATTTCAACACTAGCGGGCTCAAGGGATACATGGATCATTTTTCAAATTAAAACAGTGCGCAGGGCCAGGACACAGTCGAGAAACACACAGACACAGCACTGACTGACAACTGAGGAATTTACTGCTTTGCTTGCAATAAATACAGAAAGTATCGTCTAAAATACAAAGAAAGCCTTGAAATCGTCGTTTTGTCACTTCTGTCGTCATTGCTTGTCCAGATAACCCATTTCTTTTTTCGTCAACGTTAGTGATGGTGTGCTTACGCAGGTGGAACGATTCTTCTGAATGATGAACGCTTCGTATATCTCTCGCATGAGCTTTCGGGGGTATCTTCTCAGAATCTTGCAGCGTCGAAAGTGTGGAATGCATTCGCAGTCCGACACGTGTCCCGCTAGCTTGCTGCCATATCCTTTTTCAATGTTGCCGACGTGTTCCATGAGACGTATGTTGACGCAGCGTCCTGACTGCCCAACATATGACGCCCCCCATGACAAGGGGATCTTATAAACTACATTGCTGTCGCATTCGGTGAATTTGTCTTTGTGCTTTGTTTTACAACGTGCTGTTTTTTCAGCGCCTTGGTTGACCATTTTGCACAACTTGGATAATTTGGTGTGCTTGGATAAGCACACCATCACTAACGTTGACGAAAAAAGAAATGGGTTATCTGGACAAGCAATGACGACAGAAGTGACAAAACGACGATTTCAAGGCTTTCTTTGTATTTTAGACGATACTTTCTGTATTTATTGCAAGGAAAGCAGTAAATTCCTCAGTTGTCAGTCAGTGCTGTGTCTGTGTGTTTCTCGACTGTGTCCTGTCCCTGCGCACTGTTTTAATTTGAAAAATGAACCAACTGGCCCCGCTACTTCCCATGATACATGGATCGTCTCCCCACTATCTTTCCACACTGAGTGTATGCAAAACGGACGCCTGCTGTGATTACGCAGAGCAATGGGCACATGCGAATCTCCAACTTCGGCTGGTGACCGGGGCAGAGGGCTTCGCGACTAGGTACGGTCAGGACGCCACAACCGGCAGCCTGAAGGCCTCCCGCAATGCTGCTGCATAATTTTCGTTTTTTTTAGGCTTTTATAAAATAATATAGTTATTCACCACCACCATGGGCACATGAGCGGCGAGGGCTCTGCGTATACATTGGGAGAACGCCGGCCTTTGCGTCTGCTGGTGCTCGGCTGGTGATCCGTGGCCGCGGAACGCAACATCCAACGGTGTCACGCTTACTGTGTCAAGCAACTGTGTCATGTTTAGCAAATAGCTCGTGTTCTGTCTAAGGGAGTGCTTGAAGATTATATATTACAGCAGTGAATATTTACCGCGTCAGCATAAAATTTGCCCAGGAGTGCGCCGATGAGGACAACTGCACTCATACTGTTATTTACATCGCTGAGTACGAACAGCTAGCGCTCGTTTTCATGACATAAAACGCAATCGGCGCTTTAATTCTATTAATCAACCTGTTTTCTTCTTTACCGGCTGTAGACGTGCTTGTTTACGTAGTGCGATAATGTGTGGGAAGCGATGATGCGATCGCACGCCTGAGAAACACTTAACCGCGGGCTGTTGACATCGCGCAGGACCGGCGCTTCTCGTTTCTTGTCCCGGCTTCCTCCGACGTGACCAGTACTTTATTTTAAACTACTTTATCCAGAAGTATGTCTGGCGACCCTTCGATTTAACTGAAACGGCCTAACTTGTTATCCATAAGCTAGCGACGGCGACGACTGCTGCTGGCAGTAAAGCACGGCTCGGCAGTCTGGGTCACACCGGCGTTTCCCGTTCATCATATGTGTAACCTGCGATGTAAGCAATAATTAATTTCAGGTCACTGTTGCCAAAACTACACTCGGTTACCATTTTCATTCGCAAAGCTAGTGATTCGCTCATCACAACCGCCGCAATGACAGATCATATCCTACGGACTCGCTAGGCCTAGTCGTCGCGTAAGGGAAAGGAGTCGTCGTCGACTGAAATTTGGCAAGCGCTTATCGCTGGAGACTGTTCAAGTGTGCACATGTGAAATATGGCCGTTCGTTTCACTCATTTAGAAGCGCGAAAATATTTGCACCACCGCCTCATCACCGTGCTTTCGCTCCGCCGCCGACAAGGCTGACCGTCCGGCGATCGGATTCGTCGGTGTCGTTGGCCTGAAAAACGCGTCCCACTGCAATCATATTATAGTAAACTAGATATTTCACTATAATCACATGCTGCTGTTGACCGTGATAGTGTCGTTGTCGGAGCATTGTGACCACTGCCGTCGTCGTCGTTGTACACTGAAAACGAGCTGAGGCTTTCGAATGCGCTTGGAAGGTTTCGTGTAGCACCGCGCGCGTCCGTCGAGTCCGAATGTCATTCCAGTTCTCGAATGTCATTCGACTCAGATGTCATTCGAACGTTCCCTTGTAGCACAGGTATAAGAAAGAGCGATGGCGACGAGATGGTAGAGAAAGGCTTTCTGGTGATCAGGCGCAGTCGGAGGGGCGTACGAAAAGACGCGAGCGCGGGCGCCGCGGCGCTCTGTTTTCCCAGAGTGCTTTATGCGACCGCTTGGTGGCGCGGCGGAATTTGTGAAAAGGTCCAGATTGCAATATGCTACGCATAAAAGCTGATGATATCGTCGGGAATAATTTAGAGCGCAACTCTTTGGCGCCCGTTTCTGCGTTTCGCGGCGTCACCGTCGCCGTCCCCATGGTCCGTTGTAACCAGCAGTGGACACCTTAGTCCCGCTTTATGCTGCGAAAGGAAAGGAGGGGGATCTTGGAAAGCAGAGGGCAAAATGGGTAAATTGGGTTTTGAGGAAAAGAGATGGCGCACTATCTGTCTCGCACATCTCGATGGACACCTGAACCAGGGGGAGGTGCATAACTGCCCTCTTGGAACAGTGGACACCTCAATCAGGCTATGAGCTACGTGGCGGTAGTGACAGGTGTGCGCTGCATGCTTTGGCATTGACAACGTTGTGCTAGAAACGCGGCGCTGAGGCCATAGGCCTTGGGCGTTCGTTTTCTTCACTGGAGTTTGCATCGACAACGTTTTACAATGAGACCATTTTAAGGAAAGGAAATGCGCATAGCTGGCTGCCGGGGACAGTGGACGCCCGATTCACGCTTAGAGGGGCGCGAGCGAGAGATGTGGTCTGCAAGAATTGACAACGTTCAGCCAGAAAGGCGACGCTGAAGGGGCCTTTGGCGTTCATTGGCGTTCGCGTTATCAATGTTTTACACTTAGATAATTTTAAGGGAAGGAAGAGTGCATAACAGGCTTCCTGCGACAGTGGACGCCTGAATCGCGCTTATTGGTGTGTGTGGTGATGAGAGAGACAGGTTAGTTTCGTTTATGGGGTTTAATGTCCCAAAGTGACTCAGGCAATGAGGGAGGCCGTAGTGGAGGGCTACGGAAATTTCGACCACCTGGGGTTGTTTAACGTCCACTGACATCGCACTGTACTCAAGGCCTCTAGAATTTCGCCTGCATCGAAATTCGGTCGTCGCGGCCGGGATCGAATCCGCGTATACGGGTCAGCAGCCGAGCGCCGTCTCCACGGAGCCACCGCGGCAGGTAATGTCAGACAGAGGTGTGGGCTTCATGCGTTAGCGCTGGCAACGGTGAGCGAACTATCACGATCTGTTATTAACTGCGACCTGCTAGGGTGGCAGGGTGGGTGACACTTCAATACAGATACGCCGACAAACAGGAAATTCTTACCACTTATGCCGGCAAACATCCCGTTCCTCTGGCTTGTAACGCCACCCACGGCAGTGAAAACCTCGCGAAATACTTGCGCAGACCTCGTCTTTGAGAACCAGGCATTGGTGCAGCAAGTCGAGCATATATCCGTCTATTTCTCCGACCACAAAGCTTCCTTCATGACAATCAAGAACTGCTAGCGGCGTGTTTCTTGAAGAAGGAGTATGTGTGAAAAATCGGGGAACTGGTGGAGGCCCACCGACAGGTCCAATACATCAGGCTCACAAAAACCTCCACAGGTCGGTATATCCTGGACGCCCTCGGAATCAGAATACCTGCCAACGACCCAACCCTCCTCGCCATCCCACGATCCCTTCACCGGGAGCTCCTCATCAGGACGCTCCCGTGGAACATGCACCCGTCCCACCATGAGCAGCGCCGCAGAGCCCGGGCGAAGGCACTCCATCGAGCGTACGGCTCCGAGCCGGACGCCTATGGGTGGACGCTGCCTGCACGGGTGATGAAGCGACAGCAGCTGTGGTGGACTCCTCTTTATCTGCCCTGATCACACTACCTCTCCCGCCCGAGTTGCACCTCCCCAGAGGCTGCAGTGGAAGCCGCCATTGCACTCGCAATCACCCGCACGGAAGCCCGGTACATTTTCAGTGATTCAAAAACTGCGATTCTAAATTTTGCTCGAGGCCGAATCCATGTACCTGCTTTTGGCATACTGGACTCGGCCGATGCACCCCCGCCCCGCCAAGTGAAGCTGATATGGGTGCCTGCGAACTCCGGGAATCCCGGAAACGAGGCCGCCAACATTTTAGCCCGAGGTTCTTTAACCGGGCTCAGGTGGCCTCGGATGCGGGATTCACGAAGGAGCGCGTGCACTCATTCAGTGAGCTGACCCAGGTATAGAGAGCCTCACGCCAGCTCTATCCTCCGCCCCACCCCTCCCTAGATAACAGACACGCAACACTCTGGGGCAGATTACAGACACACACTCTCCCCTCGCCCCTTACCCTAGCCCACTATCATCCCTCCTTCCCTACTCCGGCATGCGCCCTATGCCCAGAACCCTTCGCTTCTTCCCTCCACATCCTTTCCCTCTGCCCGACGGACCCTACCCCGCGGGACCTAGAGAACCTCAAGACCTGGGAGGACTGGGAGACCCTGCTGCGCTCGGAGGACCCGGCCGTGCAGACCATCGCCACCGGCCGTGCTGCCAGTGTTATGGACCTCAGGAACATAAACACTTGAGTGGAGTGGGGTCGTGCGGGGACCGTTGCCCTGGGGCGTGCCCCGAATTCCTGTTGTAATAAAGTTTTCTCTCTCTCTCTCTCTGTGAAAAATAAGTTTTTTTTTTGTATGTACATACCTTTCTCGAATTCTTCGCCTCAATCTATCGAAAAACAAAAAATTCAGGGGGCACTTGTCTAAAGTGCGCAGAGGCGAAAGCGTTTCTGCCTCTGTGACACTTTTGCCGTCAGCACTGGATGACGTCACACGTAATTACGATTACTAAGTAATGACAAAGTACTAATAACGGCTAATTACTGATTAGTGACTAAATACTAATTAACTGCTCATTAAGGACGCTTCAGGTACGCCTTTAGGAGTGGAACGCGGCAACATGTTGCAGAGTTTCAGGGAGTAACGCCACCACTCGTTCGGCGCGATGCCTTGCCCTTTGAACTCAACGCCTTTTGAGGAAAGGAAATGGCGCAGTAATTCACTGTCATCTCGGTGGACACCTCAACCGCACCGTACAGGAAGGGAGGAAGTGGGAGTGAAAGAAGAAAGATACAGAGGGGCCGTAATGAAGAAAATGACAATTGCATTTGAGGAAAAGAAATTACGCAGTAACTGTCTCACATATTGCGGTGGACACCTTTCATCCGTTTATATAGGAAGGGAGGAAGTGCGCGTGAAAAAAAGAAAGAGAAAAGAGGGCCCGTAATGAAGAAAATGAAAATTGTATTTGAAGAAAGCAAATTACGCCGTAACTGTCTCACATCTCGGTGGACACCTGTCATCATCGATGAGCCACCCCAGGGGCTGGATTTTACGCCTACGAACGGACTGGAGAATGAGCCACTAATGGCTTTCTTCGTAATAGCTGACGAGAGAGAGAGAGAAAACTGTATTTACAGAGGAATTCGGGGCACGCCCCAGGGTCCCCGCACGACCCCACTGCACTCAAGTGTTTATGTTCCGGAGGTCCATAACACTGGCAGCACGGCCGGTTGCGATGGTCTGCACGGCCGGGTCCTCCGAGCGCAGCAGGGTCTCCCAGTCCTCCCAGGTCTTGAGGCTCTCTAGGTCCCGCGGAGGAGGGTCCGCCGGACAGAGGGAAAGGATGTGGAGGGAAGAAGCGAAGGGTTCTGGGCATAGGGGGCAAGCAGGAGTGGGGAAGGAGGGATGATAGTGGGTTAGGGTAAGGGGCGAGGGGAGAGTATGTGTTTGTAATCTGCGCCAGAGTGTTGCGTGTCTGTTATTTAGGGAGGGGTGGGGCGGGGGGTAGAGCTGGCGTGAGGCTCTGTATGCCTGGGTCAGCTCACTGAATGAGTGCATGTGATCCTTCGTGAATCCCCGATCCGAGGCCACCTGAGCCCGGTTTAAAGAACCTCGGGCTAAAAGGTTGGCGGCCTCGTTTCCGGGATTCCCGGAGTGCGCGGGCACCCATATCAGCTCCACTTGGCGGGGCGGGGGGGGGGGGGGGGGGCATCGGGCGAGTCCAGTATGCGAAAAGCAGGGACATGGACTCGGCCTCGAGCAAAATTTAGAATCGCAGTTTTAGAATCGATTAAAATGTACCGGGCTTCCGTGCGGGTTATAGCAAGGGCAATGGCGGCTTCCTCTGCAGCCTCTGGGGACGTGTGTGGAGGGAGAGGTAGTGTGAGGAGGGCGGATAAAGAAGAGTCCACCACAGCTGCTATATGCGCTCAAATTTCGCATTAGGAAATAGCGTAATCGCCTGTAATTATCTCCCCTTCTGCTATCAAAGCAAAACATCCCATCGCGAAACTTTGACCTGTAACCCGACTTGAAGTGCACATACAAGCTGCCAGACCAATTGCGTTGGTAAAGCAAAACTGTCTCAAATAACACGCTAAACAGCACTGGATGCAGTTTTGCTTTAGCCCGGATATTTCGCAATCAGCTCAGCAAGACTGGCGCGCATGAATTTGCGTGCGCGTCTCTTTCGATAACGCGCGAGGTTGCTAATAAAAACTGCAAATTGGTACAGAAGGAAACGTCAAATCGATACCACAAGCGGCAAGTGTGAAATTAAACTGGTTCTGAAGAAAACAAATTTGAGGACGCTTAAGTTTTGGCTTTAAGAGCGGAACGCGACAGCGTGATGCAGCGCTACAAGGGTGTCCACTGAAGGCCATCGCCCGTTTGGTTCGACGTCTTGCCCGTTGGACAATCAGCTCGGAGTCTCTCGCAGGCCTCTCAAATCAACCTATACGCCGTCAGAAGCGAACGCGATTGACTGAACACCTTTTAAGGCGAAAGCCTTCAATGCTTCATACTGTCGTTAGCAGCCGTGCCGGCAGCCGTGTCCGCAGATGTGTCTGCGTTTCGGCATCACTACTGAAAAAATTGGCGGGGGCTTAGCTTTGGTCAAGCCTGGGAGGTTGCGAAAGCGCGAAGCGCCTCCAACTGAAGGAACGCAGTGCGCCGCGTCTACAGGTCACGCGTGGCTACCGGGTTTTTGAGGAAAGGAAATGGAGCAGTAATTCTCTGTCATCTCGGTGGACACCCTAACCGCAAAGTAAAGGAAGGGAGGAACGCCACCACCCGTTCGGCGCGATGCCTTGTTGTTGCGACTGAAAGAAAGAGAACTTGTAGAACGCCGCTGGGCTCGCCATTCTGCGGCATAGGCGCGTTGCTTAGCCAACCACTCTTGCCTTTCTTCATCTGTCTCCTCGGCACGGCGCCGGCGTTTGCGCGCAGCACGTCGCTCCAGCGACGCCTTGTACAACTCCTCAGACATGACTAGAGTGTAGACATGACTAACCGGAGCGCGCCTGCGGCGCCCCGTGTATCCTCTCATAGCGAGCGCCCTCACGCAGCGGTCCGAGGAGGCCGTCACGTGCTAGCCGCCGCGCCGAGCGAAGGAACGACTACGGCCGAACAGACGAGTTGGGGCCCCTGCTCTCCTCTGGTCATGACGTCACGCTGGCACGTGGTCGTGCCACGTGACAGCGAAGGATTGACCTCCGCCGACGGCAGAAAAGTGCTAGAAATATTGCTTTCGCAATAAAAGAAACTACGTCGAGGTTGGGAATCGAACCAGGGCCTTTGGCATTTGCAGCGGATAAGAGAAAAAAATGGATGAGGCTTAGCTTAGGTTAAGCCTAGTGAGATGCGAAGCATATTGTCGCCGAGTTGCATACCGAGCACGCCGCTTGGCTAGAGAGAGAAAACTTTATTACAACAGGAATTCGGGGCACGCCCCAGGGTCCCCGCACGACCCCACTCCACTCAAGTGTTTATGTTCCTGAGGTCCATAACACTGGCAGCCCGGCCGGTGGCGATGGTCTGCACGGTCGGGTCCTCCGAGCGCAGCAGGGTCTCCCAGTCCTCCCAGGTCTTGAGGTTCTCTAGGTCCCGCGGGGGACGGTCCGCCGGGCAGAGGGAAAGGATGTGGAGGGAAGAAGCGAAGAGTTCTTGGCATAGGGCGCATTCCGGAGTAGGGAAGGAGGGATGATAGTCGCTAAGGTAAGGGGCGAGGGGAGAGTGTGTGTCTGTAATCTGCGCCAGAGTGTTGCGTGTCTGTTATCTAGGGAGGGGTGGGGCGGAGGGTAGAGCTGGCGTGAGGCTCTGTATACCTGGGTCAGCTTACTGAATGAGTGCATGCGCTCCTTCGCGAATCCCGTGTACGCCTAGCAGAGGCAGGGGCATCCCCTTGTATACCGCCGCTCCAGCATCACGTGTTCACTACAGCGCACCTAGCGGCAGAAGTAGGAATCACATTGGTCGCGACGCCTCGCGCGACGGCGCGAGCTGGGGCCCCGTTTCTCCTATGTCCTTACGTCACGCATCACGTGGTCCTCCTTGGTCGCGACGCCTCGGGCGACGGCGCGAGCTGGGCCCCCGTTTCTCATCTGCTGTGACGTCACGCATCACGTGGTATGACGTGGAGGTCACGAAAGGTCAATGGTAACGACACCGCCGCGCTGGAGGAGCTGGGTTGGACTATTTTAGTATGCTTCGCATAAAAAACATTATTTACGCAGGAATTCTGGGCACGCCCCATGGTCCCCGCACGACCCCACTGCACTCGAGTGTTTGTTCCTGAGGTCCATAACACTGGCAGCGCGGCCGGTGGCGATGGTCTGCACGGCCGGGTCCTCCGAGCGCAGCAGGGTCTCCCAGTCCTCCCAGGTCTTGAGGTTCTCTAGGTCCCGCGGGGGAGGGTCAGCCGGGCAGAGGGAAAGGATGTGGTGGGAAGAAGCGAAGGGTTTTGGGCATAGAGCACATGCGGGAGTCGCTAACACTCCGGCACGAAGGCTCAAGACACTCCGGCACGAAGGCTCAAGATTTGAGCTTAAATAAAGGCGCATCTAGTGAATGCATGGGCTTCATAAATGAAATGACAGGAATAAAAAAATTAAAGTAAGGAAACATGAAAAATAAAAAACAAACAGTGCGCCAGAAAACTCTTTCGCCTTGAAGAACTTTAGTGAGCCAAAGTGCCCCTGAATTTTTTACTTCCCTCAGAAAGGACATTGCTCCCTGGCACGCGGACCTTGGAAACGCTTAGTGTGTCCGCAGTTTAGAGGCTGGCTGGCAGTCCTTCAGTGGTTGCGGCCTCTACACCAGAGTGATGCTGGTGTTCCGGTTCCGAGCATGATAGCAAGGTCTCTCAGGCATCTTTATTTTGGTTTTTAAGGAAAGAACATGGTGCAGTAGTAGCAGTAGTAGTAGCAGAATACCCTTATTTCACCAAAATTTACAGGCTGAGCAAGTAGACCGCCTGGGCGACCAGAAGTCGCTACTCTTCCTCCCATCCCCGCAGCTTTTCGCTTCGAGATATCCAGGCTTAACCTTAATTAAGCCACAGCCAATTTTTATGGTGCCGCAAAGAGTGTCTCCCACCGTCCTCCGAGGGCTTGGGCCACGGGATCAACGGTGCCCGGAAAAAAAAGGGGGGGGGGGGGGGGGGGGGGGGAGTGGCTACAGCCGCTTATCTGTTTCTTTCAGCCAGCGTCCGCTTCGGCGGACGCAGTTGTTGCGACACGCGTCTTTTCTCCCTTTCACTCTTTCCTCATCTTTTCACTCTGTTCTATCTGCGCGCGGCAGCGGTGGTGGCTCGAATTAAGCCAGTCGGCAGGCCCGTGCACTTTCCTTTTCATCGTTCTCTCAGTCCCAACAGGACAATACCCCGCAAAAGTGTGTCGGGGGTGAGCTGATGGTCCAGCTCATTGCCGTCAATCCCTGAATGCCCAGGCACCCAGCGGCGGAAAACGATGGACGGCTGCAGTGCGGAGACCGCTCGTTCGACCTCCTATTGGAGAGAATGGGTTAGGGTGGTAGTGAGGGTGGTGAAAACTTTTATTTTGTAAAATAGAGTTTGGGAGCCACAGAGTGGCCCCGCTACTTGGTCGGCGTCTCTAGTCCGGGACACCGCATGACGAGGCCCCGTCTCCCGCCCGTTTCACTAGAGCCCTTTGCGACTCAAGCGAGGAGCAGTTGAGGAGGGCAGTCTCCCATGCCTCTCTGGAAGGGGTAGGGGAAGGGGGAAGGTGGGGATTTTGTGTACATGCCCACACCATGTGGAAGATATCACAGGTCTCCCCACAGTGTGGGCATCGCCCATCCATGTTAGGATCGTAATGTTTTATGATTGCAGGACAGAGTAGAGTACCTGTCTGCAGACGCCTTAAAGTTCGCTCCTCCGTCTTACTCAGCCCTTTTGCAGGAGCCGGGAAAAGGCGGTGGTTGTCGCTATTATGTGTTAATATTATCCTGAATCACAGCAGCGCTTGGAGAGAGGAAACGAGGGCAAATGACTGGAGGGCATGCGAAATGGCGAGGACCTCGAGGGACAATGCGGCCGGAGAGAGTAGATACGGCCCGCTGGTGTGGGTTTCAGGAGTGAGGAGGTGGGGATGGTACAGGGCGTAGCCGCAGGAACCTCGAGGAGCCACGAAGGAGGCATTCGTGTAGGCTACACCCTGGGTATCAAAGAGAGGGGAATGGTGCTGGGCGGCCGCATGACGACGGCCGACGTTCAGGACGGGGGAAAAGTTGGTCGTGAGGGGGAAGGATACGAAGATTGGGAGCCGGGGTGGGAATAGGAGAGGCAAACGGGGAGATTGAAATGGGCGCGTGACCCCCTTGAGTCAATAACCACTGACCCTGACGGGTAAGGAAAAGCCGGGCAAGTTGCGAGTCACGATGGAGAGTGAGAAGAGAACGGAGAGGATGGAAAAGGCCTGTGGTAAATAGCTTAGCAGTAAAGGTAGTGATTGGCAGGTTGAGAGATGCCTTTTAGAGGCCCAAAACGGCAGTCTCGAGAGCGTTGAGTCTGAGTGAAGGAAGCGTACGCTGCAAAGTACAAGACCTTTTTGAGGGCCAGCGTGTGGGTAACTCGGCACGCACGAGTCTCGTGGTGGTGGTGGTGGTGGTGATAAACTTTAATCAAAGAGAGCTTGAGGGTAAAAAAAAACTCTGCTGCATGGTCGCTATCCTTAGTCCGGGACACCGCATGATGAGGCCCCATCTCGCGCCCGCTTGACAGAGCCCTTTGGGACTCCAGTGTGGAGCAGTTGAGGAGGGCAGTCTCCCATGCCTCTCGGGTGGGGGTGGGGGAGGGGGGAAGGTGAGGATTCTGAGTACATGCCCACACCATGTGAAAGATATCGCAGATCTCTCCACAGTGCGGGCAGCGCCCATCTGTGTTCGGATCGAAGTGTTTTGCTATTGCAGGACAGAGACGGGTTCCTGTCTGCAGGCGCCGCAGAGTTCGCTCCTCCGCCTTACTCAGCCCCTTGGCGGGTGCCGGGTATAGACGGTGGCTGTCGCAATAATAAATTAGGATTTCGCGGAACCGCAGAAGCGGTTTATGAGCTTCTGAGCCATGAGAGCTAGGATGAGGAGCCCGGTGTGTGAGCGCTCGGGCGGCCGCATCAGCAGCCTCATTGCCTCGTAGACCCTGGTGGCCAGGAGCCCAGATCACTTTTTTTGCGAGTTGGATCGGCGAGAGCGCGTCTTAGAATTTGCGAGGCAAGAGGGGATATTTCGCCTGCAAGATAATGTTCACAGGCCCGGCGAGAGTCTGTGATTACCGTTTTCGATTTTGGATCGGCGGCAGCGAGAGCTATTACGACTTCCTCCGCTCGTGTTGAATTTGGGGCCCGAAAAGATAGCCCATCGACATTCATTCCCTGGTGGACTACGGCAGCCGTGAAGAATCCCGCGGGCGACGGCCCTGTGATGTCCACGTAATAGACGCCCTCTTTATAACCATATTGCCTCTCAAGCGTGCGAACCCGCGCTTGTCGTCTGCCTTCATGTGAAGCCATGTCCATGTTACGCGGGAGCGGAGCGACCAAGAGCATGTGGCGCCACAGCACCGGGTTGTTCTCCGTCCCCTCTGGTATGCATGTGTGTTGGATGTGTAAGCGGTTTAGCAGGCGGCGCCCAGGCACCGTCTGCGATAGCCGCGTATAGTGGTTCACGAGGTGGGCCTCCCGCAACTCCTGATAGGAGTTTACCACTCCCAACGCCTTCAGTTTGGCGTTGGAGGTAGCCAGCGGGAGGTCCAGTGCTCGCTTTGTTGCCTTCCTGATGATGGCGTCAATGCGCTCGTCTTGTTGTTTGGTGGTGCGTAGGTACGGCACGGCGTAGAGAATCCGGCTGGTCACGAAGGCATAGGCGAGCCGTAGCGCGTCCCTGCCCCGCAGACCAACCCGCTTGTTGGAAACACGGCGGATCATGCACCCTACCTGTTCACCTATGCTCTTGAGTTTCGCTATAGTAGAGTCCGGCCTAAGTTTGTTATTGATGAACAGACCCAGGATCCGGAGCTCCGCCACTTCTCTGATGGGACCGCCCGACAGAGATATGTGTAGAGACGTGTTGTCCTTGTGGTTTGTCCTGACGTGTAGAAGCTCTGATTTGGTGGGAGCACATTGGAGACCACAGTCGGCAGCATATGCTTCGACTATGGAGGCGGCCTGCTGAAGGCGGTCCTCCATCTCCCCAAGGCTCCCCTCGGTGGTCCAGATTGTAATGTCGTCTGCGTAGAGTGCGTGTTTTATGCCATCCACCTGAGCCAGTCGGCCGGGCAGGTGCATCATGGCGATGTTGAAAAGAAGTGGTGATAACACCGCCCCCTGTGGTGTACCTCGTGTACCCATAGAGTACGGGCCGTATTCCTCGTCCTCGATCCGTAGGAGTGCCTGACGCGCAGAGAGGAAGTCTCTGACATAGGCGAAGACCTTCGCCCCGCAGTTAGTGGTGTTCAAGTTCAAGAGTATGGTGCCATGTTTAACATTGTCAAACGCCCCCTCAAGATCGAGGGCGAGAATGGCCTTGTCGTTTTGTTGCATGGCTGTGGGTCGTATTATGTCCCTGTGTAGTTGGAGTAGGACATCCTGTGCAGACATGTGCGGGCGGAACCCGAACATAGTGTCTGCAAAGAGGCCCTTATCCTCCATGTATGGAGAGAGGCGATCCCGAACCATTGTCTCCATGAGCTTTCCCACACACGAGGTTAATGAGATGGGTCTCAAGTTGTCCGTAGTCACGGCTTTACCTGCTTTGGGGATGAACGTTACAAGCGATGTTTTTCATTCGAGTGGGAGCGGACACCCATCCCAGATCTGATTTATGTATTGTAGCAAATGGAGGTATGCAGAGTCGGAGAGGTTCGCCAACAGTTTCACTGTTATGCGATCCCGACCCGGTGCCCCACCTCGGCGCATTTTAGCCAGGGCCGCCTTAAGGTCATGCAACTCAAAAGGAGCGTCTAAATCCTGATTTGGCTTGCCGGAGTACGTGTACTCGGGCCCAACCGGGTCATTTGTGCGGCAGAGATACCTGTCGCACAAAGTGTCCGCATGTTTCGCCGTCGTACCTTGGTACCCGTGCAGAGCCCGCCGGAGCTGTTTTTGCGTCTCCCCTTTCGTTTGAGAAGGGTCGATGAGGCTGCGCAAGAGACGCCAAGTACCCTTCGAGCTCATGTGACGCGCTGCCGAGTTGCAGCGTTCTATCCAATTGGTGTCTGTGAGCTGGGCGGCATATGCCGCAGCCTCCTCCGTAAGTTGTGCAATGCGAGCTCTAAGCTTGCGATTCGTCTTGTGTTTCTTCCATCGTTTCGTTAAGCTCCGGCGCGCCTCCCACAGATGCAGGAGGTGATTGTCCACTGCGGGGATCTCGTCGGTGGTGTGAAGTGTTTGCGTGTGTTGTTTCTGTATGTTGGTGACCTGCGTTGCCCACTCCGCATAGCCATCGGAGAATAGTACCGGAGGGACGTCCTGAGTTCGAAATTGGTGCCAATTGGTTATTTTCGCCTGGCCCCATTTTTTACGGGCTGCTTTCGCCAAAAGCGTGATGCGTAGAAGGCAGTGGTCGCTGCCCAGGGTATCCCCCAGGTTCTCCCATGTGGCGTTTGTAGTGTTCCTAACCAGAGATAAGTCAGGACACGTATCACGGGTGACCGAGTTGCCCACACGTGTGGGGCAAGACGGATCGGTGAGCAACGTAAGACGAAGGGTGGAGATGAGCTCCGCCAGCTTGCGTCCCCTGGATTTCTCGAAGTGATAGCCCCAGTGTAGACTGGGTGCGTTGAAATCCCCAATGATCACCAGGGGTTCATTGTCAGCCGATTTGAGAGCACGATAGAAAATTTCGCTGAAAGTAGCACGCGGCTTATGCGGGGGGCAATACACATTAAGCACATGTATTGACGGGTCGCGGCGCCTGAGAGCCAGAACCCTCACCATGGTGTATTCCTGCTCAGTCTCCAGATCAAGATCGACCTGAATCGCGGTGTATGCTTTATGCACCAGGATGCAGGTCGAGGGGCCCCCCTGAAACGAGCTATACCCAGAGAATTTAGCATCATTGCCGGGCTCTTGCAAAGCAAGAAGCGCCGGCATGTCACCAAGGGACTGCAGGTAGAGCTGGAGATGTGACCGTTTTTTGCAGGCTCTGAAACCCCTGCAGTTCCATTGAATGATTTCGAATTGGTCTAATTTTTTAGCTTTCTGAGAAGGTTTGCCAGCCATATTGATGTTTTATTTATTTTACGGTGCTGGGTAGCCACTCGGTTCGGGGGCCGGCGCAGCCCCAGGTAGGGGTTGCATCAACGCCGCGGCTATCGGGCCGGAACCGCTTTCTTCCGCTGCCTGTCGAGGAGCTATTTTACGTTTTAGCTGCGGGGAGTCGCAGGAGAGAGAATTTTTTATCTGGGAGCTGACCCAGGGCTGCACCGCCTTAAGGACAGAGTCAGTCACCGGGGCCGCAATGTCGGGAAGCATTGCAGCAAATGCGGCACTGAACATGTCCTGAAAGGACTCGCGGACCGAAATCATAATTTGGTTCGGGAGCGCTGCCACCCGCTCCTCCAACTGCTCGGCTTTACGCTCCAGGGCCTCGAAGCGGCCGGCGTGCGCGGGGGCCGAATCGACCACCGTGTCCGCGGTTTGCCGCGAGACGCTAGTTAGGCAAGATGATACTGAGGATCCGTCATCACTATCCTCGGGCTCA
This sequence comes from Amblyomma mixtum, assembly GCF_055824585.1. NCBI lineage: Eukaryota > Metazoa > Arthropoda > Arachnida > Ixodida > Ixodidae > Amblyomma > Amblyomma mixtum. The sequence continues at coordinate 39,967,558 of NC_143017.1, read as the reverse complement.
GCGTTCTGCATGGGCTCGGACTGCCCGGCCTGCTTAGCTTCTAATTCTTGAATTTTACGGGCGAGAATTTGATTTTGGCGCCTGAGCTCCTCTACCTGCCGCTGTAGGGCAGATTCGGTGGGGGAGGGAGGGGGGGTAGGCCCAGAGACTAACCCACTCCAACTGCTCACTTGATTTTGGCGCGGTACCAGAGGTGGGAAATCCTCGGCTTTCAGGACCGGTGGCCTCGTCGGGTTCCCGGACTTCACAAATTTTGGCGGCCCGGACTGGGCCTTCTTGGGTTCGGGCTTGGGCCCCGGAGCGTGCTTGGGTCCGGCCGTGGGCGTCTGGGCTTTTTTGGGTCCCGGCGTCTGCTTCTGCTTTGGGGTGGGTGGGGGTCCCGGCTTGATGACCTTGCGGTACTTGCCCGCGCAGCCAGGCGCTCCGGTGGGATGGCTGCCTCCGCAGATGAGGCAGCACGGGGTGCACTGATGTTCAGCTGGGCCACCGTCAGGAGCAGCAGCAACCTTAGCCCCGCAGCGTTCACAGCGTCCAGGCTGCGGCCGCGGGCAGGCGTCGGCCCGATGCCCCACCGTGCCGCAGCGAGAGCAGGCAGGGATCGTTTTCTTATAGAAGCGGACGGGGAGACGCTCGCAACTATAAAGCACGGTCCGCGGCACCCTTGTCCCCACAAAGGTGACCACAGCAACCTGCGTTTTGCCCAGTTTGCGCACAGATACTACGTTGGGGTCCTCACTGAGTTTTTCTTGGCAGTCTCAGATGTCTCGTCCGGGGAGACGGAGATGACGCCCTTGCAGAATTCGCCGGAGAGCTTAGGGTGGCCCCGGAATAGCAGCTTGCGGCCTCCGACCGGCAGCATGACGTCCCGGAGCAGCTTCTCCGCAGCTTCCACTGATTGCAGTGTGCACACGAGCACATTTTGCTCCCACATGGTCCACACTGCAAGCCCCACACTTGCGGCGTCCCCGAGGATGCTGCGAACGGCAGCGCCGGCTTGTCCAGGTCCTAAGGTGGCCTTCAGGTCGATGGTTTCTCGTGGCTTAAGCACCACAATGATTTCGTCTTTCCCGATGCGGGGCGTGTGTTGCGGCCGCCACCGGGGCTGTTTTGCTTGTTGCACAGCTGCATGTTGCGCGTTCTGGCCCTGCACATGTGCAGAGCGTCCCGCCACCCGTTGCTGGCCGGCGTCCGTGTTGGCGTCCCTGGAGGCCTTAGTCTTCCTGCGTCCGCGCCATACGCGGACCATGTCTTGTAGGTATTCCTCCTCGCTGGGAAGAGGCTCTTCATGTTGAACGGTGTCCATGTTAACGATCCCTATGGAGGTGGAATCGTATCCGGTGACTTGGCCTTGGACCGCCATAGCCGAGGAATCCCAGAGGAAACCCCGAACGCAGCCGGCGCAGGCCTTGCCACCGTCAGGCTTAGCGCCGCAGAGATGGGGCGAGGTGTTCAAAGCACTGAAAATGGAACAAAAATTCAGCGCACCTTGGCAAATGTGGTGTCCACGGATGCCGCTTAGGTTGCCGGAGACGATGGTGCCAAGCTTTCTACGGGAAAGAGTTGAGGACCGCAAATAACAGCGATCATTGGTAGAGCCGACGTGGCGTGCGACCGCTCGCGCCGCCTGCCACCGGCGTTCGGGCGAGTCTCGTGGGGACCTGATGTCGAGTGACCACGCGCTGTAGGAGGTGGGTTACCGAGTTGCCGGTGGTGACAGCGTGGTGGAGGGCTTCCACATTCTTGGCCGCATGCAAAGGGAAGCCAAGAACCAAGAACTTTGCACTGCATGACGGCAGGAATGGGAGGGACCGAAAGGTGGAGAGAGACAACGTGGTTGGGTGAGCACTAGTATGAGTAATGGTTGAGGAGAAGCTTGAATGTCTCAGGGGCAGGAGAGAGGCCAGCGGTGGTGAGAAAGGAGAGAAGCCTGCGGCGTCTTGTTGGGCCCCTGCCGTTGCAACCGTTTATCGGCTCCGGCCTGCGGGAGCCTCGTCTCAGGCTTGTCCTTGGATCTGTTTCCCAACAGTCCTGACGCGCTAGCCACGAATTCTTCGTTACCCAGTTGCGTCGTCTGCTTGAATGAAGTGGTGGCGCTGGGAGACGTCGCTGCAAACAAGGCATCCGGAAGAACATTTGGCCTGCTCTAAACAAGGGACCCCCTTCGCTCCCTTCGCTCTGGTCGTATTCTACCCGGTACTGGAACGTAGGGGCACGCCAGAGGTGGTGGTACTGCCATTGAGAACATTGGTCTGGGTGTGGCACTAGCATACGAAGTCTTTTGCCCAAAAAAGACGACGTGAGTGCATTGATAAATGACTGTAGTGGTGATATTATTGCATTAACAGAGACATGGTTGTCTGGTAATGTGTCCGACAGTTAACTATTTCTTTGTGAAAAGAATTACAACATATTTCGATGTGACAGATATGAAAGGCAAGGGGTGGTGTCTTACTTGCTGTCAAAGACCAAATTGAATGCTTTCGTGTTGCCGTAGTGACTAGTTTATAAATAGTGTGGTGGTGTATAACTTTCCGTTTTAAGAAAATTGTTATTGGTGGTGTGTCATCGACCACCGTCAAGCCCCATAAGTTTCTGTGAAGATTTGCACGACTGCCTCAATACAATTTTTGTTCGCTTTCCGGGTGTGAGCACTTTTCTATTAGGAGATTTCTACTTCCCGGACACTGAGTGGAATCATCATAGTCCAGTCTTTGTTTCTGCGTGTTCCATTTCTAACCACTTCCTTCGCATATGTTCCGATTTCGGATTATCGCAACTTATTCAGCTCCCCACACGTGTCACTCCCACTGCCTCATCCCTTCTTCATCTCATCCTCACATCATCTACAGACATCGTGTCTTCTATCATTCATTTGCGTGTGTTAAGCGATCACATGATAATCAACTTAAACCTCTCTCTACCCCTATAACGCTCACGCAAGCAGTTCAAATACATCAGAGATTACAGCAAGGCTGACGTTTGCCACGCTGGGCAAAGGAGAAACACCGAGGCCGGACGGGATCAGCTGGTGGGATAATGTTCCCAACTGGAGGCCTCGCACCGCTGGCGGAGAGCGAACGGCAGCGCCTGAACGTCAGCGTGCGCGGAACTCCCGAGCCAAAGAGAGCGTCGTCACCCTGCGCGCAGCAATCACGCTGTTTGTGGCGCTGATGTCGCTCCTACACCGGTGCCTTCCCTTGTCTATTTAGGTAACTAGCTAGGGAAAAGCATCGCCGGGAAGCAAACCAAAGGGACCAGCGGAGCAAGGTGCCCACAATTCATTAATCTGGCTTTTACTTATGCCCAAATTCCTCTTCAAAGCTCTGAGGCTACCTCGGTTCTTTAGAGCATGCTCAATTTTCTCTAGGTTAAACTTTCTTATCGCGGCTACCTAGCGCTTATTTATTACCTCCTTAGATAGCTGAGCTAAGTTTATTCTGTCAGTAGGAATACACGCTCTCATGCTCCGGCGTTTCTTAATCAGTTCTTTAGTCACCTGAGATAGGTTTCCAGTACCCTGTCGAACCATTCTACCGCCTTCTTCTATGACGCACGCCGTGAAAATAGCCGCGAAATTATCGTTCATTATTTGAACAGTAAGCTTGCCTTCCACAGTTAGAGTCCAGGGTCTGTTCTGTAGCGAAATCCTGAATTCTTTTACATTCCCTCTTACTGCTAACTCTAATGGGCTTTCGCTTCACTGGTTTCTTCCGTTGCCTCTTGAAATCTAGGCTAATGCGTGACCTTACCATTGAGTAATTGCGACAGTGCACAATTCCGAAGACCCCCACTGCCTGCACCATGCCAGGGTGAGCGCATAGTATGAAGACTACTTCATGTTTCGTCTCACCGCTAAGGCTATTCCACTTCCTCTTCTTTTGTTTGCCGAACAAGATATTCACGATTCATAAAATATTACCATCTGCGAATTCTACTAATAGGTCTCCCTTGCTACTCCTATAACATATGCTATCCCTAGAACCACCTGGTTGCCAGCCTGCTTGGTGTCTACCTTGGCATTGATGTCGCCCATCAGTACAGTGTACTGGGATTTTTAGTTTGTTCACTGCCTATTCCATGTCTTCATAGAAGCATTCAACGATCTGGTCATCATGGCTGCATGTAGCCGTGTAGGCCTGCACCACCTTCAGCATAATGATGATAGCTGCCACCATCTCGCTGACACAAATTCCTTCATGTTACTAGCTCTATCCTTATTGATGAATCCCACACCTAGTTCTTGTCTATGCTCTAATCCGCGATAGCACACCATCTGCCCACCCTTTACTATTCTATACGAATCACCTGTTCTCCTAACCTTAATGAGAACGATGACATCCCATTCAATAACCCATAGTTCCTTGAACAACATTGCAATTCTAGCCTCACTGAATAAAGTTCCAGCATTAAATGTTGTAAGGTTAACATTCCAATGGCGGCCTGCCCCGAGATATAGATTCGTATCACCCTCCGCTGCTTCACAGGTCTCACCGCCGCCTTGGTAAGTTGCTCGGCAGCTGCTGGGGACTGACGGCCGAGATTTTATTGGCTTGTTCATTGAATGATGTGGCCAAGTACTACACCAGGCTGGCCAAATCTTGTTCTCCTGAGGGAGTGCGTTGTCGGTTCTACTCAGATGAGCTCACGCCCCTGGTCTAGTTACGCAATGCCATCGGCACGTGGTTTTTGGGACCGCAGCTCGTTGACGCCTGTTTCTGCGTTTCGTCATTGTCCCTTGTAACCAGCAGCGGACACCTTAGTCTCGCTTTAAGCTGCGAAACCAACGGAGCAGGAGCTTGGAAACCAAAGGAGAGGCGCATAACTGCCCTCTTCGAACACTGCACACCTCAATCGTGCTTTAAGCTATACAGTGTTACTGACATATTCGCGCTGCATGCGTTGGCACTGACAACGTTGTGCTATTTTAAGTAAAGGAAGTGCTCATAACTGGCTCGTTGGGACAGTAGACGCCCGAATCTCGCTTATAGGTACGTGGGCTGATGAGAGAGGGATGTGGGCTGCTGGCATTGACAATGTTGTGTCAGAAACGCGGCGCTGAAGCCGTAGGCCTTCCGCATTCATTGTGTTCATTGGCGTCGGCGCTAACGTTTTACACTGCGATCATTTTAAGGAAAGGAATTGCGCATAGGATGGATGGGAACAACTTTATTACACACACAAAAATAATTCTTCCAGGGTGGTCTCCTACTGGTGCAGGAGTCCACGGGCCTGTACTTCACGTAAAGCCCGATCCACCAGCATAGCTGGCTCCCTGGATCATCGGACGCCTGAATCGTACTTATATGTACGTGGTGTGATGAGAGAGAGATGTGGGCGGCATGCGTTAGCGCTGACAACGGCGAGCGAACTCTCGCGATCAACCATTAATTATCACCTGCCATGGTGGCCGAGTTTGTGAGGAAATAAATGTACATATTGTAGCGTGCAACGCCAAAAAGAACACCCGCGCAGAGACGAAAAACCTGCGGCGGTCCCCTAGTGGTTCGAGCGCGCGCGAGAGAGCCAACTAACTTCTTCCTCTTCTAGCGCATGCGCTACTTCTGTCTCTTCTTCGAATGCATGTACCACTGCCCCCCTCTTCTGCAGCATCGACACGATGCGGCTGGGAGTGAAAAGTCAGCGAAAGGGTAGAACACAGCTGCAGTGGACCGCAGTTCAGTCAGGTAGCCGGTCGTGGTAAGGCTTCATGCGAACAACGTGTACGACTTCAGTTCGGTGCGACCGGCGCGATGAACAAGCTGTCGGGGCGGGAGCAACTGCATAAGTCACATCACTGATGCGGCGCACTACTTCGTAAGGGCCGAAGTATCGGCGCAGCAGCTTTTCAGAGAGCCCGCGGCGACGAACAGGTATCCAAATCCACACAAGGTCGCCGGGAGCATAACTGACGAAACGGCGTCCACAGTTGTACTTAGTGGCGTCAGCCTCCTGTTGACGGTGGATGCGCAGGCGGGCCAGTTGACGCGCTTCCTCAGCACGCTGAACGAAGGTATCTACGTCGATGTCAGCGTCAGAGTCGCAGTACGGGTCGACGGGCAACATAGCATCCAACGGAGTGGTCACCTGGCGACCGAAGACAAGCTGAAAGGGGGTCAGTCGGGTTGTTTCCTGCAGGGCGGTGTTGTACGCAAACGTTACGTACGGCAGAATGGCGTCCCAAGTTCGATGCTCGACGTCAACGTACATTGATAGCATGTCGGCTAGTGTGCGGTTGAGTCGCTCTACCAACCCGTTTGTCTGCGGGTGATACGCCGTAGCACGTCGGTGGCTCGTGTGCGTCAGAGTCATCACGGACTGGGTTAAGCGGGCCGTGAAAGCAGTTCCCCGGTCAGTAACAACAACGGCGGGTGCTCCATGACGCAAGACAATGTTGTGGACGAAGAACTGCGCCACTTCAGCAGCAGTGCCTTTGGCAAGAGACGTGGTCTCAGCGTACCGTGTGAGGTAGTCAGTCGCAACGACTATCCAACGCTTTCCAGACGAAGACTTCGGAAATGGGCCAAGGAGGTCCATGCCCACTTGATGGAAAGGGGACTTCGGTGGATCGACGGGGTGAAGAAATCCGGCCGGTTTCAATGGAGGAGTCTTCCGACGTTGGCATTCACGGCATGTTTTGACGTAGGCCCGCACCGATGGGAGTAACCTGGGCCAATAATACTTTTGTCTAATCCGCGCGAGTGTACGGCTGACTCCAAGGTGGCCGGCGGATGGTGCATCATGACAGGCACTCAAGATCTCAGACCGCAGCTGTGATGGTACGACAAGTAGGAACACTTCTTCGCTGTTGGCAAAGTTGCGCTTGTAGAGAACACCAGACCGTGAAGTGAAGGTGTGAAGCCCTCGAAGAAAAACGCGCGGAATGGGAGCTTCACTGCCTTCGAGGTAATCGATGAGCGGCGCCAACTCCGTGTCCGCCCTCTGAAGCTGCGCCATTTGGGTGGTACTAACAGAGCCCAGGAAAGGAAAATCATCGGTGGTTTCTTCGGTATTGATTGGGATAGGCGCGCGCGACAGACAATCCGCATCCTGATGCTTGCGGCCAGACTTGTAAACTACTGTTAAGTCGTATTCTTGCAAGCGTAAGCTCCATCTAGCCAAGCGTCCTGAGGGGTCTTTGAGGCTCGCCAGCCAGCATAAGGAGTGGTGGTCGCTTACCACACGGAAGGGTCGTCCGTAGAGGTACGGTCGGAACTTGCAGATGGCCCATATCACTGCAAGACATTCTTTCTCCGTCGTAGAATAATTGGTCTCGGAGCGCGTAAGTGTCCGACTAGCATAACTGATGACCCGTTCTGCACCGTCTTGCCACTGGATCAGTACTGCACCAAGGCCAACATTGCTGGCGTCAGTGTGGATGTCCGTGGCAGCATGCTCGTCGAAATGGCCGAGTATCGGAGTGCTTTGCAGACGGCTGCGAAGCTCGACAAATGCAGCCTCTTCGTCGGTCCCCCAGAGGAAGGGCGTGTCGTCACGGGTCAGTGCGTTCAGCGGTTCCGCGATTTTCGAGAAATCTTGAATAAAGCGCCTATAATAGGAGCACAGGCCTAAAAACCGGCGGACGGCCTTCTTGTCAGTTGGGCGTGGAAAACCTGAGACGGCAGCAGTCTTGTCAAGGTCCGGGCGAACACCTTGTGCGCTGACAACGTGACCAAGAAAGCGAAGTTCCTCAAAGCCACAATGGCATTTTTCGGCTTTGATGGTGAGTTGCGCGGATTTGAGCGCTTGTAGCACAATGCGCAACCGCTCCAAGTGTTGGTCAAAGGTGGGCGAAAATATAACGACATCGTCCAGGTACACCAGGCAGGACTGCAATTTCAAGCCGGAGAGGACAGTGTCCATCATGCGTTGGAAAGTCGCCGGTGCTGAGCACAGACCAAATGGGAGCACTTTAAACTCATAGAGGCCGTCAGGCGTCACGAAAGCCGTCTTCTCCCGGTCTCTCTCGTCCACTTCGATTTGCCAGTACCCGCTTTTAAGATCCAATGACGAGAAGTATCTGGCGTTCCGCAATCGGTCGAGCGCGTCATCTATCCTGGGCAGCGGGTAAACGTCCTTTTTGGTCACGCTGTTAAGTTTCCTGTAGTCCACGCAGAAACGCAGAGTATTCTCCTTCTTTTTGACAAGAACCACAGGCGATGCCCACGGACTAGTGGACGGCTGGATGACATCGTCTGCAAGCATCTCGGCAACCTGATTCTGAATGGCTTCTCTCTCCACCGGGGCAACACGATATGGGCGCTGGCAGACGGGTCGCGTAGTCTCGTCAGTGATGATACGATGCTTGGCGAGTGGAGTTCGGCCGACCTTCCAGCACGTAGCGAAACAGTCCGCAAATTCTGCCAAGAGGGCCGACAGAAGATCCCTCTGAACCGACGGCAAGGCAAGATTTATTCTGACTGACTGAAGAACGTGATGTGGGCCAGCATACTCCGGAGAGGGTCCTCCCACGGTGCACAAACCTGGAACCTCAGCAACGTCGTGGAGGAAGGCAATAGCCATGCCTTTGGCCAGGTGCTGATATTCGTTGGCAAAGTTAGTCAGGAGGACGTGGGTGCGGCCGTCACGTAGTTGAACGAGACCTCTTGCAACGGCAAGTCCCCGCTTAAGCAGCAGTGGACTATGGCTGTCCGCTAGGCCCTCGTAGTCATGAAAGAGGTCGTTCCGCACGAGCACCAGAACACTGCACCGCGGCGGCACCGTGACGTCGTTCTCGACAATGCGCAGAGCGTTGCTGCAGGGATCGCGGGAGTCAAAGCGCGCCACGGCCTGTTTGGTCGAGAACGTGACACGTGCCTCCTGAAAGTCAATCACAGCGCCGTTCGACTGCAGGAAGTCGATCCCCAGAATCAAGTCTCTGGAACACTCGGGGAGTACGACAAATTCACCAACGTACGTAAAACCACTAATCCCAACTCTAGCCGTGCACTTGCCCACAGGGGAAATTAGGTGGCCACCAGCGGTGCGAATGGGGGTCCCCGTCCACGGTGTCAGAACCTTCTTGAGTTCTCCAGCGAAGGCACGGCTCATAACAGAGTAATCAGCACCGGTATCGAGCAGCGCGGTAATGTCAGTGCCATCAATTGTCACACGCAAATCGGATGCAGCGTATCTGATACTGTCGCTGCCTCTCTCTGTCCGGGTATCGTCGGCTCGAGGGTTCCGCGATGGAGGATCTTGACACGTCCCGACGTCAGCGGCCTTGCCTCCAGAGGTCGCTGGTGTTAGTTTTCCCGACGCGGACTCGGCGAGCGACGGCCAGCAGAGCTACTCTGGCGGCCAGGGCTGGAAGAGCGATAACGGAGAGGCGAAGGGGAACGGGACTCGCGCCTTCCAGAGTAGGCAGGGTTCTGGCGTGCCCAGAGATGCTGTGCAATCTCATGCGGTCGTTCGCCGTTCTGAGGGCAGGGTGCGTCGGGATGGAAACCGCGAAGGCCCACTTGGCGGTACGGACAGGCGCGGTAGAGGTGACCAGGCTCCCCACAGTGGTAGCAGAGAGGCCTGCGGTCCGGTGTACGCCACAAATCCGACTTGCGAGGGCGTGGCCCAGCTGTAGCAGATGCGGTTGCAGAATACGTGGCGATGTTACTCACGGAGGTCGACGGGGTCACACCGTAGCCAGGCACGCTTGCGTCACATGTGCCGATGTTGCTCACGCCAGGCGTTGGGGTAATGGGACCGTAGCCTGTCGTGCGACGTACAACAGATGCGTACGTGGGTCGGTCATCGAACCGGGATGGCGCTTCGGGGACAGGAGGTGCCTGCGCAGACTGTCGCACCTCGTCCCTGACAACTTCGGACAGCGCTGCCAGCGGCGCAGGTGTAACCTGAGGCAGATGGATCCGTTGCAGTTCCTCCCGGACAACGGAGCGAATTAGTTCACGCAAGGTGTCTGCACTGCCGCCGAGACACGACGAAAAGCCTTCGGGCACCATGCAGTTGATGTCCCGGTTGTACTGGCGGGCCCGTTGTTGCAGCGTCGTCTCCATCGTGGTCGCCTCGGTTAGAAATTCCGCCACCGTGCGGGGTGGGCTGCGCACGAGGCCCGCGAACAGCTCCTGCTTAACCCCACGCATGAGATGGCGCAGCTTCTTCTCCTCTGTCATGTTGGGGTCGGCGCGCTTGAAAAGGCGGGTCATGTCTTCGGTGTACATGCGCACGCTTTCGTTCGTGCGCTGATTTCGGGAGTGCAGCGCAGCTTCGGCCTTCTCCCGGCGGTCAGCGTTGGGGAACGTAGCCAGGAGACTCCGGCAAAACGTCTCCCAGGTGGGAAGTGTAGCCTCGTGGTTTTCAAACCACGTCCGAGCAGACTCTTCCAGGGCAAAGTAGACGTTATTCAGCTTGCGCTCGTCGCACCAGCCGTTGTAGCGTGCGACCCGCTCAAACGTCTCCAGCCAGTCCTCAGCGTCTTCGAACACGTCACCGTGAAAAGATGGCGGTGTTCGCGGTGGGTGGCAAAGGATCGGCGCCAGGGGCCTGTTGTCAGCGGCCATGGCAGTTGGACTCGAAGGTAGAGGCTGGATCGGCGGCTGGGTCCTGGTGTCAGTGGCCATGTCAGTTGGACTCGGCGGTCGAGGCTGCGTCGTCCTTGTTGGCGGGGGAAGGGGTCCAAATTCAGGCGACTCTCCGCGGAGACGGCGGCTGGGTCGCTGGTGAACCGGTGTGAGGTCCGTAGTGACGCTGTACGGAGTTTGCAGGTCGGGAAGCGTACCCAGCACCTCCACCAAACTGTAGCGTGCAACGCCAAAAAGAACACCCGCGCAGAGACGAAAAACCTGCGGCGGTCCCCTAGTGGTTCGAGCGCGCGCGAGAGAGCCAACTAACTTCTTCCTCTTCTAGCGCATGCGCTACTTCTGTCTCTTCTTCGAATGCATGTATCAATATAAATACAAAGAGCAATTGATTACCACTTATGCGGGAGAACATCCGGATCCTCTCGTTCGTAACGCCTCCCACGGCTCTGACAACCACGCGAAATACTTGCCTAGATTACGTCTTTGAGAACCAGGCATTGGTGGAGCAAGTCGAGCATATATCCATCTATTTCTGCGACCGCAAAGCTTCCTTCATGAAAATAAGAACTTTGAGAGGAGTGCTTCTTGAAGAAGGAAAATCTGTGAAAAATAAGAAGTTGTCTGTAATTGTGCGTACATCTCTGGCTCAAATTGTTTCCTAAATCTATCTGAAAGCTGAAAGAGTTGATGAGCTTTGCTCAGATTTCGTACTAGGAAGTACCGCAATAGTCGGCAATTTTTCACTCATCGTTCTTCTAAATAAAACGAAACTGCAACATTCCGTCGCCAAAAGTTGTACCCGTGACTCTTTTGGGGCTATGATTTACGACCAGTCTACGGCCGCTGAATCCATTTCTCGCCGTTGTTGTTACTGAAGGATGTAAAGGAAAGTGCACGGGCCTGCCAACTAGTTCGAACCGAGCCTCCACTACTGCCGCGTGCAGATAGAGGAGAGTTAAAAATAAGAGGGAAGAGCGAAAGAAGAGATGCGCGTCGAACCAACCGTGTCCGCCAAAGCAAAGACGCTGGCTGAAACCACAGTTACCCCAAGATCATTAGTGTTCTTGTTGTTGCTGCGCGAGGTTGTCACAGCCGTGGTAGTGGTGGTGAAAACATTTACTGCCAATTATGTAAATCCTGGAGGCGAAGCCCCCCCCATGGCACTTGGATGCCCACACATTATAAGAAGGCAACCTTACAACGCGAAGGATAGGCCCTGGAGCGCGATCCTCGTGTGAGCGCTGGGGATGATCCGGCGCTGGTCTTGAGCGAACGAGCTGGTCAGAAGAGACTCAACTCCACCACGGTTGGCGATGGGGGATGAGGGAAGGTGGGGAATGTGAGGAGGGTGTGTAAGAAGTCTCCTGGTTTGCCGCAAAGTTTCTATGATGACGGGAATTGGTCTGGGTATCGGGCATGCAGAAGTATTTGGTATGGAGCAGTCCGGGTTTTTGGTGTTCGCCAGTCTGCAGCCTGCGCTATGGTGAGGGATGGAGTACGAGATAATATCTTGGAAGGAGAGCAGGCGCTCTGAGGCTCGTAGAGGGGGCTCGACTCCTGCCCGGAATGTGAGACCTTGGACTAGGGAATGAGCCTCCTCGTTGCCAGGGAGGCCAGCATGCGCTGGCGTGCAGATGACGGTTATAAGGCGCCGGGGCTGCCAGAAATGCAGTAAACGAGTAGCGGTGCTGGATATGTAGCCCTTGGCATAATTTAAAATGGCAGATTTGGAATAAGAGATAATTTTTGTGGCAGATGTAGAAATGAGAGCAAGCGCGATGGCTGCCTCTTCTGCCTCTGTGGTCGAATTGGTAATGATTGAGCTGGAGGTTAGAAGCTTTGCATTATTGTCGGCTACCGCCAGGGCCATACGGGAGCCTTTCATATATTCCGCTGCGTCTACGTAGACCACCTTATGGTCGTCGCTATAATGTTTATGGATTACCCGAGCCCCTGCTACTCTGCGTTCCCTGTCTCGCTCAGGGTGCATGTTCTTGGGGATGGGGTTACGTTGAGGTTAGAGCGGAGGGTAGCAGAAAGGGGGACCCCCTCGGTAGGCTCTGTAATTGGGGCAGGCTTAACTTTGACAATAAAGTACGACGAGCCTCTGAGTTAGATAGACAGGATATTTGTGCTATAAAGGTAGCTTCTTTGAGCTCCTCAAACGTGTTGTGTACACTGAGTTTGAGGAGTCCGTCGTTGGATGTGCAAGGGGGGGGGGGGGGGGCGAAGACTTAGAGCCCTTTTCGTGCAACTACGTATGAGCGCATTTACCGAGTCTCTCTCTTTCTGTTTGAGGGCTGGATATGAAAGGGCATAAGTGGTGAGGTTTATGATGTAAGCCCGGGTGAGGCGAGTAGTGTTTCGCTCGCGTAGGCCAGCCCTGCGGTTCGCTATGCGGCAGTTCAATCGAGTGGTGTGTTGAGCATGTGTTTAAGTGTCGTTGTGACTTCTCCGTGCGCACCATGGGAGTGGAGCACGCGGATTTTGTGTACTAGTGGGATGGGATGGGTATCCAGGGTGAGGGAGATGGGTGCATTGGCTGAATCGCGTTGCTTGGGCCGGTAGAGAAAGAGCTCCAATTTTGAAGGGGAGCAGTTCAGGCCACGCTCCCGTACATATCCGTCGATGGTGGCTAGTGCCAATTGTAGGTATTCTCCTATTTCGGCATCACTGCCATGGTTTGACCAGACAGTGATGTCGTCGGCGTAGAGGCTGAAATGTATGTCGGGAATTTGAGCCAGCTGTTGAGGTAGGTGAAGAAATGCCATGTTGAATAAAATAGGGGAGAGGACGGCTCCCTGGGGTGTACCTCGTGCTTCCAGCGTGATCCCTGGTCAGCTGTGGTCGCCGAAGGTAAGTGTGGCTGTGCGGTGGCTGAGGAAGTCTCGGATGCAGTTGTAGATCCTGGCGCCGACTCCCAGGGTCTTAAGTTTTTCTAGTATAGCTGAGAGTATAACGTTATCAAATGCCTTAGTGAGATCCACACCTAGGATAGCTTTAGTGTCGGAGGTCGCTGAGTCGAGAATGTGATGTTTTAGCTGCAAGCAGACGTCCTATGTAGAAAGCCCTGGTCAAAATCCAAACATGCTATTGGGCATGATCCCTGGGAGGCGTTGCGAGTGAGTGGATCGAGAAGTTGTCCCGCATAAGTGACAAGAAATTCCTATTTGTCTTCATATCTACATTAAAGTCCCCACCCACGATTCCACCCTGGGAGGTGGAAGTTAATGGTTCATCGCGAGAGTTCGCTCACCATTGTCAGCGCTAACGCTGCAGCCCGCATCTCTCCCTCATCACCCGCAAATCCCCATCGTTCTTTTCTAATATCATCAAATCACCACATTCTACAAACTCAGCCGTATGACAGGGATGGATGGAAACAACTTTATTACACAAAAAAAGTATTCCAGGGTGGTCCCCTACTGGTCCAGGAGTCCACGGGCTTGTGCTTCACGTAAAGCCCGATCCACCAGCCATTTCTGGCCGGCGGGCTGAGCGGTCCGTAAAGCAGCCTCCCAGGAAGAGTGAGTGGGATTGAGGATGGGGAAGGACATCCTTCCCCATCCTTCCTTTGTGGAAGGACATTCCCAAAGGCAGTGGAAAAGTGTGGATCTGGGCACGCCACAGGTGGCACAATCAGGAGGAAAAGTGGGGTGAACGTATTAGAGACGGTGCGGGAAATAAAACAGCCTCTCTGCAACTGTCGCCATGTGGCGCTGGATGAGGGCGACAAGGTACTGTGGGGTGGTGGCAGTGTCATGCGGCTGAGTTTGTAGAATGTTGTGATTTGATGATATGTAGTGAGGACCGATGGGGCCTCTTTCGCAGGGTTGGGTGCGTGATCATCCGGGGTCCGGGAGGAGAGTTCTCGGGACAGCGCATGAACGCGCTCATTACCGGGGATCGAGGCATGCCCAGGGACCAACGACAGAGTAACCGTTCAGTCGAGAGAGGTGACTGTGGAAAGAATACGATGTGTTGGCGGCGTCGCCATGCCCTTTAGGTAGTGACGGTACGCGGCCTGGGAATTGTGCAAATTTCGGTTACGTTTTTGTCAATGGTGGAGTGGACCAGAGCAAGTGCGATGGCGGCTCCTTCCGCTTCTGCAGGCGAATTAGTCCGGATAGTGGCGGCGTCCCCCACTGTGCCGACTTCATAGGCCGCGACTGCCGTGAAATATCCTGGTTTCGAATTTTCTGCCGCGTCGACATAAAGGATATCGAAGCGGTTCCTGTAGGCTTTCGTGTAATAGCTCACTCGTGCCTGCCGCCTACCCTGATGGAGATTAGCGCTCATATTGCGCGGTAGGGGCTTCTGATATATGTTATCCTGAGTGCGCAGAGAAATCATCTAAGGTGTAGGACTTGTTGGGGTGGGAATGGGTGGATTGAGACGTAGCTTTCGCAGCAGGCGTTGTCCTGTTTCTGTGCGACTCAGGCGGACTAACTGGTTGGTGCGTTGAGCCTCTATAAATTCGATCACTGTATTGTGGGTACCAGTGGCCAGGAGACGTTTCGTGCTAACCGTCCGTGGAAGACGTAGGGCGGACGCGACAGCCGTGCGTATTAGGATGTCTGCCTGTTGTGTTTGCCACTGAGTGAGTATGTGTTATGGGAGGTGGTATATAATGCGGCTAATGATTAGTGCATTTGTCATATTGAGGGTTTTGCGTTCAGACAGCCCATGATTGCGTGCTGCCACCCGCCTTATAAGTGCAGCTACCTGTTTGGTCTGTCTTAGCAAGAGCTGAAGGGTGGCGGTTGCATCGAGTGTGTTGCTAATGAGAAGGCCGAGAATCTTCACCTGAGGCACAATGGGCACTGGATTCCCGTACATGTGCAGTTCAATCTGGGGGTCACTGGGGAGGGGCTTCAGCAGCACGAGTTCCGATTTATTTGGAGAGCAACGGAGGCCTGTGTTTGCTAAATGAGTGGTGATGATGTGTATGGCAGAATGCAGGATATCCTGGGCTGTTCTAAGGGATCCTCCCGTTGTCCAGAGGGTTATATCACCTGCGTATATGGCTGTGTGGAGCCCTGGGATAGCAGCAAGAGCCTTTGCCAGTGGCGCTAGGGCAATGTTAAAAAGTAAAGGTAATAGAACCGCCACTTGTGGGGTTCCCCGCTTAGGCAGGGGGAAAGGCTGGGAGGCAATATCCCGAAGGTGGAGTTCGGTCGCGCGTCCCTGAAGGAAGGCCCGTATGTATTGCAATATGCGCGTGCCGCATCCCGTGGTGGCTAATGTCGTGAGGATATGCTCATGGCTTATTGTGTCGAAAGCCTTATGAATATCCAGGGCCAGTATGTCTCGCGTACTGGCTGTACGGCGCTTGGTGCAAAAGAGGGACTCTTTAAGGGCAAGAAGTATGTCTTGCGCCAAGATGTTTGGGCGGAAGCTGAATTGACCGTTGGAGAGAAAGCCTGTTTCTAGAAACGGTTGCAGGCGATTGAGAACGACATGCTCGAAAATCTTGCCGACACAGCTCGTTAAGGGGATCGGGCGCAAATTTTGAAGGGTGAGAGTTTTGCCCGGTTTGGGTATAAATCACATGCTGGCATGGGTCCAGGCTGATGGGAGCGTCCCAGCTTGCCAGTGGTTATTAAAGAGCTCCGTGAGTTCCTGGAGGGAGACTTCGTCCAGATTGAGTAGTGCCTTGTACGTTATGCGATCCAGCCCCGGCGCCGTAGAGCAGCGAATACTGAAGAGTGCTCGGCGCACTTCGTTTAAGGTGATGTCGGCATCAAGTTCTGGGTTAGGTGGAGGTAGACTGGGTGGATCTGCTGACTGAAGGGGTGTGGGTATATAAGTGTCCCGTAGTTGACCAGTTACGTCGGTGCCATTTAGGAGCTCTAGTTGTAATAGACGTTGTGTGTTTACTTGTGTCTGAGATTTAGTGGTTGTTGGATCTAAGAGAGCGCGTAGGAGGGACCACGTGGTTTTGTGCTTTATGTAACCTTGAGATCGTTACAACAGGTTGCCCAGTTTGCGCGGGCAAGCGTGTTCACGTAATCTTCAGCCTCGCGAGTGAGAGCGGCTATGCGGAGTCTCAATTTGCGATTGTGTCGCTGATGACGCCAGCGCTTGAGAAGTCCATGTCGGACCTCCCATAGATGAGCCAGATGCGGATCAACCTGCGGTGCCTTAGGGGTATTTTTAATGTTTTTGCTGTTCGCCTGGATGGCCTTCACCAGCCGGTCTGTCCAGTCAGTGACAGTACGGGGTTCGGTAGAGTCAGCTGCTAAGTGTGAGCGCAATTTTTCCCAGTCAGTGAGAAGCTGCGAACGAGGGTTGAAAATCCTGGAATCATAAGCAATAATAGTGGAGACCGGAAAGTGGTCACTTCCAAGGCTGTCTTGGAGCACCGTGTGAGACTTAACGATTATGTTCGGTGTGGCCCATGTGAGATTGGGTGTGGTGTCGCGGGTGACACTTGTGCCAATGCGAGTGGTTACGGTGGGGTTTGTGATCAAGCTAACGTGGTAATCAGCCATTGCGGTGAAAATTAGGTTACCTTTGGGGGTATTCGAGGTGTATCCCCAGTGCGTGTGACGTGCATTAAAATCGCCCATCACAAGGAGCTTTGACGAACGAAAGGAGCCCAGGATGCCCGGAATAGCTTTGCCTTTATCTTTAGGATTGCTGTATATGTTAAGATTAGTGAGGTCATATGTGTGTCCCGGTGAACTGAGCTCTGTTGCGGTATATTGAGGGCCCTTGCTGTCGGGCGTGTTTGTCGGTGTGCGGTCAAGCACCGGCATTTATGCGAGTGTCAGGATTGCCGTACGTGGTGTAAGGGCTGCCGTGTGATAACCGCGGATATGAATGCGATTTGTTTCCGTCTCTTGCAGCGCAATGACGTGGGGCGGATTTGGGGAGTTTGCGATGTATGCGGCTAGTTGTGTTTGTTTTCGGCGTATGCTGCGACAGTTCCATTGCCATATAATTGTTACTGTTGGTGTAGTACATTGACATCGCCGCCGACCTTTTCGCGTGCTATTGTTCTGCCATATTGCTGGTCTGGAGAGAGTGGATGAGGGCAGGCAGCGGGTTGAACTGCGCGCTGCTTGCGAGGCAATTCCTGATGACGTACAAGTTCGAAAAGCTTGTTGATGCCGGCTTCACGTTTTTCCAAGCGTGTGTTAATTGCAGCTTCTATCCTGTCAGTCATGGTCTGTATCAGCTGTGCCTGGGCTAGTATGAGCTGTTGCTGCATCGCTCCGAGTTGTTCAGCCGCTATAGTGTTGATTATGCTAGTAATTTCTGAGCCAAATTCAGCGGAACGTATGTACTGCCTTACCGCCTCTTGAGGTGTAATGGGGGGTTGAGTGGTTGGATAGGAGGTAGGATCGGAGGCTGCTTAGACGGACAACTCACCCTTTTCAGCAGGGCCGGCTCCTTACTCGGGTGTAGCGTTCCGGAGTGACTGCGTCTCCTGGGTCTCCTGGATGTGGGCTGCGCAATCACTGGCTTTCAATGTACATGCCCGCAGCTCGGTGGCGTCTGTCTTGGTACCACTGGGCCCCCGAAGAGGTTGAAGTTGTGCGAAATTGCGTTCCAAATTCTTACGTCCGGCGTTCACGGAGTCCACTGTGTGCTTTTCCGTGTGGTTTTTCCTATCTTGTTTGTCTGATGGTTCTGGGCTCTCGGTCTCCATGGCCTGCTCCAAAGGTGTCTGGGCAGCCGTGGTGGCCACTGGGTTTTCCTTCCTCAGTGGTGCGAGGGGTGGCCATTCTGTGTTTCGGTTCCAAGGTTTCTTTGGATGGGCGGTGAGTGCCTTGTTTGGACCGTAGTTCTGATTCCCTTTCGTAGGCAGTGTTGTGCTGCTGCTGCTATATCCTTGCGGTTCTCCCGGCCGGTCGACTTGGGTTTGGTTCAATTTTGGCCGATGCTCATTCCTGGGTCGATGACGTTGCCACCGCCGTGGTGGCTCAGTGGTTACGGCTCTCAGCTGCTCACCCGGAAGGCGTGGGTTCGACCCCGGCCGCAGCTGTCAAATTTCAATGGGGGCGAAATTCTACAGCCCCGTGTACTGTGCAATGTCAGGGCACGTTAAATAACCTCAGGTGGTCAAAACTTCCGAAGCCCTTCTTTAGGGTCTCCCATAGCCGTAGTCTCTTTGGGACGTTAAATCCCAAAAAACTAAACAAAATCAAACCAACCCACGGTACCTTGTCGCCCAGCGGCACATGGCGACACTTACACAGGCTGCTTTATTTCACCTACCTTTCCTCATGCTTTCGCCTCAGCTTTCACCCTGATTGTAACACTTGTGGTGTGCCGAGGCAACACCACCTAGAAGACTTCTAGGTGGTGTTGGCCGAGGTCCACATTGTTCCACCACCTTTGGGAATGTCGTTCCCCACAGGCAGTACCCCCGATCCCCAATTCCATTCATTCTTCCGGAAAAAATTTCAGGGGGGTGCTTTGTTGACCTAAAGTGCGGTCAGGCGAAAGCCTTAAGCGCAGTGTTGCTGCTTGTGTAACTGGTGTGTGGTTAAGATGTTAAGCTCCGTCTTTAAGAGTCGAATTTGACAGCGTCTTGCAACGCTGCCAGGGAGTCCATAGAACGCTATCGCCCGTTCGGCTATGCGCCTTCCTCGTCGGTAAATTGGTTTTTCAGGAAAGGAAATGTATCTGTCTCGCATAACTCGGTGGACACCTGAACCTCACCGTAAGGGAAGGGAGGAAAAGGGAAGTGAACCAAGATATCCTATTCACTAGACGCTTCTTTTTTATGCGAAAGCAATATTGCTAGCACTTTTCTGCCGTCGGTGGAGGCAGCGCCCTCTGGACTAGGTGGCATTGGTGGAGGTCGTTCCTTCGCTGACTGGTGGCACGGCCACGTGACAGCGTGACGTCACGACCATAGGAGAGCAGGGGCCCTAGGTGGTGTTGCCCTAACTCGTCTCTTCGGCCGTAGTCGTTCCTTCGCTCGGCGCGGCCGCTACCACATGACGGCCTCCTCGGCCTGCCGCGTAAGGGCGCTCGCTAGGAGAGGATACAAGGGGCGCCGCAGGCGCGCTCCGCTTAGTCATGTCTGAGGAGTTGTGACAGATTGTCGGCTTTCCTGGAAGAGCAAAACATTTTCGCAGACACCATGTACGGTTTCCGCCCACACCGGTCCGCACAAGATGTCCTGTTGCAACTTCACAAGGAGATTCTCGACCCCGTCGAGCACCCCAGCAATGATAAAGTAGTCGTCGCACTTGACCTGCGGGGGGCTTTCGACAATGTGACCCACGAGATCATCCTATCCCACTTGCCGCAACCAGACTGTGGGCGCAATACTTTCAATTATATCAAACAATTCCTTACAGATCGCCAATCCTATATTCGGCTTCAAGACACAGAATATGGCCCATATCAACTTGGCACACGAGGGACCCCACAGGGAGCTGTCCTCTCGCCATTACTATTTAATCTGGCCATGATGAAGCTCCCTACCCAGCTGGCAGAGGTCGCCGGTGTGCAGCACGCTCTGTATGCGGACGACATCACCCTCTGGGCAACACAACATTCGGTTGGAGACATCGAGACCAACCTGCAACAAGCGGCAGCTATTGTGGACGAATACGCTCGTCGCTGTGGTCTTGAATGCTCCCCGAGCAAATCGGAATTTGTGCACATGCGCCCCAACTCAAAGTGCACAACCAAAATTGCCCTTTCCCTACTTAGCGGACCGATACCTGAACACGAGGAGATCCGGGTACTGGGGCTTTTCATTCATCATAGGCGCAAGATAGACACTACCCTAAACAAGCTACGTAAGGTGGGGCACCAGGTGGGTCGGATGCTCCACCGGGTGTCCAATAAAAGGGGGGGACTACAATGCAAAGATGCAATGCGGCTGGCCAATGCATTCGTGACCAGCCGGATTTTATATTCGGCTCCCTATTCCACCTACGCAAATGCGATGAGAATGCCTTAGAAGTAGTTCTCCGCAAGATTTATAAGAGAGCGCTCGACCTCCCCATAACGACGTCCAACAAGCGTCTCCTCGGTCTGGGGATGACCAACACCTTTGGGGAGTTACGAGAAGCTCATCTTAACAATCAATACTTGCGCCTAAGCAAAACACCTGCGGGGAGCCGCCTTCTGACCCGCTTACACATATCCTACGCAACACATACAGAAGAACAGGTCCGCATCCCTGAAGCCTGGCGCTTTGCACTCCAGGTGCGACCCCTTCCGAAGAACATGACTGCAGACACCCATGATGATCGCCGTCTCGCGCGGGCGGAGGCTATTTCTCAACAATATGGCCATGAAGCCAGGTGTCTTCTATGTGAATGCGGCCGGCCCACACCATGGGGGTTGGTACACGGCGGCCGTCATCCACCAAAACACTACAGTTCAGGGCCTTACTTTATGTGCCCCAAACATTACATTTGCGGAAGAGATCGCCATTGCACTGGCCGCTGCAGATCCAAAGTCCCGAGTCATTATTACGGACTCCAGGGGCGCCTGCCGCAATATTGAGCAAGGGTATATTCCAGACCGTGCTTTCAAAATTCTCCACGCATGCGAATACACAGGGTTTCCGATCCATCGTACCATCGTATGGGCTCCGGCTCATGCGGGTCTCGAGGGGAACGAGGCAGCCGACGCTGCCGCCCGCGCGCTTACTCACCGGGCGTCGCCTCATCCGCAGCCTGATCCGGAATTCAATTTCAATCCTGCCATCACCTTTAAAGAGATCACCTCTCTTTACCAAAATTTTCATGGACTCTATCCCCCTCCCTGTAAAGGCCTCACCAGGATGGAGGAGCGCTGGCTTCTCCGCCTCTATACCAATACTGTACTGTGCCCGGCAGTACTTAAGCACTTTAACTCTTCTTTCTCGGTCGTGTGCCCACACTGTGAGGAGGAGTTTTCGGACACCTACCACATGGTGTGGGCATGCCCTTCCAATCCTGCCTACCCACCCCACCTCCACCCCACTCGAGATGACTGGGAAGCTGCCCTGCGCGGCTGCTCCGAACTCCATGCCCAACAGGCATTGGTAGCTAGAGCCCGGGCCGCTGCGGAAGCTACAGGGATCCCGGACTAGGGATCCCTCCTAGTGTTTGTAAGGGGCGGGCCCTTCCGGCTCGCCCCATCGACCTCTCACTGTAAATAGAATAAAAGTTTTCCTCCTCCTCCTCCTCCTCCGAACGGGTGGTGGCGTCCTCCCTTCCTTTACGGTGCGGTTAGGGTGTCCACCGAGGTGACAGAGAATTACTGCGCCATTTCCTTTCCTCAAAAATCCGGTAGCCACGCCTGGCCTGTAGACGCGGCGCAGTGCGTTCCTACAGTTGGAGACGCTGCGCGCTTTCACAACCTACCAGGCTTAACCAAAGCTAAGCCCCCGCCAATTTTAATTCTGTATCATCGAGCTGGCATGGCGGTGGTGGTGATGAAAATATTTTAATGAAATGGTTTAGGAGGTTGTAGCGGTGGTTGGAGCTCTCAGTCCGGAACCCCATTGGCGTAGGCTGCTGTCCGGGCTCTGTCGACGAGTTGCTTTTGACTCTTTTCGTCCGAGCTGGACAGAGCTGCCTCCCACCCCTCCTGCGTTGGCTGGTTATTAACAGTGACCGCCTGGTTTCGTTGGCAGGCCCATACCATATGGTACAGGTCCGCCTTCTCCCCGAATAATTTGCATTGCAAGTCAAATGACTCCGGATCTATGGCATGTAGTCTTCGTGGGTTGTTGTAAGTGTTGGTCTGTAGCTTTCGGAGGTGTTGTTCCTCCCCTTTATCTAGTGTCTTAGCCGGCGGAGGGTAGACCCGACGGGATAAACTTAAGTGCTGAAGTATGTCATTGTAAGTTAGTAGTGCGGTAGGAGGTTCCACGGCATCCGCACTGGGTGCCCGGGGGAGAAATTCTCGGGCTGAGGCATGTGCGCTCTCGTTCCCTGGGATGCCCTGGTGACCTGGTATCGATATTAAGTGTTTGTGTGTGGGTTGGTAGCCACGGATGTAGCTATCTTGAAGGATTTTAGCTGCTAGCGGTGCGACCCTGCCCCTGAGGTAATTGCGATACGCTGTCTGTGAATCTGTGAGAATGTATTCTGAGCTAGTGTGTGTTGCAGCTAGAGAAATCGCCACTTCTTCCACAGCCAGTTTGTCCTGGCTAGCCAGTACTAGTCCGTCGACTGTTGTATTTTGGTGCACTACTGCGACGGCCGTCATTTTCTGCTCGGGACCCGCAGCATCGACATAGAACACGCCGTCGCGCCCGCCGTAGTGTCTTTTCATGGCTTCGGCTCGTGCTTCTCGTCTTGACTGGTGAAAATCGGGGTGCATATTCATGGGTAGGGGAGCTCCCTTGAGTTGTCCTCTCCATGAGGCTGGGATGTCGGTTTTTGGTGTCTAGCTGTCGGGGGCAATTGATGTTTAAATCATTCAGGACTTGTCGGCCAGTTCGAGTTGTGAAGAGCCGTACCACCTGCACCGTAAGGAGTGCCTCTATCAGCTCATCGATCGTGTTGTGCACACCCAGTCGCAATAGACGGTCCGTCGATGTCGCAAGAGGGAGTCCCAGGGCCTTCTTGTAGGCTGTTCTCATTATGATGTCGAGGTTTTTGATGTCACACTTCTTAAGGCAGAGGTAGGGCGCTACGTAGACGACGCGGCTTACAGAGAAAGCCTGCACCAGTCGCAGAGTATCGTCGTCTCGCATCCCTGATTTGCGCGTCGTTATCCTGGCGATCATTCTGGCGACTTGCTCACTCAGGAGCCGTAGTTTCTGGAGGGTAAGAAGGTTGTTGCCGTTGTTATTTATGTACAGACCCAGTATCTTCAGGGTCTGAACTTCATTGATGGGTGAGTTGTCTACGCGGATGTTGATGGCATCTTGATTATTGCGTTGACGGAAGACTATGAGTTCGGATTTTTCGGGTGAGCACGTTAGTCCACACGCCCGGGCATAATTTTGAACTGTTGTCGCCGCTGTTTGTAGTTGTTCTTCAATCAATCCCATACTTCTCGTGGTTGTCCAGATTGTTATATCATCAGCGTACAGGGCGTGGCGTATGCCCTGTACCTGATTGAGAAGAGGTGGGAGATTTAGGAGTGCAATGTTAAAGAGAAGTGGTGATAGTACTGCCCCTTGAGGAGTGCCTCTCGTGCCCATCTTCACTTGCGTTGTGAGTTTTGTGCCGGTGCTGAGGTTGACGGTTCTGTCCGTAAGGAAATCGCAGATGTACGAGTACACTCGCTGTCCACAGTTCATGCTGTGGAGGTTGTTGAGGATTGTGGAGTGTTTGACATTGTCAAACGCTCCCTTGAGGTCAAGTGTTAGAAGCGCTCGGTTACTATTTGTGCGTGCGGGATGAATGACTTCGCGTTTGATTTTCAGAAGCACATCGTGGGTGGACAAGTGTGCCCTGAACCCAAACATCGTGTGTGGCAGTAACTCGTTGTCCTCAAGATAGTTGGAGAGACGGGTGTGGACTACCTTTTCCATGAGTTTGCCTGCGCACGACGTGAGGGATATGGGGCGCAGGTTTTCGATGCTGATTTTCTTGCCGGGCTTCGGGATAAAGTGTACATTGTCTGTTTTCCATGCTTGTGGAATGGTGCCGGTGCGCCAGCATTCGTTTATGTAATCCGTGAGTTGCTGCAAAGCCTCTGTGCCGAGGTTGGCCAGAAGTCCGACCGTAATTTTGTCTTGTCCCGGGGCTGTGCATCGGCGCATATCTGCTAGTGCTGCAATGATTTCCTCCAAAGTGAAGTCTCTATCTAGGTGTTCGTTCGGTTGCCCCCGGTACTCCTTAATGTAGGGTTGTGGGTCTCTCGCGGTGCAGATATAGCGACGCGTGAGTTCATCCACGAGTTCGTGATCCGTGCCTTGAAAGCTGTGTAGGGCTCGATGCAAATTTTTGTGCTGTTCACTCTTTGCTTTCGGAGGGTGAATTAGGCATCGCAGAAGGTTCCACGTGGCCTTGGTGTATAGACGGCCTTTGAGGGATTCGCACTTTGTTAGCCAATTACTGCGAGCGAGGTCCCATGCGTATTGTTCCGCTTGAATAGTAAGCTTGGCTATTCGAAGTCTTAGTTTCCGATCGTGTCTTTGTTTTTTCCACCTTTTTATAAGACTACGTCTTGCTTCCCAAAGGTGTAGGAGGTGGTTGTAAACAGCTGGGTGGTCCTCCGTGGTGGCGAGGGACTTTGTGAGCTTTTCTTTAAGGTCGAGAATGGAAGCCGCCCAACCTTCGTAGCTGGTTATTTGTTCGGATGTAGTTAGTTTGGTGTCATTCCTGAATGTCTCCCAGTATGTAATTCTGGCTTGCCCTCGTGGTTTGCTGTGCTTGTTGCTTTCGAAGATGGTCCGCAGCACGTAGTGATCGCTGCCTAGGGTCTTTCCCGTATTGAGCCGCTCATAGTTGCGGGCATTGCGGACGAGCGTGAGGTCGGGGGAAGTATCCCGCGTTATGCTGGCGCCGACTCCCGTCGGGTGCTGCGGGTCCGTGATTAGGGTCAGGGTCATGTCAGCGATGGCGGATGCTAGTTTTCTGCCTTTCGTGTCTTCCCTGGGGTATCCCCATAGGGGGCTAGAAGCATTAAAGTCGCCAACTATAGCTAGCAGAACTTTTTGGGCTTCTCTTAAGGCTTTAAGAAAGATCACGTCGAAGGATACGCGGTGCTGTTTGGGGCGACTATATATATTGAGTATATAGGTGCCCTTGCTGTTTCTGTGCTGTGGCAGTATTTTTATGAAGGTATATTCAATGTCGCTGTCTAGATTAAGGTCTACAGTGATTTTCGTGCATGATTTGTGGACCAAGATGCATGTCGAGGGATTTGTTTGATGTGTTGAGTATCCTCTGATCTTAGCCTCCATATTCACTTCTTGCACGCCTATTATTTGCGGCGTATCGGGATGAGAGTCTATGTATTGCTGTAATGTTTCCCTCTTCCGTTTTAGTCCCCTGCAGTTCCACTGTAGGATAGTAAGTTTATGTCTGCGTTGTGGAGCCATGCTGAACACTACAAACGTGGGCCTCATCATGTGGTGCGCCCTCAGGTTGTAGATCTGGCTGGGTGCTTGGCAGACGACGAGTTCCCATTTTACCCTGCAGCTTTGTGCCCTTGTTGTGAGAAACATCTGATAATTCCTGAAGTTTGCGCTCAATTCTGATCTCCTGCGATTGCATCCTTATTAAAACTGGTTCGAGGTTTTCCATCACGGGTTTAATAACTGATTCGAACATGGTTTTGATTGTCGTCTTGATCATAATTTGTAATTTATTTTCAATGAGGTCTTGAATTCTTTTTCCAAGTGAGTGATGCGTTGATGGGTTTGGGGGTGCTGTGTATATTGCTGCTTTAGTGCCTGCTATGGTGGTGCCTGCGGAGTTGGTGCCTGGTGGGGTGCGTCTGGTGTAATTGCTTGCCTCTCGGAGGTGCTAGCATCTAACTGGTGTGGAGACGGAGGGTGTAGCTCTGCCCTATCCTATCGGACGTGCCTGTTGCGTCGATGGAGGTAATGTGATGTTTGGATTGACTGCGATGCCTAACTGCTGTTTCAATGTGCTATTTTCTGATGTTAGTTGTTCAATCTCTGCTTTAAGTCGTTTGTAAGCCAACGCTTCGGGGGAGGAGGCAGCTACATCTGCCCAGCTCACCTTGCTGCCGTTGCGCTGCTCCTTGTTATGGGGTCCTGTTGTCTTCTCGGCTGGACGACTGCCGTTGTTGTGCGACACATTATCGGTAGTCCCAGGTCCATTGCTTGAAGAGCGAGAGCCGGGTGGTGCTGAGTTGTTGCTGGAGGACTGGGCCTGGTGGTTCCCCGCCCATCATTTGTGCCTCTTATTTTTTTTATATATTTTTCCTCTATTGTAATTGGTTTTTCTTAAATTTTCTCTCGGGCGTTGGCCCCTTTTCTTTTATGTTTAATTGGATCGCCTGCGATAACCTCTGGTTGGGTGCGGGCTTCTTCTCCAATTTTTTTTTGTTTATTTTATTTCATTTCTTGGAGAGTTTACAATAAAAGGGTCAGTCGGTCCCCGCTGCTCGATAGACCTCTGCTGCCGGACCGGTTGCGAAGCCTGGACCTTGACCGGTGGTTGACTTGTCCTGTCTTGGACTTCGTTTTTTGTGATGTTCGGTACTTGTACTTGCACTGATTCGACCCCATGGGATGTGGACCTTCGCAGACCGTGCACTTGGGTTGGCAGTCGTGGGATTCTGGAACATCTTGCTGACCGCACTGCGGACATCTTGACTTCGAAGGGCAAGGGCAAACATCCGCCCGGTGTCAAAGTTTCACGCACAGGGCGCAGGCTGGCGTTGTTTTCTTGTATAGGCGTACTGGAACCGCTTCAACGTAGTAGAAGACGAGAAACGGAGCCTTTCTTCCTTCAAACGTGATGGCCGCCACATTGGAGGAACCTAATTTTCTCACGCTCACCACTGGCGCGTCCGGGGAGCGAAGCGCGTTCGTGATGTCTTCGTTGCCAACCCTCGGGTCCACTTGTATTACTCCTTTGCAAGTGTCGTCGGAGGGGCGGAGGTAGGAGTATTTATTTATTTATTTATTTATTTATTTATCATCATACCCACAGCGCCATTGGCTGGCATTACAGTGGGGGGGTAGAAGAAAAAGTACACAAATGCCACCGCGTGCAGGTGGTTACAAAAAAAAAGATAACAATGAGATAGAAAGAACACGGAATTATTATACACAAAAAAATGTCACAGCATGGAAGAAAATGAATCATTTGATAATATGGACACTACTTCCTCAGGCAGCTTGTTCCATTCCGAAACCGTTTTGGGGAAAAAAGACATTTTAAAAAGGTCAGTCCGGCACCTGTATTCTTTAACTTTAAGTGAATTATCTCTACGTAAAGACACGTAATCAGGGTTGGCTATATATTTGGTTCTGTCTATTCCAGTTCTAGAATGAAATATATTATGAAATAATTTTAAACGCAGTACTTTCCTACGTTTTTGAAGTGAGTCCCAACCCAAAGATTTTTTCGCGCTCGTTACACTAAAATATCGCCCATAGTTATTGAAAACAAAACGAACGGCCAAATTCTGAACTCTTTCTAGCTTTTGAACGTCAAGCAAGGTTTTCGGATCCCAGACAGTGCAAGCATACTCAAGTATGCTTCTAACGTTTGTATTATACAGCAGTTCTTTAGTCTTTAAAGGGAAAAGTTTAGCGTTACGTCGCAGGAAACCTAAAACACGACAGGCTTTGGCAGTAACGAAATGCACGTGACGATGCCAAGACATTGAACTTGTTAAATATACACCAAGATATTTAAATTCCAACACTGAAAGCAGTCTGCTATTATTTATGTTATAAGTGAAAATATGGGGAACCTTCTTTTTAGTGAAACACATATGTACAGATTTTTGTAAGTTAATATGCATTCTCCAGCTCTCACACCACTGGGCCACTTTACACAAATCCTGTTGTAATGCATCGCAGTCACTTTGATCGTTAATAATTCTATACAATACACAATCGTCCGCAAAAAGACGCATGTATGAAGAAATACCTGAAAAGATGTCATTCATGTAAATTATGAACAGTAATGGGCCCAAGACGGATCCCTGAGGCACCCCTGATGTTACAGCCACCTCATGCGATTGTTTCCCGTTGACAACAACACATTGACGCCTAACGCTCAAATATTCTTTTATCCACCTAATAACGTTCTCATTTATGTTGTACCAGTATAATTTTTGTATTAATAAGGAATGTGATACAACGTCAAAGGCCTTCTTAAAATCTAGAAAAATACAGTCAACAGAATATCCCTTATCTAAAGCACTTGACAGGTCATGTACAAATTCGGTAAGCTGGGTGACACACGAGTAACCACTGCGAAAGCCATGTTGATTAGTATTTAATAATGAATGTATACTAAGATGATTACTGTGCCTTGTCCCCAAGCTGAATTTCGTGAATTGCCAGGATCTTTCTGATTATTTGGGCGTCTCGCACCCCGACGACGATGATGCTCTGTTCCCATATGGGTCAAACGCTGAGCTCGGCTGAGCCCTTGTCGACGCCAGCAGCAATTTGCAATTCGTTTCCGACCGCGTTGCTTCCCCTGAATTTGCTGAGATCCAGCGTTCCTTTAGGTTTGATTATGATCACTGCAATTTGCTTGTCCAGACGCGGCTGCGGAGGAGGCTTCCGACGCTTGACTTGTGTGCGGGCCGTCTGCTGCAGCGGCGTATTCCTGCCGCGGTGACGCGTCCATCTGGCGTTCGACCTTTCTGCCGTGCCGAGTGGTTATCACGGGCTGATGCGCGTTCCCACTCTTCTATCTTGCGTTGGATAATCGCCTCCGTAACCTTGTCGAAAACTGGGGTTTTCGCCTGCGGCATGGTGACGATCTGCATCCCCTCCGGGTCGTATCCCATCAGGGTCGTCATGGTTTGCGGCAGAATTTGCCCGCGGAGCCGCGGCGGGCAGCTGAGTCGTAGCCTAACTGTTAAGCTCAGCAACTCGCGCGGTCCGCTTAGTCTTCAAATTCTCGAAGGATTTGAGAAAACGGTCCCTCGTGAACAAGGGTGGGTGGTCTCCTCGTTGTTCTGGAAGTGTAGCCAGATGGTGTCGCAGCGCTTCGGCAGATGCTTCGGGAAAGGATCATAAAATTCGGCGGAGCCGACGTGAGACACGTCCGCTCTTCCCGACTGCTGAGGCGCGTCTCCCTGGCATGGCGGAGTGGTTAGCGTGCTCGCCTCGTACTCCGCAGACCCTGGTTCGATTCCCCAGATCGACCAATTTCTACTCGGTTTTATTTATTTATTTGATTTATTGAAGCGAAAAGCTTCACTAAGCTAGTCAACACCGGGTCTGGCGTATGCTCCGTGATCAGAATTAGCCACACCTGCGCCTGCGCAGAACCGAGTGACGTCACAGAAGAGGCGCAGGTGGTAGACCGCCGCCGCGACTCCGCCGCGCGCTGCTGCTCATGTGCGCCGCCTCCTCACCGCCGCTACTACTGCGCGCTCGCCTCCTCGCCACCATTTGACCTTTCGTTGCAGCCGCGTGTTTACCACAGTTACTACGCATGCGGAAGGAGGGCTATATACCGCGCTTACCTACACCGTTATCGTGGTGCTCCCAGTGCATTCTGCGCGAACTGCGACAGCCATGACGTCAAACAAAGCATAACTGCAGCTTTTCGCTTGTATATCAAATCTTAGCCAGAGCTAAGCTACTGCCAATTTTCTTCACTACATGCCCTCTTTGCATTTCTGCTTTCACTCAAACTTCCTCACTCCTGTACGGTGCAATTCGGGTGTCCACCGCGACGGTTGCTAGCAACGGCTCACACGGCCGCATCAACAACACAACAGCGCGATTCAGGCGTCCACTGACCCAGGGAGCCAGTTTGCGCACTTTCCTTAAAATGATCGGAGTGTGAAACGTCAACGCCAACGCCAATGAACGCCGAATGGGCAACGGCCCCGGTGACGTCGCGAAACAGGCGCCAAAAAGCTGTGGTATAACACAATCAAACAAGCGACCGCAGTCGCCAAAGACAATAAAAACCGCATATGCAGGAAGCCCGCCACGCGCCAAGTGGTTCAGGGATGCGGCAGTGGATTGACCACAAGGCTTCCGCCAAGCACAGTTTAGAATTTGTGAAGTGTCCTGTATTTTTCATTTAATTTTACTTGGAGCACCACTATACAATAGACGATATGCGAAATTGCTTGGTGGTCTGGCAACACCGCGCCCACAACTTCCGGTTTCCATCTTGGCTCAGGCGAGTTTGTCGAGCTGGTGCATCGTTTGCTATGCGTACATTCTTGATATCGGTATAGCTGTCATGAATCTTGCGTGTGAAATTTCGACAGGCAAGCTTCAGCTGCTGCGTTGTTTTCACTGCTGATCTTTTACGAAATGTAGGTGCTTTCAGCAAGCGTCAACTTCCTCCTACCGCGTCCTGAGCTTCGCTTGAAGTCTGGCGCTGATGATCGGCACTGGGAAGTGTGTTGGCAAGTCGAACTCTGCACCACTCTCATTTTAATTCGCGCATTAAAGCACCGGTTCAAGCATCACGCATTATCATGGCTATTTTATTCCCAGGTGAACGCGATTTCATCTGGTGAGGTAGCGAGCGGTTATTTTGCGCTGAGTGCACAGATGTCTTGACAAACTTCTGTGACAGTGTGAACTTTCGTTCGCGCCGACGCCAGGAGCTTCGTGCATTGCAGTATGTTCACACAGGATCCTCAAGGAGCTGCGTAATGTGATTCCTGTAGTGCAATGTACAATGCACAACCGCGGTTTTCAACGTCACCGTTTCAGAGCTCGGCGCCGGCTGGTTTTCTTCGTTGAAACCGCGTCTTGCTTAAGACGCAGTTGAAGCGAGTATTGCGATGTTGTCAGACGATATTAAGAAGAGGAAAGTGGGCACATATAATTCAAAAATATTGTAAGCAAAGACCCAGTTTTTTTTTCAGATAAGCACTGAGCTACCGCGGCGGCTTGATTAGAGAAAGAGCGTACAGCTGTAGGTGCCTGCACGGACTCGATACGCTGGTCAAGCTGTGTATGCGGGGGTGAAATTCACATGTTCGGTTGCCTCCAACACTTAATTCGCTCCCTCCCAAGCCTACACAAATTTCTTTGTTGCGAAGCAATTAAGCTTTAAAAGAATGTCGTACGCCAAAAAAGGACGAAACAGGAAGGAAAAACACAGAACAGGAAAGAGGCGCAACTTCCAACTTTAATAACAGGAAAGGAAACCAGGCGCTCTTTTATAGCCGCTGAGCTGCATGAGGGTGCGTGAACTAAAAAACAAATGCGGTGGTGGACGAGTGATAAAAACACTACAACACAGCACAACAAGTCATAGGGAGGTCGCTATTACAAAAGGCATGTTGATAACTCATGCGAGCATGAATGATAGCACAGGTTGAACGATTATGAATAAGGATAAGAACTACCTCTAAGATATTAACAATCATGAAACCGATTGAAGGAAGCAGGCGGACTTTGCAAAGGGCATCTAAACGAAACCGTCCAAAAAAGCTAGTTCGTTTCTGGTGAGGAGAACAGAAGGCGTGCTAACGCAGTTGTCTTTTCTTTGATCAATATAAAAAGCCTCAATGACTTCTCTTTAGATTTTTTCGTTTGCCCTGGCTAGAAACCTGGTCTCTTGAAATTTCGGAAAACAATCTTTACACCTGCTACAATTGCTTCCCGTCTTGCTTTTTAGGGTCACATTGTGCTGTCGAGCACGCTCATTGAAGCACTGTCCCGTTTGCCCCACATATACTTTGCCACACGTCAAAGGGGTCTCGTATACCACATTAGTGGTACATTTTGTGAACACTGATGTTTGACAGTGCAGGCCTTTTTGACCCGCTTTCCTGACACCATCAGACATATGCTTGCCAGTTTGCAGGGGGCTGAAAAAACCAGCCGCACTCCGTGCCTGGAAGCCACTTTTTTCAAATTGTGCGAAAAAACATGCAGGTAAGGTATGACCTGCACAGGTTTGTTTCCAAATTCCAAATGTTTCCAAGCTGTTGCAGCTTGCCACAACGATAATATAATCTGATGGCCTGAAGCGTTTTCAGAACAAAGTTGCACGAACTTTCTAGCTTGGAAATGCGTCCCGCCTTCAGAATAAAGTAGCTATATTTTTTTTTTTCAGGCTTTCGCCGCCGGAGATATCGAATGCATAGGAATCCTAAAGAAATAAAGTATTCGCACCTGTTTTTATACGTAGGATGTATTGCTTCACAAAGACGCCTTAACGCGCATAACATATGCGGGCACGATCACGTACGACATTATAAGAAAACAATGTGTGGGATCTTGCAACAACCCCATGGTCCAGAGAGATTGCTAGCCCTTCCAAAACTAGTCGAACACGGGAAAAACTTAACTGAACATGTAACAAACTAAGCAGTAATGTGCGTATGGTTCTTCGAGTGCGCTTAGTACGCCACAGCATGAGCAATCGAGGTTTTTAGATGGAGCGCACTGAGTGCCCATGGCCGCGATTTACCTGCACGTTAATGAACGTGCTTCTTCGCGACTGGAATACACGCTTGAACACAGGCGTAGGCTCGCTCAAAAAATTTACCTTCTTTATTACGTTGCTCAAGTATGCGTCTACATATATTCACGCCCGACCAGAGAGTTAATAAATGCACTAAATCGTCTTCTAATTTTGATCAGAGGCAACAAAGGCTATGGTCCGTATCTTAATGTAAACGCAAACCACCTAGAAAGCTTTGTGAAAAATCTGCGCAGAAAGCGCAAGCTGTGCACTGAATGGCGTGCTGACACACGATACCTCACATGGCATATTTGCTGTTACTAAAACGTTGGGACAGAGTAAAGAAAAATGGAAAAGCGAAAAGCTGGAACGCACCTAGTTCTGGCACGCATCTTAGTTTCTTTGCATAGTGGACAGCACAGCGTAAGAGCGCATCGTCATTTCACTTTTCAAACGAAGCTCAGCCGTTTTAGCCCAACGCAGGGCCGCGGTTTCGTTTTCTGTACCGTACCAACATGGAGGACTTAGTTCTCGGAGCGCCTAGAGATGGCGCTGCGTATTTCGCATATCGTCTATTGGTTGTACGATTGCTAGCCAAAGTACAATTTGCCCCGCTTGAAAATTGCGCTGCGACATCACGACCACTTCGACCAATTGAAAAGTGTAAGGGATCGGTAGTGTACGCGGGGTCATCGGGACTGGTGTTAAGGCGAAAGCCTTTAATGCCTCACGCTGTCGTTAGCAGACGCGTCGGCAGCCGTGTCGACAGACGCTTCGGCAGCCGTGTCGACAGACGCGTCGGCAGCCGTGTCGACAGACGCGTCGACAGCCGTGTCGACAGACGCGTCGGCAGCCGTGTCGACAGACCCGTCGGCAGGATGTCGACAGACGCGTCGGCAGCCGTGTCGACAGACGCGCCGGCAGCCGTGTCGACAGACGCGTCGGCAGGAGTGTCAACAGACGCGTCGGCAGCCATGCCGACAGACGCGTCGGCAGCCGCGTCGACAGTGGCGTCGGCAGCCGTGTCGACAGACGCGTCGGCAGATTCGTCCGCCATTCGGCGTCACTGCTTAAAAGGCTCAAGGCTCCAGCATGAATAAAGGCGCATCTAGTGACTGCATGGGCTTCATAAATAAAATAAAAGGAGTAAAGTCAAAGAAAGGAAAATAAAAATAGGAAAATGAACAGAAATAAAAAGAAACTAAAAATAAGATGTGAAAATAACAATAAAAAAAAAACAATAAAATTAAGAAAAGGAGCAAAAATAAAGAACAAGTTATGAAAAATAAAAAGTAAATAAAGACAAACAGTGGCCAGGAAACGCTTTCGCCTTGCAGCACTTTAGAGAGCCAAAGTGCCCCTTGAATTTTTTCTCCCTTACAACCCCGCCAGCTGCCGCCTTCAATGGACGCCACCGGCGTGAGGGGGGCGGATGGGGGCGCTCAAAGCGAAGCGTCTCCTTTCTTGGAACGCGGCCGCTCGCGAATGAGCCGGGAAGTAAGGGTGTTCCTCGCCCCGCGTGTATTTTTGTGCGAAGGAAAGGATGTTTTACCTCGCACGTGCGGGCACGACTGTGTGTTTGCACTTGCTTTTCTTTTATTCTTTGGCGAGGAAGCGAATGTTTTACCTCGAACGTGCTGACACGTCTGTGTTTGTTTTTACTTGTATTTTGTGGTGGAGAAGGTGATTTACCCTACGGAAGCTGCAGGGCTGGCCATGATCTCGATGAACCAATCATGCAATCATGTTAGGAGTATAACATGATTGGTCGCTACTAAAGGTGGGCCGTTCCTCTAGAGCTTTAAAACCGGGCCCCGGAGCCGGGAGGAGGGGCGGCATTCGGTTTTCAGCCTTCGGGCTGCGGCCGTGTATCTGTTTTTTCAGCCAGCGTCCGTTCCGGCGGACGCGGTTGTTGCGACGCGCGTCTTTACTCTCTTACTCTGTCCTCTTATCTTTCAACTCTCTTCTATCTGCACGTGGCAGCGGTGGTGGCTGGGCTTGAGCCAATTGGCAGGCCCGTGCACTTTTCCTTTTCATCCTTCACTCAGTCGCAACCAACCAACCGGAATAGGGGTTCTGTGCTAAGGTGAGATGCTATGCATCTTCGGCTAGGCCGAGTAGGGGCCTCCCCTAGTGTTAGCCAGTTCCACCTTTTTGTTGTTTTGTATATTTTTGCCGTTTAATTTGTCTCGAGTGCCTAAACTTGTATATGCTGTAAATATTTTTATATAAATCTTTAAGTTTCCTTTGATCCCTGCGTGTCAACTCATCGTAAGACCGTCTCTGACAGGGCACCCCTGGTGCGAAGATAACGTTTCAGTCTTCAAGTGAACAAACCGTCTCTGGCGGGGCACCTGTGGCGCGAGGAAGGAAGATAGAGAACCTGAACTTTAATAAAAGCCTGACATTTCTGTCGACAACTCCTGCTTACAGCAATGAGGCATTAAAGACTTCCGCCTTAAAACGTGTAATAAAAATGGCTGAGGCTTAGCTTAGGTTAAGCCTAGTCAGATGCGAAGCATATTGTCGCCGAGTTGCATATCGAGCACGCCGCTTGGCTAGATGTTCTTCACGCTCTTCATCAGTCTCTGTAGCACGCCGCAACTTTTGCTTCTCATTCCAACGGCTGCCCTGTCTCCAGGAGGCATCTCTATCCCGTGTACGCCTTGCAGAGGCAGGCGCACCCCTTTGCATACCGCCGCTCCAGCATCACGTGTTCACTACAGCGCACCTAGCGGCAGAAGCAGGAAACACATTGGTCGCGACGCCTCGCGCGACGGCGCGAGCTGGGGCGTCGTTTCTCCTATGTCGTTACGTCACGCCTCACGTGGTCCTCCTTGGTCGCGACGCCTCGCGCGACGGCGCGAGCTGGGCCCCCGTTTCTCATCTGCTGTGACGTCACGCACCACGTGGTCATCCTTGGTCACGACGCCTCGCGCGACGGCGCGAGTTGGGCCCCCGGTTTTCATCTGCTGTGACGTCACGCATCACGTGGTACGACATGGAGGTCACGAAAGGTCAATGGTAACGACACCGCCGCGCTCGAGGAGCTGGGTTGGGCTATTTTAGTATGCTTCGCATAAAATTTGTTTCCATCCATCCATCACCGCGTACCTATAAGCGGGGTCAGGCGACAACTGACCCAGGTAGCCAATTATGCGCCCTTCATTTCCTTAAAATGAGCGGAGTGTAAAACGTTGCGAACGCCAACGCCAATCAACGCAATGAACGCTTCAGCGCCGCGTTTCTTGCACAACGTTGTTAATGCCTGCAGCCCACATCTCTCTACAATCTCCACAAGTACTACCTATAAGCACGATTCAGGCGTCCACTAACCAAGGAAGACAATTATAAATTCCTTTCCTTAAAATGATCGGGGTATGTAGTACCTTTGTAAATGCTAACGCCAATGAACACAATGAACGCCAACAGCCTATGGCTTTGGCGCCGCGTTTCTGGCGCACCGTTGTCAATGCCAACGCATGCAGCGATATTCTATTACCACCGCCACGTAGCTAATGCACGACCGGGGTGTCCACTGTTCGAAGAGGGCATTTAAGGGCTTTCCCTTTGCTTTCCAAGCTGCTGCTCTATTGGTTTTGCAGCTTAAAGCGCGACTAAGATATCCACTGCTGGTTACAACGGACAACGGTGACGCCACGAAACGCAGAAACGGACGCCGAAGAGCTGCGCTCTAAAAATAGCAGTGGTTTAACTCCTGTTGCACCTGGTTAGAGAGCTGATGTTTTGTTGTGTCAGGCAACTATACGCTGCTGGCCGTTTTTAACCTTGATTGCGTTCCGGGCAACTTCACTACTCGCTTAAGTAGAACATCCATAGTTAACACGCTCCTAGTTAATGATACTCTTTTACTCTTCGTTTTATCACAAGAGACGGAGACACGTATTAAAAATAACTTATACGCTCCGAATAACTGTTATAAATATTTTTCCCGCGGTGACAAAGATTGGAATAACCTTCAAAAGTGAGTTTGTGACCCACGATTCTTATATGATGTATGAAAATGCCTCCAAATGTCATGAATTTCAGTATTTGTGTGCTTTTATGTTTAATGTATACCCCGCCCTGCTATGATCTGTTGTTGCGACTGAGAGAAGAATGAAAGGAAATTGCGCAGGCCTGCCATCTGGCTCCAGCCGAGGCACCACCGCTGCCACGTGCTGATAGAGGAGAGTTCAAAGATCAGAGGAAAGTGAAAAAGGAAAGAAAAGACGCGCGCCGCAGCAGCAACCGCGTCCGCCGAAGCGGACGCTGGCTGAAAAAAAATTGGAGGCTTATCAATGTTAAGCCCAGTGGATGCGAATGATGTCCTTAGCGTTTGGAGGCATCTTGACCTCATACACGCCCGGCGCAAAGACGCTGGCGCGGTTGCGGGCACAGAGACTGACGCGACGGCGGGCGCGCGCCGCCTCATCCCTGGCGTGACGTCACATATCAAGTGATGCAGCGATGGTGGCGCCGCCGCCGCGTCGCGCGCGAAGGCGCGAACCATGCGCGAACCAAAGCGTGGAGGCCTCCGCCGGGCGACGTCCGACGGCGCGATATGAGGCCCCATCTGCAGCCGGTGTGACGTCATCACGTGACGTCACATCATGTGATCTCACTTCAAGGTCAATGGTGGCCACCGCCGGGAGGTGACCGACGGCGCGATATGAGGTCCCATCTGCAGCCGGTGTGACGTCATCACGTGACGTCATGTCACGTGACCTACTTGAAGGTCACTTGAAGGTCAATGGTGGCCACCGCCGGGCGTAGCGCGAAGGCCCGAAACCTACGTTAATATGCTTCGCATAAAACAGATAAGCGGCCGTAGCCGCGATTCGTCACCCAAGATTTCAAGTTTCAAGGTTCAAGGTTTTATGTTTCAGTCAGGTATATGGCTGAGACACATGGCTGCACCTAAGCACCCTACGTGCCTCTGCCGATTTTTCAAGCGGAGCTCTTTGGCGCCCGTTTTTGCATTTCGCGGGGTCGCCGTCACCGTTGTCAGTTGTAAACAGCAGTGGACACCTTAGTCGCGCTTTAAGATGCGAGACCAATGAAGCGGGAGCTTGGAAAGCAAAGGAAAGGCACATAACTTCCATCTTGGAACAATGGACATCGTAATCGTGTTTTAATCTAGGTGGCAGCAGTGACAGGTGTGTTCTGTATGGGTTGGCATTGTCAATCGTCGGGCCATTTTAAAGAAAGGAAGTGCGCATAACTGACTCCCTGGGTGGGTGGACGCCTAAAACGTGTTATAGGTACGTGGGGTGATGCGAGAGAGGCATTGACAACGTTCTGCCAGAAACGCAGCGCTGAAGCCAAAGGCCTTCGGCGTTCATTGTGTTCATTGGCGTTAGCGTTGACGACGTTTTACACTCCGATCATTCAATATGGAAACGAAGCGCGCATAACTGCCTCCCTTGGGCAGTGCATGCCTGAATCGCGCTTATAAGTGCGTGGGGTGATGAGAGAGAGATGAGGACTGCAAGCATTGGCGCTGACAACGGTGAGCGCTCTCGCTATCATCCCTCCTTCATCAATTCCGCATGCGCCCTATGCCCAGATCCCTTCGCGTCTTCCCTCCACATCCGTTCCCTCTGCCCGGCGGACCCTCCCCCGCGGGACCTAGAGAACCTCAAGACCTGGGAGCCCCTGCTGCGTTCGGAGGACCCGGCCGTGCAGACTATCGCCACCGGCCGGGCTGCCAGTGCTATGGACCTTAGAAAAATAAACTCTTGAGTGCAGTGGGGTCGTGCGGGTACCCTGAGGCGTGCCCTGAATTCCTTGTACAATAAAGTGTTTTCTCTCCCTCTTTCTCTTCATTCAAAGTACTCACTACCTCCAAACTGCAAATCACGTCGCCAAATGCTGCACCCTTCATTATATGTAGAGAAAAAAATAAAAGCCGCAGCTAAATAGACACGCGAGGCGCAAAACAGCGTCCGCTGTAGCGCAGACGCTGGTTTGTTTAGAAAAAAAATTTATTTACATATGTACACATGCCAAGGTTTCCAGATACATTCACAATTACAAGAATGGCATTAAGCATGATTTCGCCGTATTCCAACTGCCATTCGAGCCAATTCGTATGGTACTGCGAAAGCAAAGATCTCTGATTTAGCGCACCGAGGTGCATTGGGTAACATTCTTGCTTTAATCCAAACAGATAATTCTCGCCTGACGGCGCAGTGAAGAGCGCCAATCCTTGCGCTGTATATCTGTAGCGCGCAGAGTTGCTATTTTAAACTGCATATTCTGAACCGAGGAAAACATTAAATATTAAATGTAATTTTGAAGAAATGAAACCCGCAGTGACCGCGCCAGTTCTCCTGGCCACCTAAACTTCGGCGGGAGGAATGGAGCCCGTCAGCGAAGAAAATTACGCCGACACACTTAAGGCTGCTTACCTGTGTGAAGTCGGGTGCATTGACACCCACCCACTCACATATACGCGTGTATGACACTGCAAGGAAACCACTACGCCGGACTGCAGTACCACAATTTTGGTCCTAAAATAGGTTTTCGAGGAAAGAAAATGGCGCAGTAACTTTCTGACATCATGGTGGACACCTCAACCGCACCTCAAGAGAAGAGTGCGAGAAGCCAACAGCCACAGAAACCAAGGGGCACAGGGGATTTTTAATTAATTTATTTATTTTGTGGTGTTGATCAATTTATAATATTACTAAATGTGTTATCGCTTAAAGCTAATTGATTAGAAAAACAGAAGAAAAAACAACCACATGCCGCCTGTGGGATCCGAACCCACGACCTCCGAATTACGCGTTCGGTGCTCTACCTCTGAGCTACGGCGACGGCTGTCAAACCTTCTGCTTTCGGGGGTATTTATGTTTACAAGTAACCTAACCTTAAGAGTGTTCATCAGCGCCACCCACGTTCATAAGCGGCGGACGTAGAACGTCCTGAGTTACCGCAGGTGTGACGTAGAACGTCATCGAACGAAGAGGGTGGAAGCTGTGTGAGAACCCTCTTATGCTTCCTATGGCATCAAGGCTGCCAGAATCGAGGCCCTCGCTAAGCAATTAAGCAAACAAGGAAGGGGAATGAGGGGCTCGTTGTAAATATGACAGAAGCCAACAGCCACAGAAACTAAGGGGCACAGGGGATTTTTTTTAATTAATTTATTTATTTTGTGGAGTTGATCAATTTAGAATATGTCATCGCTTAAAGCTAATTGATCCTCGATTCTGGCAGCCTTGATTCCATAGGAAGCATAAGAGGGTTCTCACACAGCTTCCACCCTCGCCGTTCGATGACGTTCTAAGTCACACCTGCGGTAACTCAGGGCGGTCTACGTCCGCCGCTTATGAACGTGGGTGGCGCTGATGAACACTCTCAAGGTTAGGTTACTTGTAAACATAAACATGGGCGTCCGGAGGGGGGGGCAAGGGGGGGCGGCTGCACCCCCCTGGAAAATCACTCACTCGAACCGTGAGTGATGGCCGCACGTCAGGGGCGGCGGTGCGCTCAGCCAAAAGAGTAAAAGCGGCCCTGCTTCCACGCTTTGGGTCACATCTGCAAAGTGCCGCGTCCGGGGACGCGTCGTTGCAGACATACAGCGGCACCGGCGAGCATGTGTTTCGAGCCGTCTTGAGATGTGTGCCTGTTTCTTTGATCTCTAGAGAGATAGCGACACGGAGGCAGACAGTGCACACCCCGGCCACCGATGAATTCTTCAGGAGGGAGGGACAAATCAGCCGTGTCCATCCCCGCTTTGTCGGACTGCTCAGGGGCAAGCGGGCGATGAGTTGGCGCCGCCGCCGCTCGCTGTCTCCTCCGATCCACGGGAGAGCGCAGTTCAGTACAAGCGCCGCTTTCAGAATTTTCGGCAAAGGGGATTAGCTGCTTTTGTTCACGGCGACGCAGTCTCCAGAGGCGCCCCCACACCAGCGTTCCTTGCGTCTTCTCCGGAAACCAGCGCCTTTGGTCAAGGCAGCCCGATGGCGCCTGCCTGGCTCGCCTGTCACCTCTGGCTGGGCCTCAAATCCCAACAGCGCCCATGTACTGTGCGATGTCAGTGCATGGTAAAGAGACCGTCCGTCCCTCATAGCCTGAGTCGTTTTGGGGCTCTGAACCTCATAAAAACACACAAAACAAATTTTCCGACCGGAGTGGCGAGTGTCCCTTCCCCTCGGAAGTCGCGCGGCGTTCCTTGCGTGTGCGCGCCTCTTTGTTTGTGCTTCGGTGTTTTTAGTGGCCGGTTGTCAACGAAGCTGAGAACAACCAAGACAGCGGACGAGAAAACGACGAGCGGCGAGTAGTGTGTGTGCAAATACTCGACTGTGCGGTTGCGCGAGCAAGATGGAGCGAGGTGTATGAAGCTGCGAGCGTGCATTTATCTTGTAAATAAGTTTTCGCTGCATACATAGTCATTTTTTGTTTTCAACGTACGCATTCAACCGTTTTTCCAATCAATGTGTATATATTTTTAACACTACCAACCCCGAGGAACTCCATAGCCAGCTTTGTCTCGCGCGGTCCCGAATGATGGATATTCGACGCTTCTTCAAGCGTCAGCGGTTGTCTGACGAAGCATTATCCAA
The DNA here is from genome assembly GCF_055824585.1 of Amblyomma mixtum. Classification (NCBI taxonomy): domain Eukaryota; kingdom Metazoa; phylum Arthropoda; class Arachnida; order Ixodida; family Ixodidae; genus Amblyomma; species Amblyomma mixtum. The sequence continues at coordinate 39,926,476 of NC_143017.1, read as the reverse complement.
ATGCGCCCCTGCAGATTCTGGTGTGACATGTGACAACGGTGTAGCATTTGAACAGAGTGATGCAAGCTTTTATCACCGGACAGTAGCTGATGTCGTCGACTCCATGGAAGGGACTCTGTCAACAGTGAGTTCAGGTGATGCAGCAGGCCGAGATGATTCCATTTCTCCTTTCTTGGGATTCAAGTCCGGATTTGACCAGAGCGATGCAACCTTTCATCACCGGACAGTAGCCGGCGTCGTCGTCTCCATGGAAGGAACTCCACCAGCGAGCTCCGGTCACGCAGTAAGCCGAAACGATTCCCTTTCTCCTTGCTTGGGATCGAAGTCCGGAGACAACATCAAGAAAACAAATAACTTGCCTCAAGAATATGACTTAGGAGAGTTTCTAGGCAAAGCTAAACTCACTGGCATACCGGACTTTTTGAAGTTGCGTCTTCTTACTAAGCCATGGTCGCCAAATGTCACATATGATTTTAAGAAGGATGTAACTCCTGGAAAGAGGCCTTTTCGACATCAGTGGCTGGGAGAATACGCCCCCTGGCTTGCGTACTCAGCGACAGCGAAAGGCGCCTTTTGTCGTTTTTGCGTCATTTTTCCTCCGCGTGTTCACCGGGGTACTCAAGGTAGTTTTATCGTGCGCGCTTTCAGTAACTACAGAAAAATGCACGAGGCGTGTAGGGATCACGTAAAATCCCAATGGCACCAGGAGGCAATGACGGCCTCACAGAACTTTATGGATGTGATGAAAGGCAAGCAGCTACCCGTTGTACAGCAGCTGAACAGAGCACTGCACGCGCAAGTTGAAAGGAACCGTGAGAAACTATTTCCAATAGTTTCCACCATTGTCTTTTGCGCGACGCATGACTTGCCGATTCGCGGCAAGCAGTCCGATGGTGGAGTCTTCAATGATCTGCTTGACTTTCGTGTAGAAGCTGGAGATACTCTACTTCAGGAGCACTTCGCTTCTTCTGCTGGCAATGCCAAGGGCACTTCTGTCCGCGTCCAGAACGAGATCATCACAATCTGTGGCGACATCCTGAGAGAGCAGATAGTTACCGAAACTAACAAAGCGTTTGCTTTTTCTGTTCTTGCTGACGAAACTGCAGATATTTCAGGAAAAGAGCAGATGTCTATAGGCGTTCGCTTTATTGACAAGGCGGAAGTCGAAGTGTGCGTTCGAGAGCAGTTTTTTGGGATTTGTAGAGCTGGAGCAATTAAACTCCGCTTGCATCGCCGCGGCAATCTTGAAGCTTTTGACGAATGTCGGACTGATTCTTTCGAACCTCGTTGGACAGGGGTACGATGGATGCTCTACAATGGCTGGAAAAGAAGCTGGAGTGAACAAAATTATACAAAAACAGTTCCCGAAGGCACTATTTTTCCACTGTGCAAGTCACAAACTAAATCTCGTCATCAACGATTTGAACGACGTCTCTGAAATTCGAAACACAATTGGGATAATCAAACAAACCATAAACTTCTTCCGCGAGAGCGTGCTCCGGAGAAAATTGGCGCCCAACATTCCGATGCTGTGTGAGACAAGATGGTCTGCAAAGTACAAGTCTATTAGGATCTTCTCTCAGCATTACGTGGCCATAGTCGAAGCACTCGAGCAGCTCGCGTCCACGGAATCATGCTGGAACGCTGCAACTAGACAACGAGCTCACATCCTCTACTGCGCAACAACAAGCTCATCTTTCATCGTCTGCTTGCATATTGTAGCGAAGTACAGCGCTCGGCTCGAACCAGCTACGAACATTCTGCAAGGTGTATCCATGGACTTCCATTCTGTGCATGGCCACATCACTGAGCTACAACGTATTTTTCGCGGCCACCGGACAAACGCTGTAGAGGAGTTCTCTAACATCATGAATGCAGCAAGGGAGGCAGCCAATCACTTAAATGTGGTGATATCTGTACCAAGACAAGTCTCTCGTCAGGCCCACCGAGACAACTACGGGATTCAGTCGCCAGAGGAATACTACCGTGTGGCAATATATGTGCCGTACTTGGACTCCCTCACTGCTTCTTTAGCTCGGCGCTTTTCTGAAAGCAATGAGAGGAGCTTCAAACTTCTCCAGCTGCATCCATCAAAAATGAAGCACTTGAGCCGTGTTGAGTTCGCTGTTCTCGCCGAAGAACTCCAGTGCTTTTACGGCATCGACAACTTCAAGGAAGAGGCCATCTCTTGGTACGAGATGTGGTGCAACAAAACTGGGGACCCATCAGAAATAACTTACTGCGAGCTTCTACATCAGGCCAAGACATTCTTCCCTGGTGTTGCAAAAGCCATTGAGGTGGCTCTGGCTTTGCCAGTTACTACCTGTACGGTCGAACGCTCCTTCAGTACAATGAGGAGAGTGAAAACGTGGCTACGCTCAACGATGACAAACGACAGACTGGACGGCCTTTGTATGATGAGTGTGCACCGAGAGCGTGTAATGAAGCACAGAAATGAATTTATCACCAGTGTCATCACGCAATTCGCCCAGAAAAATCCGAGGCGTCTACAGTTTCTGTTCAAGGAAGACTGACTGAGTGACTGTCGTTGCGTGTTTGTGAACATATTGTGCTGTGTGCTGGTCATCAATCCTGGTGTGTCGAGAACCCGTATGCAGCAAGACTGAGCACTCTTCTCCACGAAGTGATAGTATCTTTTTGCATTTTTATTAATTTTAATTGTTTCTTCGTTGATAAACTCCAATGTATCTCTCCTAGCCTCGCTTTAATTTGCTGTTTGTAATTTTTCTTTCATGTGTGTATTTTACTTATTTATTTTATTTGTATATAAATAAATAAATTTACTCCGCAAATAGTGCCTTTTTGCTACGAACATACCCCCCCCCCCTCCGGCGCCAACAACCAATGGGGCCCCCCCTGCAAAAAATTCTGCGGACGCCCTTGAACATAAATACCCCCGAAAGCAGAAGGTTTGACAGCGGTCGCCGTAGCTCAGAGGTAGATCACCGGAAGCGTAATTCGGAGGTCGTGGGTTCGGATCCCACCGGCGGCATATGGTTGTTTTTTCTTCTGCTTTTCTGATCAATTAGACGGCCTGGTGACGGCGGTCGTAGGCTGACTTCTGGGAAACTTGAGAGGCTTGGAGCCTACTACGTGCTATTTGGCGCACCAGCGTGGCCTGGGAGATGGCGTCCCGAGCGTAAGCAGTGGTGGGGGCTGAAGAAGGCGGCATGAGTGTGTCCAAAGGCAAGGTGGGATGCCTACCAAACAAAAGGTAGGAAGGAGAATAGCCTGTTCTGTCATGAAGGGAAGAGTTATATGCAAATGTCACATAAGGCAAGGCTGCGTCCCAATCTTGGTGGTCTGGCGATACGTACATGGCTAACATGTCGGTGAGCGTGCGGTTGAACCTCTCCGTAAGTCCATTGGTTTGTGGGTGGTAAGCTGTCGCGAGCTGGTGCTGCGTGTCACACGAACGAAGAATGTTGTGAACTACTCTGGATAGAAAATAACGACCGCGGTCGGTGAGCAGTTGACGAGCGGCGCCGTGGTGAAGGATGACGTCTTGCAGAAGAAAACCGGCGACATCGGTAGCGCAGCTGGACGGCAAAGCACGCGTGATGGCGTACCGAGTCGTATAATCAGTTGCGACAGCGATCCAGAGAGACATAAAGGTCCAGAGATGGAGATCGGTTTGCAGAACGGATGCCATCAAAGATAGGTCGTAAAGATGAGTCGTGGAGCTGTTCGTTGGCAATATCGGCAAGATCAGAGATAGCTAAGAGGCAGGGCAGGGTCTCAGCGTCCTCTAGGTCAGGTGGTTCCACAGGGTATCGGGATAAACAGTCAGCGTCCTGGTGATGGCGCCCTGACTTGTACACGGCAGAGTATGAGTATTCTTGGAGGCGCAATGCCCAGCGACCAAGGCGACCGGTGGGATCTTTTAGTGAAGACAGCAGACAGAGAGCGTGGTGATCAGTGACAACAGCGAATGAACGGCCGAACAGGTAGGGTTTGAATTTAGCTACTGCCCAGACAAGGGCAAGACACCCGCGCTCAGTAATGGTGTAATTTGCTCTGCGGCTGAAAGTAGGCGGCTGGCATAAGCGATGACTCGATCTTGACCCTGTTGACGTTGAGCTAGGACGGCGCCGGTGCCATATCCCGAGGCGTCGGTGCGAACCTCTGTGGGAAACGACGGGTTAAAATGTGCTAAGATGGGCGGACTGGTCAGCAAGTGGACGAGGGATGAAAATGAGTTCTGTTGAGCAGGGCCCCAGGTAAAGGGGGTGTCGTTCTTCAGAAGATCGGCGAGGGGACGAGCGATGCCGGCGAAATCTTTGATAAAACGGCGAAAATACGAGCACAAGCCGACAAAGCTGCACACATCTTTCGACGACGTTGGAAGAGGAAAGTCCTTCACAGCTTGAATTTTGATGGGATCTGGGCGTACACCAGAAGCGTCAACGAGGTGTCCGAGAGTAGTGAGTTGGCGACGACCGAACTTGCATTTCGATGAGTTCAGCTGAAGTCCTGCGTTACGAAACATTGTCAGAATATTGGAGAGGCGCTCGAGGTGCGTGGCAAAAGTAGGCGAGAAAACCACAACATCGTCTAGGTAACAGAGGCAGGTCGACCATTTAGAGCCACGAAGGAGGGAGTCCATCATTCGTTCGAAGGTAGCCGGGGCGTTACAGAGGCCGAACGGCATGACTTTAAACTGGTATAAGCCATCATGCGTCACGAAGGCGGTCTTCTCGCGGTCCTTTTCATCAACGGCAATTTGCCAGTACCCCGATCGAAGATCAATTTAAGAGAAATATTTGGCGCCGTGGAGGCAATCTAAGGCATCATCGATCCTTGGGAGTGGATATACGTCTTTTTTGTGATGCGGTTAAGGTGCCGGTAATCAACGCAGAAGCGCCAGCTGCCGTCCTTCTTTTTCATCAGGACGACTGGTGAAGCCCAAGGACTTGACGAGGGCTCGATGATGTCTTTTGCGAGCATCTTGTCCACCTCTTGATTTATGACGGTGCGTTCGGCGCTGGACACTCGGTACGGACGTCGGCAGAGAGGAGCGGAATCGCCGGTGTTTATGTGATGCGTCACCACAGAGGTCCGAGCCAAAACACGGCTATCAAAGTCGAAGATGTCGCGGAAAGATTATAAGAGGCACCTAAGATCGCGAGCTTGCATCGGCGGTAGGTCAGAAGCGATCATGTCGGCGTAGTCGTCCGTTGGGTTCGCTGTTGATGGGGCCGCAGGCAACCGGCATTGCTGAGTGGAAGGTAAGCTGCTGTCCACCGCTGATATCACACATTCGGCAGCAGGGCACAGCGTGGCGAGTGAGATGCCTTGCGGGAGCGGTTGGATGGATGAACCAAAGTTCAGGACCGGAAGGTACGCTCGGTTGGCCGACATTGTAAATACAGTGTGTGGAAGCGCAATGCTGCGCGTCAGGGCGACGTAAAGTTCCGGAGTGACTACGTACTGACCATCAGGTACAGGGGGAACAGATGAGAAAGAAATGTAAGTTGCGGCTTGAGGCGGTAGACGGACAAAGTCGACAGCACAAAGACGGTGTATAACTGGGGACGGCGACTCAGCACAAAGAGGAAGGTCAAGCTGAACAACATTAGTGGCGCAGTCAATGAGGACTGAATGCTCAGACAGGAAGTCGAGGCCAAGAATGACTTCATGAGGGCACTGGTCCAGAACAGAGAACAGAACGGATGTATGGCTGCCGGATATGGTCACACGGGCTGTGCATAGTCCAACAACATGAGCAGTTCCGCCGTCGGCAACGCGGAGAACGGCTTTGGGTGCAGGGGTCAGTACTTTTCGGAGGCGGCGTCGTAGGGCTGAACTCATGACGGATACGTGCGCGCCTGCATCGATCAGGGCTCTCACAGGCACTCCATCGACATGAATGGCGAGCAAATTATGGTGTGCGCGAAGGGCTAATCGAGGATTTCGGGACTGGGGCTGTACTGCAGCATCACCTCCAGACACTGCAGCGTCTAGTTTTCCGCTTGCGAGCGTCCGTAGGGGCCAGGAGAGGAGCGACGGCGTTGGGGCGAACGAGACTGTCGACGCAGGGGGGACGGGGAGCGGCGGGAGCGGGGAATCTGGCCGTCGACTGTAGTACTGTGCTGGGCTGGAGGGGGCGTGTAGTGGCTGGGCTGTTCGTCGTCGCGGTGGGAGCTGAGAGGACGGTATGTGCTGCGACGGGACCAATAATTTCGACAGTGGCGGGAGATGTGGCCAATGCGGTGGCAATGGAAACAAATGGGCCTGTCGTCGGTTGTCCGCCAGTCATTAGGGTTTCGGCGACGTGGAGTGAAATACGAAGGTCGTCCAGGAGCAATCGCAGTGATTTTGGGTGGTTGTGAAGACCGTACAGGGCTGACGGGGTGGAAACCAAGGTTGGCAGGCTCTTGGCGGACGACAGCTTGGACCAGAGAGATGGTAGGCAAGCGGTTGTCGCCATCATGTAGATGCAGGGGGGGGGGGGGGGGGGGGCAGGGGACATAGCTTCGAGCTCGCGTCGGATGATGCGGGTCACATTTTCTGGGGGCGCTGGAGTTTCCCGGTGTCGCAGGTCTTCACATGAAGAAGTCACAGCCGTGTTGGGGAGGCGTGTGTACGGCTGGCAAATACGCCTGCTTTTGGCTACCTCGAGGCGTCGACATTCCTTAATAATTCCGTCGACTGTAGTGCAGCTCTTGTATACGAGCAAGTTGAACGCATCGTCGGCGATTCCCTTCACCACGTGGCCGACTTTGTCAGACTCGGGCATGTTGGCGTCAACTTTGTGACAGAGGGCCAGCACATCTTGAATGTACGACACATAGGACTCCGTAGATGTTTGAGCTCGGGAGGCGAGGTCCTTCTTAGCGGCAAGTGTTCGGCCGAGCGGCCGTCCAAACAATTCGCGGAGTTTCTCTTTGCACACGTCCCAGCTGGTTAGATGGTCTTCGTGGGTCTCATACAAGACCCGGGCGGTGTCTTTTAGATAGAATATTACATTTGCGAGCATAAGGGTCGGATCCCAGCGGTTGTACGTACTCACTCGCTCGTACATGTTGATCCAGTCGTCGACGTCAGTGTTGTCGGTACCAGAAAATGTCCCGGGGTCACGAGGGGGAGAAAGAACGAGTGATGTCATGGCCGGGGCTGAGGTTTGCTGGGAGGCGTCTTGGGTCATGATGAGTGAAGGCAACTGGCGGCCGCTGCGGAGCTCCGCCGTCGGTAGGCGTAGGGGAAAGCCGCACCTCCACCAAATATATTGCATGAAAGAATATAGTTACAAATATTTACAAATAGAAAAGAACAGCTGCGAGCGGCACCGAGAACACAGTCCGAACTTCGTTGTCGTCTTCTGCTCTTCCCACGCTCTTGGTCGTCGTCGTCGTCTACCCGCTTCAATATTATAAATTGATCAACACCACAAAATAAATAAATTAACTAAAAATCCCCGGTCCCCATGGGTTTCTGTGGCTGCTGGCTTCTCGCATATTTATAACGAGCCCCTCATTCCCCTTTCCTTGTCGGCTTAAGAGAAGAGGTAAGAGTCGTCGGTTGGTTGGTTGGTAAACATTTATGAAATTAGTCAAGGGGCCGAAGGCCCAGATATAGGGGTCGGCCAAGACTCCTTGGAATCTGGCAGCATCTAGAGCGAGACCGATGAGCGCTCGTTCGTCGTCCAGGGTAGAGCTGCGTAGACGAGCCTCCCAGGTATATTGTGTGGGTGATGGCACGTGTTGTCGTGGCCAGGTCCCCGCCTCTTGGAGGGCAATTATTTCTGGGCGATCTCTGTCGCAGAAGCTGTTGGAGGAGAGCTCGTTTTGCTGTGAAGCCACGGCAGTTCGCGCTGTCAGAGGGTGAGACAGGTAGAAATGTTATTGCGAGCCATGTTGGTTGAAGCGTTGCTCTAAGAACTGTATGCGCGTTTCGACCTGCATGAAGCGGGCACCATGAGCTTCTTGTGTACGTGTCAACCTATCGATGGCCTCTGCGAGACCCTGAAGCTGCGTGAGGACATGGTTAGAGAACTGTTGAAAAGTGTTATCGATAGTGTCTTCAATGTTAGCCATGCGTCTGTCGAGGCGCCTGTCTAATGAAGGCGATACTGTCCAAGTTTTGCGTTTCGGTGGAGGTGGTGGTGGTGGTGAAAACATTTATTCAGAAGGGACAGAAGGTATGTTTGGATAAACCCGTAAGGGACCAATCCTTACTAACACTAGGTGGAGGTCCCTAGTTTAGGTCCCCAGTGGCGGTGGTCGCCGCCCGGGCGCGCCGGACTGAGGCTTGTTGGGCCTGTAAGTCGTGGCAGCCGAGCACGGTCGCTTCGAAGTCATCCTGGGTTGGGTTGGGGATGGGGGGAATGACGGAGTTGGAGGGGCAGGCCCACACCATATGATAGGTGTCCGAAGACACCGCACTACAGTGCGGGCAGTTGCCGCTAAAGGAGGGGTCGAAATGTTTTAGTGCTACCGGGCACAGCAATGTATTGGAGAAGAGGCGGAGAAGGAGCCACTCATCCGCCTTCATGAGGCCTTTACAGGGGCTAGGGTAAAAACGATGGCTATCTTGATAGTAGGTTGTGATACCTTTGAGCGTATAGACCGGATTAAAATCGGGTTCCTTATCAGGCGGAGAGAAGAAAACAGCCCGGTGAGAGAACGCGCGGGCGGCTGCGTCTGCTGCCTCGTTTCCGGTCAACCCCTGATGATCAGGGGCCCATATAAGGTAACGGTGTGCGGGGTGCGTATCCCGTATGCAATTTCGGTATATTCGATAGGCTAGGAAGGGAGTGCAGCCTTTGCTGGCTCTGCTGTGACCTGCTGCATCGCCATCACGTGACTTCGTTGCTTCTATAAAACAAGCATTGGAAACCCTTCGGCACCACTAGGCAGCGGCGACAAGCCAGCGTGCACATCGCTCGTATCTTTCTACTGTTACTTCAGGCCACTTGCAACGCAGCCGCACTAAGCGCCGGCGACTATCAAGCTTGAAGCGTGCGTGCCAACGAACGCTAGAAGCAAGCTGACCACCCTGGTGTGCCGGTAGCCGTCAACGTCGGCTCTGCTGTGACTTGCTGCATCGCCACCACGTGACTTCGTTGCTTCTATAAAACAAGCATTGGAAACTCTTCGGCACCACTAGGCAGCGGCGACAAGACAGCGTGCACATCGCCCGTATCTTTCTGCTGTTACTGCAGGTTAGTGAACAAACTGCACTAGCATTTCTAGTTTTGTAGTCGGGTCTGCAAAGTTCGCTGCAGTGTCTTGGTGACGTCCAGTGTTTCATTTTTCTGCTTTTTCGCGTGTGTTCGTTTCCCTATCAACAAAGCACCCACAATTTAGGATGTCGAAGGACTTAGCCAAAGTTAGAGAAGAAATGAAAGCTGAGCTGGCAAAGCTGAAGGATGAAATCAAACTCGAACTGAAAACTTTTCGTGAGTCCATAGAACGGGAAGTAAGAAATGAATTACATGAGATTAAGACTGAACAGGCTTCCTTGCGGGAAAGCATTGAATTTGCTCATGGTGACATCAAATACCTGTCAAATAAGGCAGATGGAGGAACTGCGAAAGCCAAAGAGCTTGCAAGTGAACATCAAGTGCTCCAGAAGAAGCACGAAGATCTGGAAACCAGAATTCTGGACGTTGAAAGACGGCTTCTTCACTCTGAACAGTATTCTAGGCGAAACAATCTTGAAATTAGAGGAGTTCTGAAACATGACAATGAGTCTACTGCTGATTTGCTTTCAAAAATTGGTACGGCAATAAGCGAACCTATCCTGGAATCGGACCTCGAGGCATGTCATCGTGTACCGACAAAGAATTCGGACACGCCCAACATTGTTGTGCAGTTTCGGTCTCGGGCGAAACGTGACACTACTCAGGAAGGCTAAGAAAATGCGCCTGACCAACGATGACATCGAGCTTAACGACCCAGCCCCTGTGTATGTTAATGAGCATCTCTGCCCCACACAAAAGAAACTACTTTCCATGGCTACCAAGAAAAAGTATGAGCAAAATTGGAAATCCGCGTGGTCACAGAACGGCAAGATCTTCATGAGGCGCACTGAAAAATCTCCTATTGTACCGATAATATGTGAAGCCGATTTCAGCAAGATTTTGGCAGTGCCAGCCAATGACACAGCAAGTACGTCACAAACAACAGTCTAAGACTGCTTGTCCTTTTTGGCTGCTACTTTAGCTGGAACAATGGACTATCACGAGTTTGCTTTGGCTCGCGCAATCCATCTAAGAAATAAGTCCTCTGACTCAGCACTTCATATTAACGCTCGCTCGGCTGGCAACAAAAAGGACGACATAGCTCTGTTTCTGAACCAGTTTTCTTTCAAGTTCACCGTCGTAATGTTGTCCGACACCTGGTACCAAGATGGTTGCAAAATGTTGGAAGTGCCTGAATACGAAAATTTCTTCCTAAATCGTACCAATAGGCGTGGTGGCGGCGTCGCTCTCTACATTGCTGCCCACAAACAATGTGGTATTCTGACAGATTTCAGCATGATAACAGAAGATTATGAAGTTCTGACGGTGCGAAGCAGAGATGAAATAATGTGTTCTGTATCGTCCCCCTACTGGTAACTTTTTGCAATTTATGACTTTTTTTGAAGAGTTATTAGAGTATAGTTCTGTACAGAAGTGTCTAATTTGCGGCGGTGATTTCAATATCAACATTTTAGAACAAAGCGCTCTTGTCAGAGATTTTAATATGCTGCTACTGTCCTCCGGGTACGTCAATTTGATCAACACGCCAACTAGAGTAACATGTACCACCTCTACTGCATTAGACTTTTTCATTACTAATATTGAAGCCGATGTTGACAGTGCCGGCACGTTAGCGTCTGATGTGAGCGACCATTGACCTATTTTTTTTTACCTACCAAGGGGAGGTACATAAGCGGAGTAGTAAAAAAGAGCCTTTCTTAGTGCAGCGTATTTCTGAAAGTGCATTGGAAACCTTCAAACGTGACATTTTTAATCACAATTGGTCATCTTTTATGAGCCTAAAAAGTGCAGACGACTCGTATGATGCTTTTCATCAACAGTTTTTACACATCTACAAGAAGCATTTTCCTTTTGAAACAGTAACGCGCTCAAGAAAGATAACAAAGCCGTGGATTACGCGTGAACATATACACATGATAAAACATAAAAATCGACACTACCACTTATTTTTGCGCACGCGCTCGGACGAGACACTAAAATTCTTCAAACAACTGAGGAATAAACTAAACTCTGAGCTTCGTAGGGCTAAGAGGGCGTACTATGAACGACAGTTTGACAATGTTAACCGCCAGCACCCTAATATTGCCTGTAGAGTGATAAATGATGTCTCGGGCCGTCATAAGGGCAGCACCGTGCCCAAAGCAATAAGCATAAATGATCATTAAATAACAGGTAAAGCTCTTGCGGATTACTTCAATAACCACTTTGCGAACAGCATCACTTCTTGCTTGAATGGAGCCAGTACAGACGTTAACGAGATCAGCCTTACGCAAGCTGCTAATAGTTCATTTCTACAACCGACTGATGAAACAGAGATTTGCAGTACATTCATGAGCTTAAGGAACAGTAACGCTTTGGATATTGACAATTTACAAATAAAACCAATAAAGCACGTTATAGGCTTACTGTCCCCTGTGCTAACGCACATTTTTAATTTGGTAATCGAGTCAGCTACTTTTCCTCTTGCCATGAAAAGAGCCAGGGTATAACTCATTCATAAAGGAGGAGACCGCAACGTCGCTTCAAACTACAGGCCCATTTCTGCACTTCCAGTTTTATGCGAAGCATATTGCTAGAGCTACCACTCACGCCGTCGGCGTGGGACCCCTAGACGTCACACCACGTGACACCGTGACGTGACACCGTGACGTCACACCACGTGACATCGGATGAGAGAGGCGGCCTCCACCTCGCGCCGTCGCCGTGAGACCCCTAGCCGTCACGCCACGTGACACCGTGACGTCTTCGTGACGGTGCCATCGCACAGACGCCGGAATGTCCTCGACCGGCATTCCCGCGCATTTCGAACGCGCGTTCACACTCGGTGTAGGTGAAACGCTCGCTCCACCGGGCAAGCAGACGCGGCTTCCGTGGCAATCCAGGCGCTCACCCAACGCGCGTCTCGGGGTTAGTCGGCGTTCTGCTGTAGCCATGCCGTTGTCTTCCCCCACGACGAAGGCTTCTAGTGGTTGCATTAAAATGACCAAGTATGCAACCAAGGAAAGCCATGTATTACCAAGCCTAGCCACCAATATGCTTCGCATCTGACTAGGCTTAACCTTAGCTAAGCCTCAGCCATAATTTTTTTCAAAAGGATTAGAAAAGTTATTTTTTCGCGAATAATAAAGTTTTTCGATAACAACAATGTTCTAACAGAATCGCAATTTGGCTTCAGAACCGGAAGGTCTACTGAAATTTCATTGCTAACACTGAAAGAAAACATTTTGCAGAATATAGAGAAAAATGTCTTTACGCTTGCCGTGTTTCTTGATTTCAGCAAAGCATTTGATTGCTTAGATCATAATATTCTAATCAAAAAGCTATATTCATGCGGCATCCGTGGGAAGCCATTATCAATAATTGAAAGCTATCTTTGCAGCAGAACTCTGTCTGTATGTACACATAATGAAATTTCTGACTTTCTACCAATCCGCCTTGGAGTACCACAGGGTAGTGTACTGGGGCCCCTACTGTTTAATGTATTCATTAATGACATTGTTAACATAGAAAACATCACTCAGTTTATTATATATGCCGATGACACTACTCTGCTTGTCTCTGGCCCTGAGGTTGAGTGTCTCATAGAGAAGTGTAATGTTGCTTTAGAAGAATTATCAACCTGGTGTCGCTTAAATTGACTTCAATTAAATACAGCAAAAACCAAAGCCATAATTTTTTGTGCTAAGAATAAAGATCTACAACACAGTGGCATACTAAAATTTGAAGGACAGGTTATTGATATTGTCAAAAAGCACAAAACATTAGGAGTGTATTTTTCATCTCACTTGACTTGGGATGACCATATTGAACATCTTAGCAAAAAACTTTCCTCGGTTACAGGTGCGTTGTCGCGATGCCGTGACACTTTGCCTCTAAAATGTAAAATCAGAATTTATTACGCATTGTTCCAATCACATTTAAATTATTGCAGTTTAGTATGGGCAACAACTACAAAGACTAACATGAACAAATTGTTCATAATACAAAAGAGAATTCTGCGTCATGTTGCTAATCTCGAAAAATCGAGTGCTATAAACAACGCCTTCCAAGCACATTCCATCATCCGCGTAGATAACCTATACCAGTTTCGACTTCTTCAACTAATGTATTTTTCCGCTATCCATGTCAACAATCATTTATCTACTTTGGCCTGCTTATAATTACGCCAGGCTTTAATGCACACACGAAATCAGGATGTATGGGTCGTACCATTTTTTCGTACCAACTATAAATTACAGTCTTTAGCTCATAACCTTCCATGTACCTTAAACGCATTTCAAAACACCACTGGCCATAAAAGAAAGGAACTACGGAACTACTTTGTAACATTGTAAATACTTGTGTACTATTAATACCATTATTATTATTATTTGCTGTGTTGTTTAGCTCAGTGTGCTACTTGTGTTTGCTTCGTTGAATGAATATGTGCGATCTTCAGTTGTCTCTTTGTTCTTACGTTTTGTTTTTTTTTTCTCTGTACAGCTAGGAGTTTCATGACATTATACATTACTGCCTCTGTTCTATGCTTTGTGTTTTTACCATTTATTGTTATAATATCATTTATAGTTATTAATGGCTTTTAACTAGTTGTCACAGGCCGTGCACTTTGCCTTGCATTGGTTTCCTGGACTTCGTCAAGCTGCGTTAGCAGCTTTTATCCAGGATATCATCCAGAGATATCTGGCGAATAAAGTGAATTGAAAAAGTGAATTGTTCGATGTTCCGACAGGCCCCTCGCGAGTCGATGGTTATGTATTTTGAATCGGAATGTGAGGCCGCGAGAGCAATCGCGACCGCTTCTGCTTGTGTTGCACTGCGGGCTCTGAAAGTGAGGCCGTTAACTGTGTTGCTGTTGTGAACTACCGCAGCCGTGTTCCATCTCCCGTGGTGAGGGCCGGAGGCGTCCACGTAGTATACACCTGTTTTGTTGCCATAATGTCGGACTAGCGCTTCCGCTCGTTCCAGGCGCCGACCATTATGGTCTTCATGTGACATGTTCGCTGGAAGAGGCCGCACGTGGAGGGCACGTCTCCACAGTTCAGGGATGTGAGACCTGTCTTCCATTGGAGGGGTGTGTTGAATATGGAGTCTAGCAGGAAGGCGGCGACCCGACTCCGTTAGCGACAAGCGCGTGTACTGGTTTGTAAGGTGCGCCTCCCAGAGCTCCCGGAAAGTGTTGACCACCACAAGGGCCATAAGCCGGCTCTTTGAAGTAGTGGTGGGGAGGTCAAAGGCACGTTTAACAATTTTGAGATGGATGTCCTCAAGGGCGTCCTCCTCTAGTTTGCGTAGGTGGAGACAAGTAGTCGAATAGAGAATTCGAGTAGTTACGAAGGCGTTTGCCAGCCGCAATGCATCCTTACTTCGTAACCCTCCGCGTTTGTGGAGTGGGTTTTGGAGTGGTGGAGTGGGTTGGGTAGCTGGTGCGTTGGTTGTTGTCTGCGGCCTGTAATGCTGATTTAAGATTTGAAATTTCTTGTGCTTGCTCTTGTATGAGAGCTTTAAGTTCAGCTATCTCACGTGAGGGAAGTGGTGGTGGTTGTGATCTTGGTTGAGAGGCTCGACCTACCCAATCTACCTTGCTCGCCGTCTTCTTGTTCAGGCAGTGACTTCCGGTAGCCCTGGAGAGGGATGGTCGGGATCTGGACCTCGAGGGTGACTCCTCTCGCCTACTCCGGCTCCTTGCGTGTCCTCGACCCTGGGAATGGCGGGAGGGCAGCCGAGGGAAGGAGTGAGATCTGCTGTTGGAGCTGCCCCGGGACTGTTCCTGCTTCTGGTGCAGGTCGAGGCGGCTCTTGCGTTTCGTCTCTGTCTTAGCTTCTTCCTCGCACTTGCGAATGTCCTCCGAGCGGCGTTTGTTCACAATGTATGGTGTACGGTAACTTTCTTTGCTGAAACCCGCTGCAGGCCACGCCTGTGAACCCCGGTGCCGCCTCTGCGGGGACGCACACCTCACAGCAGACAAGACTTGCAAAGAGTCGTCGGTGTGTCGTCGGGTTAATCGCTGTTGCAAGCTAGCCTCCAACTTGACCATCACATGTAAGCGAAATGCTACCATCGTTCCGACGGGAATCGCGGTGCAGCGAGGCGTCTGAAATTCGCTCCAACATGATTTGGAAGTCTGAATGTTGTTTTCGAAATTGGCCAGTTACTGTGGCACAGGTGTTCCATTTTTCGTCCTTTTCTTGCTTACAAAACCACCTTTATTGATGTGAGAGGACTCTGTGTGCCACGAACGCGGTACCCTATCCATACCGGTCAAATTATATTTTTCCTCAATACCCCTTTACGGTACTTAATAGCAACTTACGATTTCAGTGTTAGCGATATTAAGTGCTGGAACAGTAATTTCAATGTTACCAATTTTAAGATCTATATCGCCATCTACGGTTTCAAAAAATTAATATTTTCGGCGCTGCAGCGGCAGCAATTTCTGGTCTTTCGAAAGCGCCACATCTAAATTCATAGTGGTGACTACTCACGCGGACTCTAACAATCAAGACAAAAACAACGTGAACCGCAATCACTCTGCTCTATATACTCGCACAATTTTACTGCAAAAGTATCCTGAATCCAATGGCCTCTCTCCATATCTAACTGACGTGATGCTAAGAAGGGGGCACATGTTGAAGTTCGGCTTGTTGTTTGCGCACGCTTAACCGGAGCCTGGCGGCCTCCTCGCCGGTACTTTTAAATACCAGAGATGATGCAATTTTTTATTGCTTGGTGATGATGAAATCCTGTGCACAGTAACCATTCAGCTACATGAGCGAATCACATGCCTTAAGTGCGTGTCTGCTTGCCTCGCACCCACCAAAGCAATGACACAGTTTTCTCCACGGTCACCTGATGCTATCAAATAGCACCTGAACCGTGCGTTTGGGACGCTATGCAGTCCTTGCATGCTTTCGGTGTGGCTGTTTTCCGTGGAATAAATAAACCTGGCTTCTTAGAGAGCATCGATGACCGACTGTGCAGATTGGTCACAAAATAAAACTATTATTTCCCCTGATTAGCGTTCCAGACTGAGAGGAAATATTTGCTTCGCTTCATTGAAACTCTGTCAACTCGTTGCTCTTGCAAGTGTTAAGTGTAAATGAAATCTTTTTCAATAGAGGGACGAGAGGCTAGCTCTTTTGTGACCATATTTTAGTTCAATATTATACAAACTTGAATGTTTTAAATTCTCTAGAGCTTAATTTCTCGAAAACAAGGAAAGAAAGGCGTCGATAAACAGTCGCACAGGTGGAGTAGGTTCTTTCTAAAATGAAGCTTAAAATAAAGCACTTCGCTGGAAAGTTTTCACGCCATACAGCATCATTGAAGAACCCTCTTTTCTGATGCGCTGCATTATGTAAGAAGTTCAAAATTCGACAACCTTTTATTTTAGTCACAGTTTTCTACACCACTTTGCTGAGAAATCGTATATCGAACCGGCGCTAATGTAATGATCTTAGACGTTAACTATTATATGACTAAGTAAAATTCCTGAGAGGCAACAATCAAAAAACAGTTTTTAAAATAACTGCAGACGCTAGTGTGATAATGAAAAGCCGCATTATTTTACGAACTGCAAAGAAGTTTCAAGAGTAATTTAGTCTCGCATGCCAGAGTGATGCACGCGCTTTTGGGGACTTATTTCTGGACAATACCATATCCATTTCGAAAAACTTCGCTTGTTAAAGGGCGAAAATATTAGTATTCGGATGCCCTTGCACTTTACATCTTGAAAAGTGGTCATCAATTCTTAGAGCTAAACTTGCAAAGGCATGCCCAACTAAAGAATAAATTATTAGCAGCACCAACACAGAAGCTGAACTCAAGAAGCTAATCCTCTATATTGGCAATAAGTAGCCGCGGCAAGGTTGGAAACTACTTAGCTATTTCATTCTCCATTCAACGATGGAATAAAGCGTTATTACTTTCTTTTGGTATCGTGAACAAAGTCCCTCAGTTTCAAGCAAAACAATTACGCCTTTCTTAATTTTAATCTGAGTCTTGGCCAATCTCGCTTGATGAAGTGGCGTTCTTCTGAATTCTGTCGAAAACATGTAAATCTGGTACTCCTTGGACCGAACAATGACCTCCGCTTCACAGGGTGTTTTGCAACGTGGCATCGTCTCTTGCACCACAGCTCTATTCCATAATGTATATAGCGTGTCAAAACCGTTGGCATGGGGGATCCCTCGAGAGCACGAAAAACAAACAGCAGCCTAAAAAATTGTTGAGGTCACTTCGCGCTGCGGCGAACTCTTGCTACAACGAAGTTAGACCGCTATAAACGAATAGTCAACAGAAACAAAATGGTGCAACGAATCTATACTAAATAAACGCCCTTGTGCGTAAAAGTTGCTTGCGAGGGCTCGCTGAAGAAGTAGACTAATTGCGCTTTGCCCTTTCAGCAGAGCATTATTAGGGTGCAGCAAATTAATACATAGAGCAGGAATAGGGTTACGGCGGCCAGTGTGAAACAGCTTTTGCAGCGCGTGATGCACTCTAGGTCGAGGAGGAGGGGGATGGCACTCGCAGGCAATTTTCGAGATGGATATTGCACCCTCCTGTTCCTGTCAAGCGTGGGACGTGCACAACGTGATCTGAGCTCGGGCTGTGATCCTGTGCGGTCAGTCAGGGGCACGGTGTAAGACTATACCTACATAAATATTCTTACACCGTGGTCAGGGGCTTCTGCATAAAATAAAGGTTTATTTATAACCTTACGATGGGCTTGAATGTTACTACCACATAATGTTCTATAAAAACACGACTGTATGTGGCTACATTCCGCTCCATATTCTGTTTTCTCCACACGCTTCACCACATATCGGCCTCCTCTGCCATGGAATATTCATCCATAGCCGTGCATCGCTATCGGTAAAATGATGGCTAGTTCATTTTTCTAAAAGGAATACGTGCATAGCTAGAAGACAAAGAAAAGCAAGAAGAGAGAAAAGAAGGGAATTTCTATATGATTTCTTAAACGTAAAGCAGAGCAAAAAGAATTTTGTTACGAGCTATTTGTAGTTTAGAGCGGTTTCTCTGGAAATTTCGTTGCAGTTCCCGCATATTTCATCCCACTGAAAGCACATTTTTCTACATGCGAATTAACAATTGCAGTTCCTGCTAGCCGCCGTTGCCTGCAAACAAGCTTTGTCCACTAACCGTCCCTCTCTATTCTGTTTATCGTGCGCTGCCAATTAGAAACACGCGTCGGACTTCACTCAGGCAAACATTTCATGGCAGGAAATGCATCTACAAGTTTACAGCAACGACGACATTCGGTTTTATTTATTTTTCTTGTATAGCAGATAAATGATCGAAAAACTTAACGATAGCGTTGCCTACTAAAATGCACTAAAAACTAAAGCCGGCACTTTAAAAGGTACCTTGAGGTACACCCCCACAAAGAAGCGTATTTTCTGTTGATCGCTCATGCGAACAATAAATATTTGCACAATAACGTCCAAGGAAAGCTTCAGCCGATGCCCACTGCGGCTTCAAGCTTTCGAACACGTGTGTATGGCCCAAAGAAGAACGGCGCGACAAAATATTAGTATGGTCATGGTTCACATGTAACCTGGTAGCGTCATAGTGAAACAAAGCTTTCTACACTCTTCTCATTCGTGAGAAAAAAACTGTCATTGGTCTGTAGGTGTCGAAAATTTCACGGAGTGAAAAAATTTGAGAAACCTCAGTTCAAATCAGTGCCTTGGCAGGGGCAGCAGCCGTGAGAACATGAACGTTAATTGCTTCTTCTGGTTTACATTTCGTCTTCCTAGCTGTGTAATTCTGCATACCTAGTGAAGTATAGCAAAAGAAACGCACTCAAGGTAGCGTACAAGTCGAGCGCGACCATTCTTCTTTATCCGTGGTATAGTTGCACGAAACAGCCATCTAAACGCAGAGTAAAGGCTACAGTTGTCTCTGTTGTGCTTATCCTGTACACTTTCTTGTGTTTTTCCGCGCAACTTTGCTTATATCATGGCTGTTTCTTGCCTTGCGTAGTATATAGTCCACTCTAGGCGACTTTCTTGGAATCTTGGAATCTTCATGTGGAATTTATTACTAGCAATGATAACCGTATGTTGGGGTACCTGCGACGTAACTACTACCCTTCTTCTAGTTCAATAAAATTGCTTCTTTATAAAACACTTGTTCGGCCTAAATTGGAATATGCAGCATCTCTCTGGCACCCTGGCCTTGCATCATTAGCATCTTATATCAAATCTGTTCAAAACCGCGCGTCACGTTTCATACTTCCCAATTCCCACCGAAACTCCAGTGTTACCGCTATGAAAACAATAATTTATCATTGCCACCGCTTTCACTCTGCAGAAAAATTTCTCGCTTATGACTATTTCATAACATCTTTTACTACAATCCTGTCCTTCAGAACCGTGTACTAACTACCCCTACATATGTTTCAGGTCGCATTGATCATCCTCACAAAGTAGGTGTTCCTTCATGTCATACCAAACACGCTTTCTATTGGTTCGTCGCTAACACTTCTGACAGTTGGAACCACCTTCCCAGGCTCATTGTCGTTATTACTGACCCAAATGCCTTTAAGACTGCCATATGCAATCTCTATTTATACATTTTAGTGAATTTTTTTTGCGTTCGTTTTCGCTGTCATATAGCTGTCTGCCGGAAATGTTCCTTCTTTTCGCCTCATTCGTTATTTTTACGCTTTTATTTTTTTGCCTTATTTTTTTTATCTCGCTTTTCGCCGCGTTTAATTTCTTCTATTTTGTTTTTCTGCTGCACTGTACCTTATACAACGTATATCTTTCCCACTCCCCTCTTCTTTAATGCCCTCGAGCTCTGAGGGTATTTAAATAAATAAATAACTAGAAATGCACCCCCCCCCCCTTCCTGCCGCGGTCGAACTCGCTTGTGTCGCGTCAGCAGCCAAGCACCATAACCAGTGAGCCACCGCGGCGGCGCCATAGTTTGGTTCTCACTCGCATAGTAGAGCCGTTAGGTATTCTTTTATTATTAAAAGGTCTAGGAGGGTGAGGACATAGGTTCCTCTTACCTCACGGGGTTAAATTTTCTGGGAATGAAAGTTTTTATACTTCTCTTCGTTTAGTGTTGTCGACTGCCTCCGTCCCATGCCTGTTGCGTTTTTTTTTTTGTCGTGGTACCTCAGAGAGAATTAGAAATTGAGCGGCAGCAGAAGTTCTGCAATATAAGGCTGATAAACAAACCATGCGACTTCGTTTCTTTTGTCACCGATGATACATGTGCATAATGTGGTTGTCAAACCACTGGTGATCCCTTTTGGAGCCCAGTATGCTCATACTTCCGTAAAATTGACCTTCACGTATTGTAACTAGGTGCTATTTTTCACGGTGAAATACCTCGGCTCAGCCAGAAGTATATCATTGCTTTGACAAACAGCATATGTACCTCCTTTCTTTAGCTATTGTACCTTGAGGCTAAAATTCGTTTTGAAGGTAGTATGAACTGTTTACGTCACTGTAACCTTTAGGATCTACATCCTTATTGGCACGCGAGAAACCATTATAAAGCGACAATCGGGGATGTCATGTCGGTTCCTTTACACAAGTGAAGACATCCCAACATAACCTGAAAAACTCCTGGTAGAAACTGCGTGCAATGCCCGGTCTTCTGTCAACAACATAGGGCTGTCACCTGCAGAGCTCGCGAGCGGTATGCTTCAGAGCGTCTAGGTAATAGTACAGCTTTTCCTCGGGTACTTTCGACGAAGTTTAGAGCACGAGAAGTAACCAGCATTCTTTTGGGTAGCGCCGTCTCTGTAAACAGTTGTTCTCTTTACTTATCGAGAAGGCTGTCACAGCCCGCAAGAGCACACGCGCGTTCAATTTGACTGTCAACGCAAAGCAACCAAGCAGGACACAATCCCTCAGGCTTCGAGAGGTGTGCGCCTAAAAAGGCTGAGTCGGCATGACGTCGCGTTTTGCTTTCGTTTTATTTGTATTCCAATCTACGTAACGATGTTGTAAGAGAGAAAAGACTAGCACCAGAAACAAAATAATGCAAATAAAAAGAGATGATCTCCCCTCAGCTTTCCGGTTCCCCGGCGATGTCCTGCTCAGCGCTGGGTATAGGCGGTACTCGCCTTATTCGTGAGTTTGATGTTTCACTTCACCGGCTTAAGGAAACCGACGGTTCAATACTCTTACAAAGCTTGTATCTAGCGCATGCTCGTCCCAGTCAGCTATCTGAGGCAGCTCCTTTTCTTGTTTCTTTGCAGCTGCCATCTTCGATCGTTGTGCGTATTCCTGGACCGGTAAGCTTTCTTCTTGTTGCTGTAGAACTTCAGACATGGCTTTCTCTTCGACTTGTCTTGGGGTTTGTTTGTTTTTTCTTAGCTCCGGCGAGCTGCCCCGTGATGTTTCACATTCTGATGACGTTATCTTACGTCGACATTATCTACCCCCCCCCCCCCCCCCCACACACACACACGCAACGTACACACATCCTCCTGCTCTCTTTCTCTCTTGTTTTTACCAATTGTTTAACAGATAACAAGGCCGTAAAAATACAACAGGGCACTAAAGCCCGAGCTGCGAGAATTTACTTCTCATCAGTAAAAATTGATTTTTTAAGTTCAGTGTTTTATACAAATAGATTAGAAGTCATTTTTCAGTGACTTAATGAGATAATTCTTGTGCGTTGCGCTTTCTGATAATAATTTTCGTCGCAGGGGTTTTTTCATACTCATAGGCGGCAGCCGCTTTTTATTCGTAGTGCGCTAAAATGAACTATGACTCATTTGCAGTATTGATTCAAGATATCGCGGTGAACAAACTCATAAAAACCAATACTTAAATGCAATCTATAAAAAGTCTTCAGATTGAGGATTCTCTTTTGTAAAGGCAAAGAGCATCCAACATAGTTAACAATAATGACAGTAGCATAGAGCTCGCTTAAGTAATCTATCGAAGAACGCTTGTCAGGTCAGGCGGAAATCCTGCTACCATTGTTATATACTGTAATGTGCAAAATGAAGATTTTCTGCTTTCTTTCTAACAAATATAGAGGGCTGTTGGCAACACAATCCATGTGTGGCGCGAATGGTGGACAATATTTGTGTGAGATACGTCATCACTGAGTGTCGTCATAGCTTGGTCAGTATACTACTGAAGAGAAGTGACTCGAGGACGCGTCAGTGGTAACGAAAGCGCCCTTTTCTGTGGTTAGCCTTTAGTTATAGAGCGCATTCATAGTGAGTGGAAACTGAACGCACGTTCTCTTTCACATGGTAGTCAATTTAGGAGATCGTCTGCAGATATGACACTTTGCTGTTATAGATCACCGTTCGGCCGTTTTGGATACCTTTATGCATTATCACCATTCGGCCCTTTTGAATGCCTTTGTGCCATATAACAGATAGAAGACAAAACCGAATGCAGCGATAACGCTGCTGATACATTATAATCCAGAATTGCTGGCAAAAACCACAAACAAAGTGGCACCAGAAGTTTAGACATTCCCCGTATTTTATTGCATATGCTCAGGGATACAAAAAATTCTACAGATGCTGAGCTCCCGCCTACACACAGATAGCGGTAATATAGAATGCACATCAATGGTACTATATTTTGTGGCTCGAATCTCCTGCCGTTTCTTGTTATTCGCCGCATGCTTGTCAGATGGTGCTTCCAAGCGCCTATTTTGTTGTCACAAAGGTGGCCACGTGTTCATAGTCCGGCTTTTGGACATTGCCGGCTTGCTCTTTTTTGTACTGACGTGTGCAAGAACGAAAGATGACCAATACGACAATATCCAAAGAAAGCGTAGGAGACTGACAGTTCAACACTCAGGATGGTAGGCAGTGGCGATGACTTGGTGATCTCATGCAGCGACTAGCGAAGCTGATCTGTTCGGGCTGCCGTAGGTTCGATTCCCGCTCGTGCTCAATTCTGTTTTCTTTTATTTCACACCGCAGGCGAATATGACTCTGCACGCCGAGAAATTAGCAGATGAGCTCCTTATGCCATCGCAATGGGGTAAGTACAGCTGAGTGAGCACGAGCCCAAAGTAAGCCAGCTGCAGGAGCAGCGGAAGTTTTCGGAGGGAGTCCTGAGCATGCATGAATTTTTTCAGCTACATTTCTCGGCAGCCGGAATCAGCGGCGACGGATGCTAGACTATTGCTACGCATAGTGGACGTGTAAAAGGTGTGTAAGGCCCCGAGGCTTTTATCGTTGCCTGTACCACCACCGCTACCACTTGCTGCTCACCTAGCGCTGCCAGTGCGCATGCTCAGAACATCGTAAGGGGCACGGGATGGTGCCAAGTGCCCGCCAATTGTGGGCCCACTTACCGCGTCGGCAGCATATGCGGATGTGAAGTGGGGGCACGCAGTACGCAGTAAGCGATAGAGGTAGTGTTAGGCCCTGTGAAAAAGCCTCTCCTCACTTTGCGGCGATGGTATAGAATCGCGTTTACAGAATAGAATGACTTCAGCGAGACATGCGCATATCCGTAGCAGCAGTGGAAGATCGCGGGCGTGAATCCGACCATATCTGAGTTTTTCTGGTTGATCCTTTTTCATTTGCCATTCCTGTATGTTCATCCGACATGTGAACAGCCGCATTTTAGAGGTAGGTTCCACGGCTCAGGCCGTACCCTCCTCTTACGCTTTCCTCTCCGCACTCTTTTTCCAAATCCTTACACTTCTCTAGTTTTCTCGGCGAGCTGTGCGCCGATAATGCAAGCACCGACACTCATAACAGGACAGCAGGACTATACCAGGCATATAGTAACATGGCACGGTCGCCTTCTACTGATGTACTGAATAAACAGTTAAAACAAAAAAAGTGAGAACCTCTTTAAAAAACGTGCACTCTACATGGCGACAACTTTGCTCGGAAATGAAGAGACTGCTGCAGGGGTGGAGCGTCCGTAACTTTGTCATTCTCCGAAAAGTTGAGCCAAACAACACTGCGTCTAGGCCCCTGGAGCGTTTGTCTCTCCGCGGAAACTTCACCAGCTTCACGCTTTCGCTGGTGTAGCTGGCGCCATCTATGGAAGCTTCTTGTACAAAGGCATGACGAGCACATATATCCCAGTCAAGAAAGATGTCTATTTTTTTTTTAAATTCTAACACAGAAAATTTGGCGGTTGTATTAGAAATATGCCTTAATAACGGATATTTACAATATGCTATGCTTGAAATTAGAATAATACCTGGAGCAATCCGCTCCGTTCCTCCTTCCTGGCAAAAAATATGGTCGCGTAGTGTAATGAATTCTTTGACGGCGGGCACCAATCATTCTTTAAATTTTTATAATACACTGCTCCAAGACATGGAAATTCAAAGATTGCAGCGCGAAATACGCACTCATTCGTACAATCATCAGGTTTTAAGCAAAGTTAGATTAAACACGAAAGAACTTTTAGCCCCGGAGAAGTGAATTAATTATTGCCGGATAAATAAAATAAAATAAGCTTCATTAGCGTGGACTAACGTTTTTACACAAGTTTAAAAACCTAGATATCAGCAATATATCGCAAGGGTAGGAACGAAAGAGAAATAGGAGAGGTTAGATGGGAAATAGAGCAGTCTTTCATTCCAATCAATAAATATGGCCGCTGGCTTTCTTTCTAGCAACCATAATAGGAATCTTTTCCAAGAGCAGCTTGGCTACTCCCGTGTTATCTTTAACTGAAAAACGTAGATATCGCGAATTTGTGGCCATCGTTTTCTTAAATAACCGCATTGAATCGTTAGTTGACGATATTTGCGTCTTGGCTTTAGTAGACACTGTTGCCAGAGTGCCGGTAAAGAGTTTGGCTTTCAAGAACCATCTCAGTCGTAAAATTAATGTTCGGTTGGGATAGTGCTGGGATATTCCTTGGCGCTGTGTGAGAGTCATTGGTTCCTCTTGGTATTTGTTTTGTAAATGTAGTGATCGCTGGCCATGTATTCCAAGATGAATTTATGGTGCTCCTTCACTCTGCGCATGGCATTATACTAGGTACTGACTTTTACACCAGTGCGGCGCCACTCTCGGCTTCTGCAGTAGAGGCATGTCATTAAGTACTGTTCTTCACACGACTCTCATAGAAGACTCGTCGCTGGATCACGAAGCATTTTCTGTCGCTGCAGACACCGTCGTTCCAGCGATGTCCGCCATATTCGCTTAGGCTGTGTCTACGGCACATGTTGTGGAAGAGGTTCTTGGCCTTTGCTCTTGCTAATCTCGCTACTCTACGCCGCACCATCCCCATACGAATGGCCTCGTTGAGCGTACTAATCAGATACTCCCGAACATGCTTGCCGTGTATGTTGATTCCTTTCATAAGAATTGGGCCAACGTGCTTCCCTTCATTACGTACGCCTATAACACGTCGTGATTTGAAACGATTCCTTATAGCCCGTTCTTCCTTCTTTATGCCCGTCCGTCTTGAAGCTCCCACGACACCATATTACCTTTCTCTCTCGGCACCGAACTTTCTGTTGCAAGCGCCCTCTGCTGCGCTCAACAAACACGTAGGCCGTACACTCCTCTGGGCCTCTGAGGTCCTTTCTAAGCAACGTGACGACCACCGGTGCACGGATGTCTGCTACCAGCGTGGTGATGTATGGGGAGGTATGGCCCGTTCATTGTGCTAGCTGGCCTCAGTGACCTGAACTACGTGGTCTCTCCCCAGTGTCCCAATGACGCCACTCTAGTAAAACGCAAGTGGTGCATGCCGCACGGCTGAAGCCCTCACACTCTCCGGTAAACGATGTCCATTAAAATTCGGCCACTCTTGCCGCATCCCCCCACAAGTACAACTGTGGGTAATCTGTTCATTGTTTTTCTCTGCATTGTTCTCTAGCTAGCCGTTTAGAATGCAACATTTTATCAATCGCCTCATTGATTAGCTCTAAACTCGCTGTCCCACTCTGTAAAGCTGCGCACAATGCCATACCCTCCAGTGTAATCAACAAAGAGGCGCTCATCATCAATAACCAAACAAGATTTTATTTTCACGGTATAATATAAGAGTTTTTACTACCAACCGTTCGCACGAACTACGGAATGCACACGGCTCTTTTTGCAATTTTAAAACGGCAAGAATCTGCATTTGCCAAAAATAATTGCAATAAACGCAGTAATTAACATGCCTTATCATGTCAAACAATCGCCTACACTCCTTCGCTTTAACCAGGAACTATTATCCGTTGTATCACATGTAGCAATTCTACCAAACAGGTTTTTTTTTTATTTTGCATGGCTGCTTGTTCATATTTCTCACCCGAGTTATTTCAAATCTGTCTCGGAAAACATTATGAAATTCCAAATTCCAACTGCAAATGCCTCGTTTGAAATTTCCAATTTGCTTTTTCTTCATTTGCCGTATTGTATTCAGCGGTTTTATTTACTTTGGGCTACATTTTCTATTTTACAATATTATTGCGCAAACATTCATAGGTTCACTTGCAGAGGGTTCCGTTGCTCCCTTGAGCTCTGGGACCTCCTTGTGTTCTGTTTTCGTAATACCTTTCTTTTACGAATAAACTTTCTTCATTTTCTTCTAAAAAGCATGATACAGCGCTGCACAAAGACCAGCGGGCCTCTTCCTAGATGATTGAAGGCGTGCACGTAAGCATTAAAAAATGTTAACCACAATTTTTTATCACGGTTATGTTTTATCATGCAGATGGCGCCACAGTGGATATATTCTTGAGCTACCGGTGATTAGCAGAGCTAGACAGACGTGATTTGTTTATTTGCAGCAATGACATTTAGCCAAGATTTATTCTGCAGCCTCGCAGAATTGCAGCTAGTGATGGCAAATTCTCAGTTTCACTCATATAAAATAATTGATTCATTCTCAGTCACTGCGAGTGCGTGCAGGTAAGGTAACTTGTGCCGACAGGATACGTCGCCGGTTCCCATTTCGCGATCTGTGCCTTAGATGATGCATCAGGTTCTGTCTGTATTTTCTGGGATTGTCGTACTCGCTATTAACAGAAGTTGGAACTGTATTTCGATTTCTTTGTGGTGTATATTTCTTCGGAGTTGAAACTTTTATCTCAACCTTGAGCGATGGGAAGCGTCAGGCAACTAAGAAGTTCTGATGGTTCAGGATGAGCGCCCGTGTTGTCTTCTTTCTTGTGTGTGTTATCTTGGCGCAAATTTTGTTTTACTATGTATGATCACCAACCAATCAAGCAGTTAACTCTTCTAAAGATTGAAAGGAGTTTTGGAAAAGTGTTACGTAGAGCTCTCTGAAGAACTTTATTGTCTGTTTGTTGTCTATTGTGCTATTTTTTTGCAACTGCGTTATTGTGTTATTGTCTCTTGTTTATTGTGTTTATTGTTGTTTGTTGTTTTTATTGTCTGTTATTGTTACGGTCTCTCTTTCTGAGAGCCATCCTTGTAAAATAGTAAAGCACTTATTTATGAAGTCAATACGATGGCAATATCTTATAGCACTATTCCATAAAGAACTTTTTCATGAACGCTTACTGCATATATAGCGACATAAAGAAGAGACAGTAGGCATAGTATGTACCAGGATTTCCCATCTTCGCCTTGGTCAGATTCCACGGTATCGGTGGCCAGAACTAGATAGCGCGTACGCGTGTAGGCCTGCTTGGGACTAAATATTAAAGAATGAGGGAAGTAAGTGTGCCACTGTGAGGTAATGTTAACCAACATGACGTTGGTTTTTAGCCGTTAGAGCGAGGTACCACTTTTTTCCTCATTGAATGCACCTCGAAATCACTTCACTGATTAGCCGGGCGTTAATCTCTGCGGTCCCCTTGGGACCAATCACACAGAGCCGAAGGGCGCCAGGCCACGAGGAATGCGGATGGGACGGCGGTGATGGTCCGGCGCAGTCGGTTAGTTTCGAAACGCTAATATTTACCTGACAAGTTCCATGTGAGATCGCGGACTCCAAGCATGCCCTTGCGAAGCGTCAGGGCCGCTTACTCAAGGCTACTTGCTTAAGGGTAGTACCGCAATCGTTTACCTAAGGTCACGGGCTACAGCTGGAAATGTGTGTGTGTGTGTGTGTGTGTGTGTGTGTGTGTGTGTGTGTGTGTGTGTGTGTGTGTGTGTGTGTGTGTGTGTGTGTGTGTGTGTGTGTGTGTGTGTGTGTGTGTGTGTGTGTGTGTGTGTGTGTGTGTGTGTGTGTGTGTGTGTGTGTGTGTGTGTGTGTGTGTGTGTGTGTGTGTGTGTGTGTGTGTGTGTGTGTGTGTGTGTGTGTGTGTGTGTGTGTGTGTGTGTGTGTGTGTGTGTGTGTGTGTGTGTGTGTGTGTGTGTGTGTGTGTGTGTGTGTGTGTGTGTGTGTGTGTGTGTGTGTGTGTGTGTGTGTGTGTGTGTGTGTGTGTGTGTGTGTGTGTGTGTGTGTGTGTGTGTGTGTGTGTGTGTGTGTGTGTGTGTGTGTGTGTGTGTGTGTGTGTGTGTGTGTGTGTGTGTGTGTGTGTGTGTGTGTGTGTGTGTGTGTGTGTGTGTGTGTGTGTGTGTGTGTGTGTGTGTGTGTGTGTGTGTGTGTGTGTGTGTGTGTGTGTGTGTGTGTGTGTGTGTGTGTGTGTGTGTGTGTGTGTGTGTGTGTGTGTGTGTGTGTGTGTGTGTGTGTGTGTGTGTGTGTGTGTGTGTGTGTGTGTGTGTGTGTGTGTGTGTGTGTGTGTGTGTGTGTGTGTGTGTGTGTGTGTGTGTGTGTGTGTGTGTGTGTGTGTGTGTGTGTGTGTGTGTGTGTGTGTGTGTGTGTGTGTGTGTGTGTGTGTGTGTGTGTGTGTGTGTGTGTGTGTGTGTGTGTGTGGAGCCTCTCCAAATTCCCTTCAGGACACAGTCTACCCGCGAGGAAAACAGCAATGTAGAAGGTTTGGTTTGGTTTATGGGGTTTAACGTCCCAAAGCGACTCAGGCTATGAGGGACGCCGTAGTGAAGGGCTCCGGAAATTTCGACCACCTGGGGTTCTTTAACGTGCACTGACATCGCACAGTACACGGGCCTCTAGAATTTCTCCTCCAAAGAAATTCTAGCCGCCGCGGCCGGGATCGAACCCGCGTCTTTTGGGTCAGCAGCCGAGCACCATAACCACTGAGCCAACGCGGCGGCTGTGGAAGGTTTCACGTCTTCTTTTAAAGTTCCTCGAGGACTCGGATCTGGACTCCCGATGATGACAGAAGGAGCTATTTATTATTATAGATGATTGCGTCTCTACCGAAGCACGTCAGCCAGTACTCAGGTATGTGCCTGATTTGTGGGCTATATTTAATAGTTAAGTGTCGCAACGGTGGAGCACTTACCTGCCGAGTCCGCAAAGCTGATCCCACCTGTAGTTTGCAACAGCCTCAACTGAACTCATGGCATCGAGCACTTGTAAATACACCATCTTCGGCGGCGCCGGAACGGTGGTCATGCTTGCTCTCGCTGTTGTATTTACAGGGAAACAAGATAAAGAGTCGAATTTTTCAAATGCAGGAAAGTATTTTAAGGCTACATTTTTACCACTCATTCTCCGTAGATTTGTGTTCGTCCGTACACAACTAAAGAAAATGCCAGCGTTCAACTGCGCCACCTTCACTGCCGATTTCAGACAAGCGCCAATAGAAAGAAATACACTCGTTAACAAAGATTGAAAGAACAGGCGTGCCCGAAAAACAACGTCCGCGGGACGGACTGCTGCAGCAACATTACCCCCCCCCCCCCAACAGACACTCGCACAGATTTGGTAATCAACTAGGGCACCATTACTGCAGCTTGCAAACAAAGCGAAGCTGTGGAAAAAGAGGCTGCGGAAAGAAAGACCAAAAAAGACTGAAAAAAAAATGCGCGTCGACGGAAGCCACATTCGCCCAAGTGATTGCTGGAGTAAACCTTAATATCCACCTGTCAATCCTACGCAGATAATCGAAGCTTACGGAAAGAGCACGTGGTCATGTAACAATTCTTATGCAATAAGCGTGATTATCACAACAGTGGCATTGCTAGAAACTGGCTCTAATTTCTTACGCAGCAGTGAACAAGAATGAAAGGAGTAATTTATGTACAATACATTGTACGAGAGATACACTTTGCTACTTTGCTCCTGTATCAATTCACGAAATTACCAAAAAAGGGAGTGCTTAAACACGCTGCTCTTTTTAATGGTTTCGGAACGCGCAGATTGTGTTTCTTTTTACCTGCGCTTTCTTTCGCATTCAAGCACAATTTCGTAGCCTCATGTGCTCATGTCTACGTGCTGATGTCAGCGCTTGCACGTGCTTCTAGTGGCCCCGTTCCTCTCTTCGAGTAGGACATTCGTAGTGTCTCTGGTTGGCTCGGCTTGATCTTAAAATGTCTACAAATATTTTAAACATACAGCAGCGCATAATCATTGCTGCGGGAGTAGCAATGATCGGAGAGCTATTTTTATTTTCCAGCGTTACTTTTCGCAATTTGATCCACATAAATTCCAAGGTTATCAGCAGTACCACAACCGGCTTTAATAAACGAACGCTATACGTTCGCTAAGTGCTCCGGGTAAATATCAATAACTAAAAGTTAGACAACTTCATTTTGATCTATTTGAGCTGAAAAAGTGAATATATGCACTAAAATAATTCAAATTACGAGGGGCTACACTCAAATGAACGATGCATATATCGGCATGCAAAAGGAGAAAATGGAACCAATTAATCTCAACCTCAAAACTGGCAAATGAGAAGCATTTAGTCAAACATGCAGAAGGCAGGTAGGAGGAAAAAACCTAAAGGAGTGGTGCGCTGGCGTCGCAAGATATTTACTCCAGCTTTTGCGGCTATTCTTACAACTCCGGATAAAATTTAAATTGCTGATTTCTCAAAAGAACATCGCTACAAAAAAAGAGACATCTGGACTAGTTGGTACGCTGACATGATGACTAAACCGCGCTAAAGACGAGTACGAAGAGTAAACAAGACGAGCGCTCATTCGCAACCAACGTTTATTCAGGAAACCACAGAGTAATATCCAAACCAAGCAGCACCAAAACCGAAGAATCATCAAAAATCAAAAAACCATGGCATGAGAACCCCCTACACAAGCCCTGTTCAAGAAATCTAACCTCATTATCTGTTAAAGCAATGGAAGGTCCACTGACACATTCTTCCCCTAATCTCATGATATGTTGGCCTCAATGAATTCCCGGTTGATCTTTGCCGAATGGGCATCTAAAATAACTCTCCGTGACAGAAAAGGGTGGCAGCCTTTACACCCGTTACATCGCTACTGTCTGTAGAAAGATCATCTAATTTAGAATGCTTTGCAGCAGTGAAGCGAAAAATAAGCAAAATAACACATACGATCTTAGCTTAGCGCCTAATCTTATCTGGTTTTGTTGCCTGTGCCTTTTTGGACGCTACCACAGAAATTTTTTGTACTGAGTGGCATCCTGCAACTACTATGCGCCACCTAAGAGTTTAGTATTGCACTTTGAGAAAGGATACCTGCCCTGCCGTTTTCTGCTATTGTGGTTCATCGAATATGGAGTAAGCACGCGGCCATTTCCTACATAAAACACGGGGCAGTCACAGGAAAAAACGATGTGCTTCATCTTATCCTCTATAATACACGGGGTAGTCGCTGGGAAAAAACGACGTGCTTCGGACACGTATTATTTCCCCAAGAGAAAACTTCTGCACGGAAGTTTTGGTCATGAGAGGTTATGGGTTATTGTTTCTCCTTCCCATCCATTTCTATTACCCCTCTAGAATCTGCTCCTTTACTTGCCCTGCGTGACAGGCGAGCTGTCTGTGGAAAGTTATCCACTTTCGGCCTCAGCTGCGAGTTAACTTATAGAAGGGAGCGCTGAAAATCAATATGCGCTCTGAGGCTAACAACGCTCGTGGACGTGATGAGAGCCGTTTGAAAGGAAGAAGGAAGACTGGATGAAGCAGCCGTACGTGATTGCGGATGCAAACGTGCTTGCTAGATAGGAAATGCGTGCGCTGCCAAGGTGTGCACAGCACGCCGCTTTGGGGGATGAATGAAAATGGCCGCTGGGCAAAGAGGCTTGCAACAAGCAAGATTTCCGGTCTCAACCGAAATATTATTTGTGCATTGTTACAGCCATGTGTGAAAACCCGCTGGGCAAGTGCCTCGTGAGAGGCCATAACGCTTAATGCCAGGTCATTTTCGTGGAGGATCACGTGCTGATAACCCAGGAAGAAACACTATACGATAGTGTACGCGTCCCAATATATGTTTAAAATGGGGCTCCCCTTCATGCGCTGAATTAGACCGATTTAGCGCTTGCGGCGCAGGAGTTGCC
This sequence comes from Amblyomma mixtum, assembly GCF_055824585.1. Lineage (NCBI taxonomy): Eukaryota > Metazoa > Arthropoda > Arachnida > Ixodida > Ixodidae > Amblyomma > Amblyomma mixtum. Next base: position 39,894,022 of record NC_143017.1, on the reverse strand, counting down.
AGCTTTGCAAAGGAACGACACCAACAACCCAATAACAGAAGCGGGAGAGGGGGGGGGGGGGGAGTTCACACGACGCAAAACAACCAGGCAAAAAGCTCTAAGGAAACAAAAATTATCACTGCAAGCCGAATGAATCTGTTCTCGCATTTTCTGGTGCTCGAAGCATTGTTTCGGTTTCTCCTAAAAAATTCAAGTGGTTTGCGCTCCGAATGAATTCTCATGCGTTGCCCAGTAAAGGACAAATGTCGTGCGCAGTCAGATTAAGTCGCTGCGGTAAAGGCCGACGGCCGTTTCGGTAGGACGTCCCAGTGCGACTGATCCTGTAAGAGGCGGCGTAGTGGAGGGCTGCGGAAATGTTGGCAACCTGGTGTTCTTTAGCCTGCAATGACATCGCACAGCATTTCGATAGCACGCTTGGCTTGGATGTTTGCATTGTGCTCGCTGCGCTGTGGTTTGAGTGGGCGCGAGTCTTAGCAGACCTAAGACGAGGAAAACCAGGGCAATGAATACTCGTGACTACTGTTTATAATCCACAGCACCCCACAAAATTCGGGACGGTTGGCGTCCCTAAGCTGTTCCCAAACGGCTTTTTCGTAATGACGTCAATATCTTTTCTTACGCACACCCTCAGTTGCGATAGCGGAAGATGACTTCACTTAAAGCCTGAATCTTGTTACGAATATTAAAGCAAGTGCAAGACCCAATGATAACATTAACGTATGCGTTACTATGAAAAAAAATATATAATAGGCACTCATGCGTTATTGCACCATAGCCGCTGAAAAACATAATTTCAAGCGTATTGTGAGCACAACTCAATCAATGCTCAGTCACAGTAGATCTCGCAGTAGTAGTGGACACCCGAACAGCACCGTAAGGAAAGAGATAAAGCAGGAGACGAAGGGAGGCGGAGGGGGGAGATGCGTGGAGATTTCCATTGCCTTGAGTTGCTTTTCCTACGTTAATTACAGACAGAATGCTCAGGAGTTTTTGCGTTTATCCTCTATAAATATGCGGAATGCGCGGCTGCGACTCGAGCTACTCATATTCTCCTGCTAAGAGACTACACCACGCAGTGACTGTGGAGCAGTGGCACGAAAAGGACATTGAAAAAGACAGGAGGCGGTGAATGCTCGCCCGGACTGTACAGAGGACGGTATGCTAGAGTTTATCAACGTTGGAAGCCGGACCATTCAAGCTTCTGAGAGTTACCGTGCGATATGTGGTAGCACTTGCGTGCAACTTTCCTGGGCGCCACTAACTAGCGCAATCTCTCGCCGCCAGTAACGAACACCGCTTACCACAATGGGATTGTTTTCATTTACAGTTTCGAGAAAATTGAAGTCTCCCGTGAAATGCCGCGCAAAAATGTTTACACTGACTTGTTTACTCTTCGTACGCGGTGCAGAAGGTGAGAAAAATTATTTCTTGTGCTCGCAAAATATTTTTGGGCGGCACTAGACCTGTAATTCATGGCATACATGATAAAGCCAACCGTCACAGAAACCATGAGCCGGGAATTTGTTTTCTATTTGTCGTGCCTAATAGTAAGAAATTATTCGTGTCATTTTTTTGGTTGCCTAAAGATGATTATGAACAAAGCAAAAATACACTTTTAAGGACGATTACGATACTCCGGTATGCGAAGTTAGAGCACAGATCTCTGCTTCAGCGGCGCGAACGGTAGGGTGTTCTCGTCAGCAGCGATCGTCTTCTCCATTGGAAGCTCGAACGGCAGTGTCCTCTAGGCGTTTAGCTTCCCCTTCGGGGGCACGAACCTCTCGATTCTGACGTCGGTGGCGATGAGCCTCTGCTCGGGCAGCACGTTTACCAGCAGCGGCAGAGAAACCATTTCCACCGGTTTCGGCACTCATTGACGATGTGACGTTCCAACAACGTAACCTAGTTCACGTAATTTAAAGACCCAACAACGATCACAAAGTGCAAGAGTGATAACGTCCCTAAATGATTCTTGATTGGTCTACGTGGTCATGACGTCATTCTAACACTATTACATTGCGCTTATAACGAAAGAAATGCATGTGCGCTGGAAAAAAGAAAGGTGAAGCCAGTACTCGAGAACACCTGCCCCATGGCATGAGGGCAAGGCTGGCGCGCAATGTCTCGACCACGGAGCAAATCGTGTTTCGGACAATAAAGAGAGGGCTTAATTGAGTGTCTCACACCGCAGAGAACGCTAGAGAACGGGCAAAAATATGTATTTAATTAAGAAAACCATCGCGTCACCAAAAATTAGGACACACAATCAAAGCTCCTGAGTGTCAGCAGTAGACAGATGAATGTTTTTTTTTTTTAATTGGTCATAAATTCGCCATTTTCTTTCAATACGATTTCAGTGCTACACTTCAAACCTTAGGTAATCCTGCTGAGCCTGGCTGCGCCCACTGCAGGGCAATGACCTCTCCCATGTCTCTCTAATTAACCCTGTCCTTTGCCAGCTGCGGCCGCCATACCCCCACAAAGTTCTTTTTTTCATCCGCCCACCTAACTTTCTGCCACCGCTTGCTAGGCTTCCCCTTCTTAGAATCCATTCAGTTACCCTTAAGGACCAGCGGTTACTTTGCCTTCGCATTACATGCCCTGTCCAAGCCCATTTCTTCCTCTTGATTTCGACCAGGAGGTCCTTAACTCGCGTTTGTTTCCTCACCCACTCCGCCCCCTTCCGGTCTCAACATTACAGCTATCATTTCCACCTCCCTGCTTTTTAGCCACCAACCCTCTAATCGCTTTTTGCTAACATTTCCCTCCGATTTATTTACATTACCAATGTTTTGTCTAAACCCTATGGCGTCAGGGACAGTGACTGTGCCTGCATCGACATCCGGATGGTTACCATCACATTTGAGTATTTGATGTTCAATTGTTTCGACAGATTTACCACACATAGCACATTTGGCATCTTGTTCTTTAAATTTATTCGCGTTGCTGCTCGTTCTAGGGCACCCTGATCTAGCTGCAAAAGTAGGGCGCTTCCTCTTGAGTTATCGGAAAACGATTTCTTCCTGATGTGCCTTTTCCAGTATCGACATAATTGTACACTATGTTTCTTTTCCACTCAATTCATTCATTTTTATCTTCCGCGTTCTTTGCCTCTCGTTTAATGCTCTTTATTTCCCTGCCGTTGTGTCCTGCATACTTAGTGGTTAGTTTCCTAGTTCTTTTCCGACATTTTGAGTCGTTGCTCTTTCTCTATAAAAATTTAAATACATTTGCTGCCCACCTCTTGTCATTGTATTCACCCGGCGTTCTTCATATAATATTTGAGTCTGAGCTTCCTGTGCTTCAAAATATGTCCAGCCCTTATCCCCCTGTTCAGCCTCGTTTGTGGTTTTGCAGTGAACATTTAGTGCGTGGTAATCTTCGATCACCTCTCTGATTTTCTTCTCTCGAATTAACTACTGTGCTTTATCACAGAACCAATGTCAGAAAATAAGCCCTGGCACCATTATTCTTTTCCAAATACCTATGAGTACTTCATAATTGCTGTACTCCCACGATGCGCTACGTTTAATTATCTCGGCATATCTTGGCCATTTTGCCCTAACAGACTGTTCCTGCTTTTCCGTGTATATCTGTCTTTCATTTACCTATGATGCCATATTTGTATTCGGCTACTCTGGGTATATCACGGCCTTGTGTTGCAAGCACCTGATCTGTTGTATTGCTTACAGACATTACATCTTAGTTGTGATATATTGTTGTCTTCGGACGAGATTATTTTATGTGCATCCTATCTCCTTTCCCTTCATAAATCAAAATTAATTTTACTCTTATCTCCAGCTCTGCTGGCTCTGTTGACTTTGCTTGTGTGTTACGACTGTCTCCAGAGTTTACTTGCCTCTTGGACCAAGTTCATTAATTAGCTCGATTGGTATTTGGTATATTCCTACGAATGTGCACTTAGGAATATTTGCTTCCGCCCTTTTTCATTTAAGACTGCTCAGTTTTCAGCTGCTTTCTATAGCGCCTTTTTGTGTTGCTCCAACATATGGGGCGATTGCCCTTTCATCGCTCCTAAATGCCTCAGCTATAACTGATGTAATGTAGTTCACAGCGTCGTCTCCCGTTAAAATTTTAAGGCGGAAGCCTTTAATGTCTCATCGTTGTAAGCAGCAGTTGACAGAAAATGTCACGCTTTTCAATTGGTTGGAACGGTCGTGACGTCACAGTGCGCGAATTTCAAACGGGGCCAATTGCACTTCGGCTAGTAACCATACAACCAATAGAAGGGATCGTATAGTGATGCTCCAAGTAAGTGGGACTGAGCTTAGTTAATTGCTTAAATTACCAATTAGCCTAATTAGCTTTACTAGTCAGGCCATATAAATAAATAAAAGCGATTAAGAAATTGGTCGAGCTCAGGAATCGAACCCCGGTCTTCGGTGTGAGAGACGAGCACGCTATCCACTCCGCCATGCCAGCTCGATGGTTTGGAATGAACAAAGGCGCGTCTAGTGAATACGGTGTCTTCACTCACTCTCATCCTCTTCCATTCCCTTCCGGCGAGGTTTAGGTGTCCACCGACAAATGAGAGACAGATACATTTCCTTTCCTTAAAAACCAATTTACCGACGAGCAAGGCGTAGAACCGAATGGGCGATGGCGTTCTATGGACTCCTTGGCAGCGTTGCAAGACGCTGTCGCGTTCCACTCTTAGGGGCGAAGCTTACATCTTAACCACTCATCAGTGACCACACTTTAGGTCAAAAAAGTGGCCCCCCTGAATTTTGACTGGTGTCCACCGAGATATGTGAGACAGTTACTGCGTAATTTCCTTTCCTCAAATACAATTTTCATTTTCTTCATTACGGCTCCTCTTTATCTATCTTCTTTCACTCCCACCTCCCTTCCTCTACGGTGCGATTCAGGTGTCCGCTGAGATGACAGAGAATTACTGCGCCATTTCCTTTCCTGAAAAAGCGTTGCGTTCAAAGGGCAAGGCATCGCGCCGAACGGGTGGTGGCGTTCCGTGGACTCCCTGGCAGCGCTACAACGCGCTGTCGCGTTCCACTCCTAAAGGCGAAGCTTAAGCGTCATTAATTAGCAGTTAATTAGCATTCAGGCATTATTCAGTAATTAACAATTAATTATTGATTTGTCATGACTTAGTAATTAGTACTCAAATATATGTGACGCCACCAGTGCCACAGAAACAGCGAAGGTGGTGCGGAAAACGCTTCCGCCTCTACCCACTTTAGACAGTCAAAGTGCCCCCTGAATTTTCTCTCGAAATGCAGTTGAATTCGAAGGATCGATGGACGGACGGATGGACGGATGGACGGATGAATGGATGGACGGACGGACGGACGGACGGACGGACGGACGGACGGACGGACGGATGGATGGATGGATGGATGGACGGACGGACGGACGGACGGACGGACGGACGGACGGACGGACGGACGGACGGACGGACGGACGGACGGACGGACG